>NC_135308.1:127926826-128249553 GCF_048772815.1 Callospermophilus lateralis
CCTGTGGCATGCTGAAGAGCAAGTGCCAGTCTAAGCTGCACAAAACACTTGTACAGTAGATTCCTATAAGCAGATGACCAGTGTTCAATCCCATATTTAAAGACACCATCATCTCACTGATTAGCATGGGCTGGCAAGAGATTATATACCCAAAGCACATTATTTTAATACCACTTAAAATATAATTTTGAATTGTGATATATTGTGAATCTAGTAGTCTACATGGAGGAAATTAAAAAATTAAATATTTATGAAGCACGTGATTCTATTTAGTATATTTGCATATCACGTAATGTACACCTGCCTATGAAGACCCCTTGGGAGAAATTTCTGTCTGTCCTTTGGAACAAAATTTTTGTATTTATACTGTGAACAAATGGATCACTGTATATTAAAGGTAAAATATGTAGATTTGGAAGCCATCATTCTATACCAGGAGCTGGTAACTTTTTACATGTATATTTCAGATAACCATATGCCTCTATTTGTGTCTTTGAGCTATATCTTGCTTGCAAAATTTAATCTAAATTCATGACCAAGCTCTAGCAAATTGTCTTCATCTTCCAATATATATTTTGATTTCAACTTATTCTTTATTTTTATTTCCTCTTGAGTCATTTCTTCATCCATCTGCTTTTTTTGGGTACTTTATAGTTATACATAGTAGAAGGACTCCTTGTTACATTTCATACCTATACACAATATTACAATATACTTTGGTCAATCGATTCCCCAGTATCTTCCCTTTCTCTCTTCTTGTCCCTCCCTGGTCAAAAATTTTATTTATAATATATATACACACATACATACATAAAACTATTGAGTTTTATTCACCTTAAAGAAGAATGAAATTATGTCATTTGCAGGAAAATGGATGGACCTTGAGAGCATTATGTAAAGCTAAGTAAGCCAAACTCAGAAAGTCAGAGGTTGTATATTTTCTCTTGTATGTGGAAGCTATAGAGAAAAAAGGAAAATAAAATGCATGAAGAGTAAGGGATAATCCCAGGGGATCCATTTCCTTTAACATTTTTATTACCTTGTAATTTAACTTGTTTTATTATATATAAGTATGTAGACAATCTTAGAACTTTGGGGAGTGGGCAGGATTAAAGATACATGAATGAGCAACTTTCAAAAACTAATCATCAAAACTTTTCTTTTTATGATGGCATTGCTCATGAGGTACATGGCAAATGCCAATCTGTTTGTTAATAGACATACTGAATGATGATAGCAAAATCTTTACATTTTATGTGGATTGAAGACATTTTTACATGTGTTGCGGATAAATATGTGGTATTTTATGATAAAATGGTTGTTCACTTTCTAAATTTAGTGCTAGGAGCAGATTATAAACAGAGGTTTATCCTTTGTGAGTATGCATGATTGCCATGAGTACATGGCACCTTTGTGTGATTTAAGACAAAGGGTCTGTCTTCCAGAGAGCACAGACTAAGGTCAGAACTCGGTAAGGATTGTAGCCCCAGTTCCCTCAGGCCAGGAGTTACTAAGTTTCGGGGAAGGCACAACCAGTGGGACCATTTACAGAACCCTATTAATATGTTACATGTAAATTTCTTCTGCCATATGTGCCATATGTGCCCGACCAAGGAAAAGAAGATTGAGAGTTGAGAGGGTAAATTCTAGGATGGTGATACTTTTAAACATGAAAACAGAAATAAGCAGCTCTGCACGGATATGAAAGATAACAAAATAATGTGGATGTGTGTTTAATTATAAACATCTTGATAAGTGAAATAAGCTGGTCCCCAAAAGCCAAGTTAATGTTTTCTTTTTGATATGTGGAAGCTACCCCAAAATAAGGCAGGGGTGAGAGTAAGAATAGAAGTTCAGTAGATTAGACAACAGGAATGGAGGAAAGGGAGCAGGAATAGAAAAAGAAAAGACAGTATAATGAATCTGACATAATTTCCTAGCTAACATATATGAAAACAATTCAGTGAAACCCACCATGATGATATCCACAAGAATGGGAACTTACGTAGAATAAGATATATTCCCTGTTTTGTATAATTATATCAAAATAAATTCCACTGTCATGAATACCTAAAAAAATAATTAAAAATAATAATAATAAATAAAAATAATAACACATTTTTTAATGTTTTGGATGCATATTAAACTTCCTATATTTAATAGGAAGAGTTTTTCATGTGTCTAAACTATTTAAAAAGATCTCCATTTTGGCAGATCCCAGACTTTTTGAGACATTAATGAAAACTATGATCCCTCTGTAGGAAAACACACAAAGATATAACCATGCAACCTATACCTGGAGTCTCTGAAAGTTACCAGATTTTAGGTGACAGTCTCCAGCTCTTGACTAAGGAGACCTCATTTATTCAACTCTATGTGCTCAGTAGAAAGGTAATAACCTCCTCATAAAGATCTGTCACTGTTCCTGCCTTTTGCCTCCAAACCCACAAGCTCCAGGTTCACTAAAGTATGCTCTGTTGTGCTCAAAAACAGGGCTTCTGAATAAATCTAAGGCAGTAGCAGAGAATTTTACACCATTTATGTAATGATTAATAGGCACGACTGTGAAGAGCCTTTTTCTTGTACATCCAGCTCAATAGTTCAGATTCTTACCATATTTTGATGTTTAAGCATATGTTTAATAGAAAAAGGAGGATTAATTAAACCATTATGCTTTTAGGCAGTGAAATATCATATGCTCTTTTTAAATGATGTTTGAAAGTAATTAGTAATTACCTAGAAAAATGTGTGATTTTATTGCTTAGATAATAAAGCAGACTAGAACAAAAGTTCAATTCATGTAATTGCAACTTAAAAATATAACACATGGAGGGAAAAGATGAGTAGGTACAGCATTGGAATAATTAGTGATTCTCTTTAGGGAAATCCTTTCCTTGAAAAGGATTTCTTTTCTTCCTTTCTTTCTATTTGTTACAGTTTTATTTTGCAGATTGTTATAATTAACATTATTTTGTATTAACAATGAGAAAAGCACTTTATTTGTAAAATATAGAAAATAGCTTTCTGTAAAAAGAAATTGTATATATTAGTCTACTGGAAAATTGTCTTCAAGCAATGATGCTTAGTACTTACTAATAAACATTCATGTGATCATGTAACACCAAATATTCTCTGTGGGACTGAGAAGCTGAATAGTTTGTTTAGTGATTACTGACAGTGGATGTCTTAAATGGCTAAGTCAAGTTGTGGCATATAATATGTGTGTTGGAATTTATAATTTTCTTAAATTATTAATAAAAGCATATTTTATTAACCTTGAAAATGTGAGATTTTTAAAAGTTAGGTACAAGCTATGTTCCACTCTCTCTGTAGGAATATTATTGGCACCCATTCTTAAATTGCATTTGGTAATGACACTTTTGTGGCAGTTGGTCACATTTCTTATTTCCGCTACAAGTATCAGTTTGGGATGGATGTGCCTAACCACTGAGATTTGTGGTTTGGGGTTGAAACTTTGTTAAGATACTGAGAACTCTCACCCACAGTGTATGAATTAAATTTTTGGCTTCTACCTGTGACTTGTGTGAAACCAATACTAAAATAACATCTCAAAAGCTTTAAAATCAACGATTCCAGTAAAATGGACATATTCCACAACAAACTTCTCTGAAGCTTGTGTATACTTGGTTGGATCACTGATGACTGCCAAAGAACTTAAAATTATTCTACATTGCTCATTGGTAGGAATTAATATGAGCAGCTGTGCCACCATATTGCACAATTCCATGAAGTTCATTGTGAATAGAGTATGAATGATACTTTGCTGGAGTTGGGCAAACATGTTGGATTATGCATCATTATTTTCTTGTGGCACTCTTTCTGAACTTATCAGAGCCAGTTTTCTAAAGAGAGGAAAAACATTGTGCATTTTAATACAAAGTCCTCAAAGATTTTGAGAAAACCATTTCCTTTCCATTTGATGAACTCTTCCGTTCAAGAACCTCAATATATTTAAATTCTTATATTAATTTTCCTCCCTTTCAACTACAAAGTTATCTTTCCTATCATTTTTAATGTGAAAATTGGAGTATATGATGATAAGATGTAACAGGCTATGTTTGCAGGCCCTTTTGAGGTGAGGTGGAGGTGGGAGGGAGCATAGGAAGAGTGTAACATTTGTTTCTCTCTCTCTTTCTCTTTTGGTTAGGCATCCCATCAAATCATCTTTGCAATTTATATTTTTTATAATCATTTGTACCACCAATTTTATATATTTTTTTCAATTTGCAATATTAAAACATCATTTTAAATAGTGCTGTGTTAATACCAGATTTGACTATAGTTTCCAGTTGCTATTTAATGATTTACTTATTGTAACCGCCAATCTTTTCTTTTGTACTTGTAAAGTACAAACATATGACCTTTCCAGACCCAGGAAAGAACCTCCCTAAATGGAGTACATGGGTTCTGCAACTGTGGAAAATGTGGCAAGTGCAGATTTGGTGGCCTCTGATCACCAGTGTCTGGCAGCCATATTCTCTTCTCACAGGATGGGCTGGGAATATGTCCAGGCAGTACACTTAAGTGAATCCAACATTTGAACCTATCATGGAAGGGTGCCATGCAAAGAGGCATCTGGAGAAGAGAAGACCTCTAGTATGATTCCCTGAAGAAACATAGTGTTTAGATGGGGTAGGAGAGTTGTGGATTTATGGACAGAGAAAGAGGTATAGAAACAAAAGTAAGCCAGTTATTTCTACATGGGAAATAACTTTCATGGAGAAAGGACTATCTGAACAGTTATATAACTACGAAAGTAAAAATATTGTAGGTTGGAGGAAATTGCACTAACAAAAATGCAGCCATCTAAGGGTATAGCTTATTTGTAGATACATTCAATTTAAGTTAGTAATGTGAATTTGTGTAATAACACATAATGCCTCTGACCGTTAGTTTTTAATCATTAAATGAGGGGCAGTGATACTAACTTAATATGGACACTTTGAGGATCAGATATGATCTTGAAGGGCTTAGAGAAGTAACTGCCATTCAGTACCACATTCAGCAGTTGGAGTTATCATGCTAAGAAAGGCAGCAATGCTGCTAATCTGAACACAACCAGCCTTGAGATGCAGCTGTAATTTCCCCTTTCTCTAGATAAGTGGAAACTGACCCTAGCTTGTTGCCAGATAGGTTGTTCCCTCCACTAGAAAGAGCAGAGAATCCAATGATCTTATTGGAGAGGAAATTACATCAGCATTATGTGGAATGTGTAGCAGAATAGTCAATGAAGAGAGAGAGAGAAACTAGAAAGAAAGCAATAAAAAGTCAAAAGGAATAAAGTCTTTGAAATTGTGTCTAGAATGGAAATGTGTCTATAAGGTAACAAACTCGAGAGAGACTTTTTTTAGGAGTCTGTAGCTTTGGGTTATTTAAGAAGGAATGTGTTATGTCACTTCATGTGTACAGAGGTCAATGATGGTTCTTTCTCTCATCTTTTAATCTGTGATTGCCATTCTGAGTAACAGCAGGAGCTGGAGATTAATAGATGTATGAAGTTGCACATTCTGATTGGTGGCTTAGACGATATTCAAAGTCAAGTAAGAATCTGAAAGTATCCATAGATGGGTAGATACAACTATTAGAAGTTGGACCATTTTGGGCATCCCCAAAACAAAATAATACATTTAAAGAAAGAACATATAACAGATATCCTATCATCCAAGTCAGGGAATTACCAGCTAAGAAATGGCAATTTTAGAGCTATGGGCAAGAGTCAACAGTAGAACTCAGCCCTTGCCAGGGTTCAGTTGGTTTGACCACTGAAATAGTTCCTTGAATTAGCATCTTCTCAGTTTCTACTGTTTGTTCATCATTAGATATGGTATGGTTCTCATATAGCTAGAGGAGCACTAAGTTAGAAGAATCAATCAGGGTATAGTAGGTATTGGAAGATGTACCAGGGATCTTTGCATCTTTTGCTTATAAAAGCAAAATGGAAATTGCTGAGAATGATGGAGGTTCAGTAAAAGAGAGGGAAACTTGTGGTTTATTTTTGGAAAACAGGAACTACAGCCATACCAGAGACTTAGCAGCAGCAGCTATATTGAAGTTCATGTGGTCTGCATGCCTCCACTCTGTTCTCCTCACATTAATCGTGATATCGTACATTCAACATTTAAAAACTTTAGAGAGTCTCAGACTGATCTGGACTCTGAGCATAATTGGTTTCTGCCCTGAGCAGTGTCATGAAGATATGACCCCTTCAACTTCCTTTGTGGGAGGTAGTCACTGTTTCCTAAAACAATGTGCAATGTGAGGAGGTCTCCTAAACAGAGACCGGGGTACTGATTAGTTAGGAAAGGTATTGGATGTAAGACAGATGTCTTCCCAGGAGATATGGAAGTAAAGAAGTAGAGAGACAAGAGCGGGAACAAAAAAAGGCAAAGGGATAGAGAAAAAAGGTAAGCTTCTGGAGAACAAATTCCAATACTGGTGACTAATTGCTATTTTGGGGTGAATTCAAGGAGAAGGTAGAAACTGAACTGGTCCATGGAAGTCAAGAGAGAAAGAAAAGAACATTGTAGACAGCAGGACAAGTGTGAGGAGAAACACAGTCTCCTGAGAATCCCTGCCTTGGTTGTAAGCATGTTATTATTCCTGGAGGGTTGGGTGGGTTGGGCTGCTTGCTTCATGGCCTTTCTGATGAAAGACATAATGGTGTGCTGCTGTATAGCTTTAAGATGACTTTTATGAAGAACTGTTTGCAAAGGATATGCTTAGGCACCTCAAGAAACCTAGGCTCATTCCTCCTCACAGTTCACTTCTGCAACAGATCTCTTAGGAAACAGCTTGTGTATACCAAGATGAGGAATTGTTTGTCATGTTAAACCTTAAGCAAGTTAAGGCTTAGCAGGAAGTGAGTGATCATATTTGAGGAATGTAGATGTGTAAGAATTTTGGCTTGGGATTTGGGATCGAACTTTCTCACCTAAGCTGTGGGAACCCATGAAATCTTTCCAATAAAAATTATTTCAGTCAAGAGTTTTGCCAAATAGTTTGTCTAAAATAAAATAAAATAAAAACCTATTTAAGTAATTTCTCAAAAATAATTGCAAGTATCTTTTGGTTATGCTGTAAACTATATGCTAGTATTTACTTATTTATGAAAAGCATGGTGGAGAGTAAAATAATTCCGATTATAGTGAAATAAGAAAATACTGATATTATTTTGTTTGATTTTCTTATAAGTTAAAACGGTGTTTTCATCATGCAAGCCTGCTATCATTTCCAAATGGTGACTGTTATACATGTACTTTAATATTCTTCATATGTCATTTAATGTTGTTCATATGTTAAAACTGAAGTGACTATTTTGTCTTTGTAACACTAGGATAATTTAAAGGGAATGTTTTTGAAACATCATTCTATTTCATGGTAAAGTAGGCCAAATAAAATATTTTTGTTCATTTGGGCAGCATGTCAACAGCCATGTAGCTCAAGCAGTAGGCAGAATTTCTCTTCACATTCTGAAGAAGTTCAGAAAGAGGCAGCATACAAGGTGGACTCTTGAAAACATCATTATTAAAATTGATATTAAGAGTTAGGTTCACAGATGGGGGATTAAATAGAACAAAACACCCCTGAATTTTAGTACTTCTCTCTTTCCCATTCCACATCCAGTTAGTTGCTTTTTTTTTGGTGTGTACTCAGAGTCTCTCCTTTCTACTACCACCATGGGGAGTTAAATCCTTGGAGCCTTAACGTATTGCTTTTTGGAAGGAGGTCTTGGCCTTAGTCCCTCAACATACATCATTCCCAGTTATGCCACCCTATTCCTCTGCTCAGTTTCTACCCTTTGTTCCCCATTAGATATAATACACAAGAAGAGCCTTGGTTAGGAACAAGTTGCCACTTTAAGTTGGTTGGACAATATTTCTTTTAACCTCCTGTTTGCTTGAGCAATGACTTCCATGAGTTAAGAGAGTTGTTAAATATCAGTGACAACTGGGAGAAAGCAAAGAAATTATTTGCCCACTTATTTACTCCCCTATTTTACCTGTCCTTTCATACCCAACTGCTTTTGCTTCCAACACAAAAACAGTGATGCGACCAACTGATTTTACTGATCACTGACTTTATGTTGGATTCATTTTCAACGGGATCTGAATTCATAAACTTCCACTTAGGAACAATGGCTTGAGCTAAATTATGTAGTTTTTAAAAGCATCCTTCTATGTCATTTAACAGAGATTTTTTGGAGAGCTATTTATTTTATATAAATGTGCTTTATCTTTGTAGATCAACTAAAAGTCACTACGAATTGTATAGTTTACTATAAAGATACAAAGTTATTCACAGACTTATCTTGATGATGCTTAAATCTGGATTTAAATGTTGACATATTTGAAAATATTTTCAGTATTGTTACAGTGTGTTTATTGTATGTTGGAGGGGAAAAAAAGGAAAAAAAAAAAAAAACCTGATGAAGCAACAGTACATTATAGTCAAGAACATAATCCTTTAACGGAATTACCAGTGCTCATTCTTGACTCCACAGACTAGTAGCTCAATGACCATGAATAAGATAGCTACCATTTCTGATTCTGGATGTTCTCAACTATAAAATGTGGATAATCTTTATCAGATTATAGCACATAACAGACCCATATAGTGTCTTTAGATTTTATAGAAGTATATTAAATGTATATTTGAATTTTTCTGTTATGAGAGGTTATTCAGGATGGCAGATATCTTCAGTGTAATCAGAAATTCCAAATGCAGTGCAAGATGTGATCGCGTGCCTCATTCAGTCCTTGCTCACGTCATTGCTGAGCATGGTCAGGAGATAAAGCCACTGGGACCACAATTCTGTGACAAACTCTCTTGTGTGATCTTGGCCAAGTTTCTTAAGCTCTCTACACCCCTGTTGTTTCATCTATAAAAATACTAACTTGGATTACATGATTGCTAAGGAGTCTTTCAGCTCTAAAAGTCTATGAATCTGTCCCTATACTTGGACTTAATGTGTTTTGCACATGGACCACTCTTGAAAGCATCTAGCTTTTTTTTCTCTTTTTTTCAACAAAGACTTTTTCAGGTGTTTCCTCCTCCTCCTTTCTACCCCACCCCTTTCCTCCTCCTTCCTTCTATTATGTAGAATTTGTAGAGATTCCAGGAAACCACTGCTTTCATGTTGGAAAAATAATAGGATTTCCATTTCTAAAATATGGTAATTGAGGTTCCAAGAGATTAACTTCTTTGAGTAGGTTAAGACCAAACACAACAAAGTGAAAAGCAAAAGCTTAAGTTGGCCTCCAGTTTGAACTCATTATCCTTCCTTCCCTAGATTCTAAGATTCATTCCTTCTCCTGCTTTCACTAGCTTCATGCATGGTATCTCTTTCTACTTCTTCCCCAGCCAGAATTCTAGAAGCCATCACAGAAGAGTGCCCTCTCTCCTATTTCATCCCCAGTCATGCATCTTCTTCTTAATTAACATAACTAATAACTCATTCTTTCCATTCCAGTCCCATTTCCATGATCTTAGTTCAGGTTCTAATCATTTTTTTTTTTTTTTTGCTTATATTATTCCAACTAACCTATTTTCTCATTCAGATCTCAGATACCATCAATAAATTCTCCACTTCTCTGCCAGAGTAGGATATCCTGAAATTATGTACATTTTCTTACCAAATCTTCACTGATTGCCTCCTGTCTGCTTTACTTGATTTATTGATGCTTAGCCCTCCTCTTCCTGTCCCCTAACCCTCCTTGCTTGGACCTGCTGTCTGGCTTTCTCCTCCTGTTCCCACTATCTAGAATAGCTTTCTTTTTTTTTTTTTAATTTTTATTTATTTATTTTTTAGTCATACATGACAGTAGAATGCATTTTGATATATAATACATACATGGAATGTACATACCTCAATCATATTGTCTGTTCTATTCTGCTGCCCTTCCTATCCTCCCCACTCCTCCCCTCCTCTCCCATCCTTTCTCTCTATCCAATCTAATGTGACACACTTTTTTTTCTTTTTCTCATTACAACATCATATATGTATTCTGTATAATAATGAGGTTCTCCTTCCATCTTCTGTGCAACTCCCCTTCTCCCTCTTTTTTCCTCCCACCTCTCTTCCCTATTTAGTGGTAGTCTTCTTCTTATGCTCTTCCTCCCTATCCCATTTTGAGTCACCCCCCCCCTTATATCAGAGAAGACATTCGGCATTTGTTTTTTAGGGATTGGCTAACTTCACTTAGCATAATCTGCTCTAATGCCATCCATTTGCCTGCAAATGCCATGATTTTATTATTTTTTAGTGCTGAGTAATATTCCATTGTGTATAAATGCCACATTTTTTTAATCCATTCATCTATTGAAGGACATCTAGGTTGGTTCCACAGTCTAGCTATTGTGAATTGTGCTGCTATAAACATTGATGTGGCTGTGTCCCTCTAGTATGCTCTTCTTAGGTCTTTTGGGTATAGTCCAAGAAGGGGATTAGCTGGGTCAAATGGTGGTTCCATTCCCAGTTTTCCAAGGAATCTCCATACTGCTTTCCAAATTGGCTGCACCAATTTGCAGCCCACCAGCAATGTATGAGTGTACCTTTTTCCCTCGAATCCTCACCAGCACTTATTGTTGTTTGACTTCATAATGGCTGCCATTCTTATTGGGGTGAGATGGTATCTTAGAGTAGTTTTAATTTGCATTTCTCTGATTGCTAAAGATGGTGAGCATTTTTTCATGTATTTGTTGATTGATTATATATCCTCTTCTGAGAAGGGTCTTTTCAAGTCCTTGGCCCATTTGTTGATTGGGTTATTTGCTTTTTTGTTGTTTAACTTTTTGAGTTCTTTGTATACTCTAGAGCTCTATCTGATGTTTGAGGGGTAAAAATTTATTCCCAGGGTGTAGGCTCCCTATTTACCTCTCTTAATATTTCTCTTGCTGAGAAAAAACTTTTTAGTTTGAATTTGTCCCATTTGTTGATTATTGATTTTAATTCTTGTGCTATAGGTGTCTTATTAAGAAATTTGGGGTCTGCCCCCATGTGATGAAGATTAAGACCAACTTTATCTTCTATTAGATGCAGAGTCTCTGGTCTGATTCCTAGCTCCTTGATCCATTAGAATAGCTTTCTTTACCTCAGATGCCCTTTGTCTGCTAGGTAAGTACTTGCTAACCATGCAAGGCTCAGCAAGTCTGTGTTCAACAGATTCCGTCCCTGTGGGGCTTATCTTATGGTTACAGGGATGGGGTCTTCCAAGAAACTGAGACTGTTAGGGGTTACACAGATGAAGATGGTGGCAACAGGAGGTTAAGAGAATAATTCTATAAAATGGGCCCACTCTGCTGACTCCCACATGCTGTCTTTTCCAAGAAACAGTTTACCTGCAGCTCTGCCTGGCTTAGGTGGATAGGAAGTCACATTCCTCAGCAAACTGCCTGTTATCTGTAGGAGAAATGCAGGCCCAAGATAATGTCTATGGGAGGAGCCCAGGAGACTTCTGTGATCAAATCCTGAAACTCAGAGAGATAAGGAAAATTCTTCCTAACAATAAAATCAGTAAGAATGTATGGTTAAGAATCCAATTAGAACTAGATTCTAATAATTTAGAATCTAGTTGACCATGAGTTGCCATGGTAGTGGGCACTAGAAAGTTTGATGTCACCCATCAGTCAAAAGTCAGAAGTAGACCTATTTGGGACTCTCTGGAAACTTCTCTGTGATCCCCACTGAAACTGGAGTGCAGAAGAAAAGCACTGTCTCTCCTTTCTGAGAGGACCCACTCTATCTCTTGAGAATGTCCCCTTTCCCTTTTCCTAACCCTTCAATAAACTCATGCCTGTTACTCTGAGTGACATGTCTGAACTCTTTCTGACTGGATTGCAAGAATTGGGATTTGAAGGGCGGGTCTTCTGCCTCAGTTTCCTGGAAGGCCCTAGCTCTCTACCAAGATAACATGAATATTTTTCTTGCATTATTGGCACAGGTTCTATGATAAAATTCAATGGGCTTAGCTCTTAATTCTGGAGAAACTTAACTTGAGTCTTTCAAACATATTGTCTTATTTAATCCCCACAGCTTTCCTATGCCGTAGGTGGTGTCATTATTTATTTATTATTCCTATTTTACAAAAGGGGACCCAGTATTTCATAAAAGGTAATAATTGTCCCATGGTTCACTTCAGGCATGTGGCAGAGCTTGTCCCTCCTAACATCTGTATGTACTACTCTAAAAGACTCCTAAATATACAGCATCTTATATTCTTTCATTGGTATCTATTAATATTCCACCCCTATCCTATATGCTGCAACCAGATTCTTCCAATTCCTCTAAATTTTCTTTTAAAAAAATCTCTGGACCATCTGCTTCTCATTCTGCTTGAAATGCTTTATCCTCCTACATGCAGCAAGTATAAGTCTCAGCTCACAAACTCAGGTGGGCAAGAAATAAAATAATCTTAGTTTCATAACTCAATTTAATTTCTATTTTAACCAACATTTCATAAGGCTGGCGGAAAATTAATCTGTAGCTTTTTTAGGGCTCCATCTTATACCCACCCATCATGTTACAGAAATACCATGGTGGGCTCAGGCATTGGATGTGAGTCATGGTGGCCATGAGAATGGAGCTTGAGGACCCCAGGGTTCTTCTGCTGCGCTCTGAAATTCATTGTCACTGTCCTGCGTGCTTTCCAGGGATTGCCATCCCAGGTAATTATTAAGCAGGCAGGGGTACTAAGCAGCCTGTTCTTGGAGGACGTGCCATTTCTTTTTTGGAAAACTTTGGTGTAAGGACTCTTTGATATCTTTGCTGAAACTTCCTTCAATTGTGTAGCAGCAGCCTGAGGCACTTCCAGTCAGGACCTTTCTTCCCTCTCTCCTCCACAAAGGTTAGGTCTATATTATAATCTGAAGATAATCACAGCATTTAAAGTTCCATCCTATTTTTCCTCATAGGTATTTCCTTAAAGTCTTTGCACATTTAATCTTGTCTTGGTGTCTGTTTCTAAGAAAACCCACACTAATCCATGGGGGATTTGTTAGCAGGTCATTTCCTCCTACCCTTACTTCTAAGAGGCATGGTGTCTTTCAAATCTGCTAAGTCTGGGCTAATTCATTCCATTCATTCCAGTGCAAGAATTCCCTGAGAGGCTTCCTGTGGTCCCAGGTGCCTGGTGACCTCAGGCAGCTAAACATTTTTTTAGGTTTTACTGATATCAAACTGTCCCCACCCATATACCAAAGCAGCCTATCCTCACTGAACTTACTCCAGAGGAAAGATGTAGACAATAATGAATGAATGAGTAAAATATTGTATCTTTTTTTAAAAAATGCATCTGTTCTTTTTAGTTATACATGACAGTAGAATCCATTTTGATATATTTGTACAAGTTTCCTCTAAGGAAAACAATAAAAGTATAATAAAAATAATTCAGTAATGTTACCTTAAAATCAAGAGAAGTCATATTTTGCTTAAGATTTGAAAAAGAAGGGATAATTATTTCTTAATATCTTCTAAGATGTAGTTAAATTATATTTTCTAGATTATTGTATTAATGAAGAAAAATACTGAATTTGAGATTGGGGTGTGTTCAGAGGCACGGATTCTTTTCTAGCTATTAATAAAATCTTGGGCAATTAGGTAAAAACATACTAGGATCTTTCCCTCACATTTGCACTTAACTAGAGTTTTCAAGATCTCTTTATTTCTAATAGTGCCTGAGTCAAGACTAGTCTTCCCACTGACTTTTACTGTAGACAGTGATCTAGCCAGCTGTCTAGGTAAAACCATTTTCTTTTCACACCAGCTTTTGTATTTTTCAGAGCGCAATCCAATAAACTCAGATCTGGTCTTTGAGTAGTGTCTCATTTTCCTCTAGGATGTGTGACCTTGGTAAAATTTTCAACTTCTTTTTGCTACAAAATGAAAATAACAGCCCTTTACATGCTGTCTATGAGAATGGAAAGACTGCATATTCAATACTCAGTACAAATGAACTAGATGCTAAATAATTCCGTTTCTTATTATTTTGATGTATATTTACTCCTCACAATCTTCATGAATTATTTCTAATTTCACAAATTAGAAAACTGAAGCAAAAAGAGCTCGATTTGCTCAGCTATCAAGTAGCAGAGTTGGTAAGAGTATTACTCAAGAACTTAGACTCTGATCTGTTTTTTCTATAATTTATTTTCTTCCATGTGGTCATCTATATAAGAAACCACTTATGAGTTTCCCATATACAGAAGTTTGTACATGTTAAATTTATTAAAATAGATATTGTCATGTATTTTGGGTAAGTAAATTGGTAAACACATTAGATTACTAATAGCTTTTTTTTGTACCTAAAGCTTAAAAATAGAAGTTTTTAAAAGCAAAAAGTGGTTTAAAGGTCATTTGTTCACATATATTCTTTGATGAATGAGGAAGAAACTAGTGACATTAACACAAACTGGATATCTTAGTAAATTTACTTTAGTATAGACATATTCAATTAAGCATTACCCTTTTGAAACTCATTGTTATATGTCAATAAATTTAATATTAAGTATAACAATAATAGTTTAAATTATAGACATAGTAGAACACATAATTATATAAATACATAAGTGAAAAACTTAGAATTTATGGGAAATGTGCCTTCTTACTACCTAGGTAATATTAGAAAAGTTATTTAATTCCTGAGCCTCACATTTCTTATCTGGGGAATGAGAGTAATATTAAGACTTGTGAAGATTAAATGAGATAATGTATGGTGCCTGAGTATGTTCAAATATTTAGTAATTATATTGATTTGAAATATAATAATTTGATTATTATTAGAGTGGACTTTCTGTCCTCTGACCTCATGTCACTTGACCTCATAGACTTTGTTTCTTTTGATGTGTTTATTATCAGTGTGGAAGTACCTAAATATGTATGAATAAGGGAATTACTGAATTAAGGAAATAGAACTATTCTTTCATCAAAATGAATAATTTAGAAATTACTTCTTTGGAAGAGAAATACTGTGTCAGTTAGCTTTTGCTGCATTAATTAGCAAATTGTGCAGTGGCTCAGCTGACATGGCTCTTTCTGCTCTATGTGTTTTGGCTCTGTTCATGGATTTCCAGTCAGCTGACTGGCTTCTAATGACCTTGCTCACATGTCTGGTAGTTTGTACTGACTCTCACATGGGCCACTTGTCTATGGCAGACTGGCTTAAGTCTAAGCAGCAAGAGAGGACATATTCCAATGTTCAAGTGCCATTAAGGCATGTGCTTTCATAGTATTTGCTGATTTTCCATTGTGAAAGCAAAATATAGGTGCTGTAGTTTGAATGTTTAACACCCCACAAAGGCTCCTGAGCTAAAGGCTTGCTACCCAATGTTGTGCTTTGGGATATGATAGACTCTTTGGAAGGTAAGGTTTTGTGGGAGGCCATTAGACCTTTGAGGATCATATCCCCCAAAAGGAATTGTGAAACCCTGGCCCATTCTCTCTGTTTGCTGGCTTAAGATGTGACCTCTCAGTCTGACACATGAATCCTTCATGATATGCTGCCCTCACTAAATGTAGATCAGTGGGGCCACTCAGTCTTGGACTTGCGCCTCCAATGCTGTAAGCCAAAATAAACCTTTCTTCACATTATAAGCTGCCTCTGTGAAATATTTTGTTGTAATAATATGAACCTTGCCAATACAATAGGAATAGTTATGTGAGAGGAAGTGTGGATAATAGGAGACATGACTTATTGGGGTACTTCATTATAACAGTCTACTACTAATAGCATTTTTGAGCCTCCTTTGCTTTATTGAATCTTATGTGAAGTGTGTTAATACATTTTCCTGCTCATGAAGTAAGGTGGGCATAGCATGAAACCCGATTTTAAATATTTTAATCTACAGGATCCCTTATTTAGAATTATTGTCTAATTCTAACTTTTATGTCAAAATATAACTGAACTAAACTTTAGTAGGTATGACTGGAAATAAATACTAAGAAGGTTTATTCTTTCCCTGCTATTGCTAATGTGAATTGATGGTGGCTACTGTGAACTTTAAATGAGCTTTTAATGTGGGTCACACACTGTTCTAAGATCTTGGATTACTATCTTATTTTAGTCTTACCATACTCTGTCTTTTTTTTTTTTTAAGTCAAAAAGGAAAACAAGATGTTCTAAGAGGCTAGAGAACTTTCTCAGGTTCATAAATTAGCATATGATAGATTTTATAATTGATGTATGTTGATCTGATGTTAAATGTTATATGTGTATATTTTTCTATATGTACATATCTTAAATATTAAAGGAATGTATACAATAATGATCTTTTATATTATTAGTTATAATGTATTAATTTTATGATTATCTCAATCTCAACAATGACCTGAGTGAATGCTGGGAGTCTATGACCAAAGAATTACTGATACAGTTTATGTTCTAGAATAAAGGCACAATTTTTAACATATCCACTTGCTTTTATAGAGGTATAGCAGTTAAAACATGTCAAAATATAGTAAACAGCAGTTTAATGATAATAGACTTGTATGCTAGTGGAACACCAACAGTGGAGTTGTAAAATACCTACAGAGGCCTTGAGCTTTGCAGCCCCTGTGAAGATCCAATTCAGCTTGCTAAGCATAGGTAAAGGCCAAAAAGCAGAAAGAGACAGCATATTTATGGGTGAGCTTTAAAAATGAAACTCTTCTTAATGCAGAAATGGAACATGGGACTCAGCTCCCAAAGCTAATAATCTAAGGTATTCACCTCTACAAATCACTCTAACTTTGGTCTGGACTGCCATAGAAAAGTGTTTTCTCTTTAAGTGTGAAGTAAATGGATTCTAATGACTGTACAATGACTCGTTGTTCTTAAAATTCATTGCCTTGATTTGGGCCTTAATTTTCTAAGGAATGCTAACAAAAGAGAATAGATGTTTCTCTTGTGTGTTTTTAAGTACAATAAGTACTACAGTGGTCTACAATTTAATATTTCACTTAGAAAGTAATTATGTGACAGTACTTTTACAACACACATTGGGATCTGTAGAATTGATCCATACTTATAAATTTCTCCCAGAATGAGTGGAGAATTAGTTGGGGAAATATTTGTAAGATGCACCTTTTAGTGGATACAGACTTGGGAGAAAAGCAAGTCAATGGAA
This sequence comes from Callospermophilus lateralis, assembly GCF_048772815.1. NCBI lineage: Eukaryota > Metazoa > Chordata > Mammalia > Rodentia > Sciuridae > Callospermophilus > Callospermophilus lateralis. The sequence goes on from NC_135308.1 coordinate 127,943,945, forward strand.
AATGACCCGCTTATTTCGGTTCTCTTTATAAAAAATAGATGCTAGTAGTGATTACATTTTTCTTTACTCTCAAATTCTTTTTATTCCTCTAGGATTTCCCATATCCTATATCCCTATTGAGAACATGACATTTATTCAGAGAGGATTCTAAGATTTTGTTAAAGAAGCAATCATGGAAAAGCATGACAACCATCTTTTCTCACTAGAACTCACCTATTGTGTGTGTTTGCATGTTTGCTTTACCTACCTGATAATTAGTTTAAAAACACTTTTTAAAAATCCAGATTGACTTTGTATACAATACTTAATCTCACAATCTTAGTTGCCACAAAAAGCTGCTTTGATCTTGGTAACCTACCCAAAGTGTGGTGGTGAGGTTTCAGTGACCTATTTCTGATGTGTATTTATGATCAGAGCCTGGCAGAGTGGCTGTCACATAGAAATTGTTCAGCTAGTTTCTATTCCCATTTTCTTTTATCTCATACTATATTAAACATACTGTTTTCTTGACAAACCTCAAACCTCAACTGAGTATACTTTTTAATATGTAATGGCTCTTTAAAAGTAACTATTATAAGCCAGGTGTGGTGGTGCATGCCTATGATCCCAGCAGCCAAGGCAGGAGGATCTTGAGTTCAAAGCCAGCTTCAGCGAGAGCAAGGCACTAAGCAACTCAGTGAAACCTTATCTCTAAATAAAATACAGAACAGGGTTGGGGATATGGCTCAGTGTTCAAGTGCCTCTGAGTTCCCCAGTATTTCCCCCAAATAATTATTAAATAAATTTGTATTGCTTCTTCTACTGTTTTTTTTTAATTTATATTTGACAGTGGAATGCATTACAATTCTTAGTACACATATAGAGCTACAATTTTTCATATCTCTGGCTGTAAACAAAGCATATTCACACCAATTCATGTCTTCATACCTGTACTTTGGATAATAATGACCCTCACATTCCACCATCATTAATAACCCCACACCCCCTTCCTTCCCCTCCAACCCCTCTGCCCTATCTAGAGTTTGTCTATTCCTCCCATGTTCCCTCTCCGTACCTCATATGAATCAGCTTCCTTATATCAGAGAAAACATTTGGCATTTGGTTTTGTGGGATTGACTAATTTTACTTAGCATTAGCTTCTCTAATTCCATCCATTTACCTGCAAATGCCATGATTTTATTCTCTTTTATTGCTGAGTAATATTCCATTGTGTATATATGCCACATTTTTTTTTTTTTATCCATTCACCTACTGAAGAGCATCTAGTTTGGTTCCACAGTTTAGCAATTGTGATTTGTGCCACTATAAACATTTATGTGGCTTTGTCCCTGTAGTATGCTGTTTTTAAGACCTTTGGATATAGATAGATGAGAGGGATAGTTGGGTCAAATGGTGGGTCCCTTCCAAATTTTCCAAGAAATCTCCATACTGCTTTCCATATTGGTTGCATCAATTTTCAGTCCCACCAGCAGTGTATAAGTATACCTTTTCCTTCATTTCCTCGCCAACACTTATTGTTGTTTGTCTTCATGATAGCTGCCATTCTGACTGGAGTGAGATGAAATCTTAGAGTGGTTTTGATTTGTCTTTCTCTAATTTCTAGTGATGATGAACATTTTTTCATATATTTTTCATATATTTTTTCATTGTTGATTGATTGTATATTATCTTCTGAGAAGATAGTATACCCTATCTATTAAGATACCCTATACATTAAGGTCCTTGGCCCATTTATTGCTTGGGCTATTTGTTTTTTTGGTGTTTAGCTTTTTGAGTTCTTTATATACCCTAGAGATTAGCGCTCTATCTGATGTGTAAGGGGTAAAGATTTGCTCCCAAGATGTAGGCTCTCTAGTCACCTCACAGATTGTTTCTTTTGCTGAGAAGAAACTTTTTAGTTTGATTCCATCCCATTTATTGATTCTTGATTTTAATTCTTGCACCACAGAAGTCTTATTAAGGAAGTTGGGGCCTAATCCCACATTATGGAGATTGAGGCCTACTTTTTCTTCTATTAGACGTAAGGTCTCTGGTTTTATTCCTAAGTCCTTGATCCACTTTGAGTTGAGTTTTGTGCATGGTGAGAGATAGGGGTTTAATTTAATTTTGTTGCATATGGATTTCCAGTTTTTCCAGCAGTATTTGTCGAAGAGGCTAACTTTTCTGCAATGCATGTTTTTGGCACCTTTGTCTAATATAAGATAATTGAAATTTTGTGAGTTAGTCTCAGTGTCCTCTACTCTGTTCCACTGGTCTACCAGTCTGTTTCGGTGCCAGTTCCTATTGTTTTAAATCCACAAATTCATTTTCTTCTCTCTCACACATATATCAAGAGTGAGCGCTGGGTGTTTTGTTTTTCCCTTGATTTCAGAATTTCTGGAATTACCTGTTTTGATAGTGTATACTTCCAATTAGTGATTTTCAGAGGTGTACTAAACAATACTATTTCATTTTCATTCTCTCTTTAGTGAATAAAAATAAACTTGGAATATTTTTATCACATGAAGACTCTGAAAAACTAGTATTTTCCATTTAAATTGGAAGTCTTGGTATATAAAATTTAAGTTTTTCCTTCCTGAATTTTGTTCTTACATGGCAACCTGGATTCTTGCTGTAATTCATCCTCAACAGTTCAGTTTATTGCCTGGAAAACTAGGACATCTGCCCTTAGTGTCCTAGCTACCTTGTTCCCAATGCTTCCTCTCTACCTCCCTTAGCACATAAGAGACATCCTCTTCACTCTTTAATGATTCTAAATAAAATGGATTTTAGCTTCCTTTTCAGTTAATAAGCTGGAGAACGAGAGAGTCCACATCTTACGTTTCTCTGTTCTTTGCAGCCTATTTGCTTATAGTTAGTTGCTGTTGACTTAGTTGATGGATGAATGAAGGAATGAATCCTTTGGTTTTTCTGAGGCCCCACTTTGAACATTGTTGAGTTATTCAGATATATATAATAATTGGTTAAGCCATTAGTTTAAAGAAATCATATTTTAAAAGGAGCCTTTGGCATGAAAGTATTTGCATAAATATAAGTATATAAGGAATGATTCTAGCCCATTGGGCTCATTATATATTTTGATGAGAACCACCAAATGCTAGCCTCTTTTCTGCCATTCTTCCCTTTCACAAAATAGCCTAGATGTTCAAGGGTTACTAGGCAGGAATCAGTTAAAAAGAGATTAATAACTTTCTAAAGCAAATGCAATTAATCTTTGCTCTATAATTGACTAGGAAAGCCAAGCATAAAGAGATTTGAGAAGTTAGATGTATCAGGAATATGATATTAAATTAATTGTATGGTTTACATTTAGAGCTCAGCCAAGGTTATCTGTGATTTTCATGAAGGAAAGAAAAAAAATGAAGAAATATGTTTGCTATTACTCATAGGCAGTCAGAAGGAAAACAGAACTCACCCCAGAGAGATTCAAGTAATTATTTTCTAGAAAGTGATTCTAGAGTAATGTAAATTTTATTTTAAATGGACTACATTAATGAAATCAAAACAACTATGAAAACCACACTCTTCTTGCACCTAATACTTTTCAAACTCAAGATAATTTAGAAGGGTATGTCAATTATCTGACACCCAATATTCTATGACTTCTCAATAACTAAAACAGCATTGCTTTGTTTTCTTTCTGTTATTTTTATTGTTGCTGCTGTTTGTTGTTTTTAGTCAAAGAATCTGAGGAATAAGTTACTATATTTCTTGTTTTTTTAGTATGTAAAAAAACTCAGAAAAAAAATTATTGTTATTGTATGTTGTTTATTCTTTATATTTGAACTTTACCCTTTAAATTGGGTTAAATTGCTTATTTCCATTTTGTAGCAAAATCACTGTGGTGTGGCTTTTTCCATGGTGAATTACAAATCAGTTTGGCTTTAGTGTTTGGCAGATTAGTTGATTGGTGTATCGGATCTGTCTTTGGTTGGGTTCCTGGTTGCTCCAGTGCAGCAAAACTTGATTTGCCAGATATTTTTACTGGCTTGTCACTTTTGCTGTTGTAAAAGTATACAATCAAAGATGTATCAAAACCAGATTCTCAAGTGTGTGACTATTCATAGTATTTTGCTCAGGATTGTTCTTGGTTCTACCTTATTTTTCAGTTTAATTTCAAATTCTATAGGTCAATTTTCTGGACTTAGGCATTTGACACATTTTTATAAGACCTACTATATGTTTTATGCTAATAATCTAATCTTTCATTAGTGAATAATAGATTGGCTTAAATTGACATTGCAAGATTTCATTAGTAAACTGGCAACTGTTTTAGAATTTGAAACTATTTTAAAATTTAGGGCAATCTTGCGGGAAAAACAAGGATCGAATACATTTTCCTTTTTAGGATTAAATACATTTTAGAAATTCTAATTACAATAGAACTAAGACATTTCAGTTAAAATGCCAGCAAATGTGTTCCTTATTAAGATGTTTCATTCAATAATGCTTTCTTTTATTTTTTTTTACTTTTTTTAAACAAATATTTCTTCCTAGCCACTGTAAACAAAAGTAAGCAAAGATTTAAACTAAGTTTTTTAAGCTACTTATGTTTTCTTTTTATCAAATTAACTTTATAGGTTTTGTAATTAAAAAATACATGTTTTTGTAAAATGTGTAAAGACTGATGAATGAAACAAACAGCCATAAAATCAGAGTCCCCTGATGTGATATATGAGACAGATTTTGGAGGTGTAAATTTCACCTTTTAATTAAAAATATTTCTCCACAAGTGATTAATTATACACAATAGAAATATTTCTAAAACTTCCAAAATAAAAATGCTATTTAGTATTATAATTTTTAAGAACTGTTGACAATTCACATAATACATATATGGCACATTTTATCCCTTGGTCCATTGATGGAACTTTGGTCTATGCTACAGTTTGAATCTGAAATGTCCCTCTATGATATGTGTGTGTTAATGGCTTGGTCTCTAGTTTGGCCATAACTAGAGGTGGTGAAACATTAAAGAGGTGGGCCTAATGGGAGTTTTTTGTTTGTTTTTGGTCATTGAGGGCAGGACCTCATTCTCTTCTCTTTTTTTTCACTTCCTGGTCATGAAGTAAACAGTTTGGCTTTGCCATGCTCTCTCCACTATATTATCTTATTTTTCCACAGGTCCAAAAGCAATAGGGCTGTTGGATTTTGAATTGAAACCTCTGAAACCATGAGCCCAAATAAAGCACTTTCTTCTCTAAGTTGATTATCTCAGGTGTTACAGTAGCACAGATCGGATCAACACAGTCTGTTTCCACATTTTGGCTATTGAGCATAGACGTGCTGCCATGAACATGCAAAAAAATGTATTTTTTCCGGGGGGTGGAGGTTGGGTACCAGGGATTAAACTCAGCCTGTATTAACATGCACAACCACTGAGCCACATCCCCACTCCTGTTTTGTATTTTGTTTAGAGACAGGGTCTCACTGAGTTGCTTAGAGCCCCCATGAATTGCTGAGGCTGGCTTTGAACTCTAAATCCTCCTGCCTCAGCCTCCCAAGATGCTGCAATTATAGGAGTATGCCACCAAGCCTGGAACATGTATTTGCTTGAATACCTATTTTCTGGTTCTTTTGTGTATATGTTTGAGGTGGAATTGCTGGATCATATTTTTATTACATCGTGGTTTTAGAGAAAAATTATGAGCTAATATTTATTTGCTAGTACAAGACATCATTTTGTGAATATTAAATCCATATTCAGTTAAATATTGGCATTAATGGAAAACTTATTTTTCAGTTTATGATTTATTTATAAACATGTCCCATTATAATTACTTTCTTCTGTGTATAAGAAGTCTAGGCTATTTGGATTTATTGCTTATTAATTTTATTATCTTAATAAACCAAATTAATCCCTTATTAAGATGATTTTTGACTTTAAAGACACTGATTGATTGTATTGCCAGCCCTATTCTGTCATCACATTTTTATTTACCTTCAACCATGACATTTCTTTATCATATTTAGCAAAGTATAGTTGGTAAGCATAAACATAGAAAATTTTATTCTGTTCTTATTTGATTAATTCATTCCATAAGATGTTCTCTAATTTTTTATTATGTTCTCTCATTGACTGTACTTTAAAATAGAAGGCATTTATCTTCTTGCTAAAATCCATGTAATTCAGATTCTTTTATTGGAATGAACTTTACCTTTATGTTCTATTAATTCAACTTACCTTATATTTTCCTTGGATAGAAAGTATCTAGGAATTCCATCCTGATGGTAATCGAGCCAACCAATTAATGAAACATGTAGATAAATAACTTAAGGGATTTATTTATCCTTTAATTAAGGGATGCAATGTTATTTATTAAGAAACTTTAACTTTTTTTCCTTTCAGCTTTCATGATAATTTCAGAGATCAGAGATTTAGACCCAATGAAAGATTAAAGATTTTATTTCTAATGTGATAAGAGTTTCACACTGGATGATTAAGCAAAATATTAACACAGATAGTCACTAAATAAAAAGCCACCAACTCTTCCAGGTACTGGGGTTAATTTTAGTTCATCTGTTACTAGGCAGAGTTTATATATAATCAAGGAGATGATGTGCCACAGACATTCGTTCTTATCTGTCAAACATTGATTGCTCCTTTTTTTTCCCCCTGAGAGCACACTCATCTTACTTTGGAGAACCATCCATATAATCAGTTGGATACTAACTTGTGAGCAATATATATGAAGATGCTCTTGGGCTGAGTGTGTAGCTTATTCAGAACTAGAGCCTGTACTCAACATGCACAAAGTCTTGGGTTCAATTTCTGGCATTTGATGGCGGGTGGGGGCGGGGGATAAGGCATTTTAACTTTTCTGGCTGACAGGTAGCGATGTCAACTAAGTTCCCTAAATTGAATTGCTTTTCCAGGAATGTAATCCTTAAGCAGAATAACAAATAAATCTGGAATTGCTCTTGGAAGATCCTAGAGAAATTGCCTATTAGTTCCTAGCACCTTGATCACCAGATTTCATTGATTTAGGCATTCCTGCAGTTTTGTGATCACCTCTGAGCTCTTCTTCTGCTGATTATACTTAATATTTAGAGAAACTATTTCAAATATTAAAGCTATTTCACCAAAAATAATAGCTTGGGTTAAAATAGAATCTGTCAAAATAAAATGATTTAGATGAAACAGAATAAATCTTTATTTAAAAGATGTTTCATCAGAAGACAGAGAATCAGACCTGTTAGCAACCACAGTATAGACCCATGGCCCTTCCTATATGAAGAGAAACTGAGGCAAGAAGAACATTCCTAATGTCTCCTCACATTTCCTGCCCTATGAAAGATTTCTTAGACTTTTGGGAAGATGTGGTTTCCAAACAGACCGTCTGCTTTTTCTGCTGTGGTCTGACATTGAACTCTATTTCCACCAAAACTCTACACCATGCAAATTAAAAGACAAATAAATAAATCAACACCAAAGCAATGGAGATCTTTATTTGATATTTTACACCAAGAAAACAACAACAAGTTGAGGGGTTGAATTCAAAGGGAATGACTGGGTTAGAGCCAATGAAAATAACTGATGTGGTAAGCAGAAGCAGTTAGAGGAAGAGGGGAAAAAATCCTTTGGAAGGACTGTGAAGAAGCAGTTTGTAAAACAAGACACTGAATCCTCAATAGCACATGCCTACTTTCCTCCTTAATTAGTCTGAAATTGCCCATTAGTGGATTTAACCTGTGATTAAAAACCAACAACACCAAAAAGTGCACATTGGCTATGCAACTTTAGAACACATTAAGATTGTTCTAGGCTTTTTTTTTTTTTTTCTTTCCTCCATGCTTTTAAAATGTTGCTGAGGATACTGCAGCAAATCAGTGAGGCTGGGAATTCAGAATCTTGAGTGTGAGTCCTCAATTTCGGGAGAAGAGTAAAGATTTTTTTTTTTTTTTTTTCTGTTTCCCAAGATGTGCTGACTTTTCTGTAGTTTAAATTGACATTATCAACGGAGTGGTCCTTAAATGCTGTCAGGAAGGGAATTGTCTTGACCATCATAGTGCAGTAGTATAGTGGATTTGGTGGAAAGCCCTGGGGGTGTAAAGACTAAACATTTCTTGAATTTCAGTCATTCTTTGTTAGTTTTAAGTAAAAATCTTAGACTGAATAAGAAATTTTAAAAAGCAAACAATTTACAGATTATAATTTTAGTCAAAACTGATTATTTAGCTTAGTGCAGTCTCTCTCTCCCCTCCCTCCGCACCCCCGCCTCTCTCTTTGTACCAGGGATTGAACCCAGGGGTGCTTGACCACTGAGACACATCCCCAGCCCTTTTAAATTTCTTATTTTGAGTCAGGGTCTCACTGAGTTGCTTAGAGCCTCACTTAATTGCTGAGTCTGGCTTTGAACCTGCAATTACTACAGTCTCTTAATGATGGGATTGCATTTACTCACATTGTTTTTATTGAAGCAAAAAGGATGTCCCCTGATCAGGAGGCTACTTGAGTGGGTGATGAGGTCATTACTTTAAATCCAAGTGGTGAAACTTGAATGCTTTGCCCTGAGAAGATACTGCTCTGCTATTACTAGAATTATAGCATATGCATTTTCAGGAGTATGTAGTAAATATTGACCTTTTCTTTTAAATATTTGGACAGGCTAAGGGTCTCAACTATGATTAAATAGGTTAAATATAATGCATTGAAAAGTCCTGATATGGGCCGGGGATGTGGCACAAGCGGTAGCGCGCTCACCTGGCATGTGTGCAGCCCAGGTTTGATCCTCAGCACCACATACAAACAACGATGTTGTGTCTGCCGAAAACTAAAAAATAAATATTAAAAAATTCTCTCTCTCTCTCTCTCTCTCTCTCTCTGTCTCTCTCTCTCTCATTTCTTTAAAAAGAAAAGTCCTGATATGACTCCTGATGCATGGCTTTCCAAATTATCATCTCCAGAAAGTTGTAGCTTTTAAAATTACATCATAGTCTCATATAATTATCACTTTATATTAAAACATCTTAGTTTTAATATAAAGTGTGGTCATGGCTTACAGAGATGTCATAATTCATCAAATCTTTTTTCCCCTACATCTCATCTTCACATCCTTTCCAAACTGTACACTGTAATTTTTAGATTGCCAAGTATGAACTATCAAAATGAGAACTTGGGTGTGGTACTTAGCAATTTTTGCATATATCAAGTCATAAAGAAAACTGGATAATTTTCTTTTAACATTTTATGATATTTTGGAACTTATGCATGAGGGAAGGTGAGAAATTGAAATGGATTATGCTATGTGTTAAGCTGGTCTCATATATCAAATGACTTTAGAGAACAGAGAATTAAGAGCCGGAGTGTTGGGGAATATACGATAGAATTTCAAAGGCAGGAAGAAGCCTAATGGGAGAATAAATAAGAATGAATTGGTGGAAATTCATAGATACTTAAGTGCAAGGAATGCTAATGGGAAAATGAACTTCTTCGTATTCATTGAAAGAAGTTAAGAATGAAGACTTAAAAAATACTAGAAACAAGATATCTAGAAACACAGACCATGATTTATACTGTTTATATATCATCTCATGTAATTATATTTTCACACTTGTTGGTCATCTTGTACACATGATCCATATATAAATAAGCATTTTAGCTCTGCAAGAGAAGCAGGTACATTTTTAGACGAAATCGATGACCTCCTGTTTCAAAGCATATACAATGGAAAATCATCGTTTTTGCTTTTTGCATGAGGTTTATATTGGGTCTGTATTTCCAGATTGTCTTCGGCATGTTGGCGTTTGACTTTTTGAGCTAATTCCTCAGGACTGTTCAGAAGTTCTTGATCTAATACAAGTACATATGGGAAATTAAGCAACCAGGTTGTGTCTGATAAGCACTGTTATGGACATCACTCACATGGTGCCTAACTATGGGCTCCACAGGAGTTTAGCCATCCTGTGCCCCCTATATCCCTCTGCTCCTAGTAGGCTTTGAAAACCACTTATTCCATTTAACTCCATTTTTATTTCTTTTTATTTCCTTCCATCCCTTTAATTTTCCGTTTCCAAAGCCAGAAGAGGAGAAAAAATGAATTATATATCAATAGGTATATATGCAAAAAGTTATTTGAAATAAATAACAACATAGGTTTAGGATTTTATGTTGCAGCTGAATTCTAAACATCTTTATAATCCCTAAACTATGGATGAGAAGTTTTACAGGGAGCATTTGGAACTACTAAAATTTCAGAGAGTAGGAAACTGCCATATATATGTGAACTCTAAATTTGCTTATTGACAAACTGAATGATGTACCTGCACAGCCAGTATTTTACCTACTACTATCAAACCATGGATATTCCTTTTTGTTTTAATTTCTTTAATCTCCTATCTAATCTGTTATGCTCTTCGTATCTTCTAGGTAGCTATTTATTGACCTGTAATCCTCATTTACTACATATACTTTGGTCATCAATTTATGGAAGGATTCTTGTAGTAGCTCAGATGCTGAGAAAGAAATGGCACCAATAAAATGTAAATGGGGGGAGAAAGCCAGCAAGAAAGCTTTAAAGCTTATCTAAATGGAGCAGCCTATTTTAAGTTTGCCTGGAATTGCTGTACTCTCTTTAAGAATCACTAGTAATTTTACACTTTTATTGAATATTCTGTGACAGAATAATAAGCCTTGTTCTGTGCAAGAGATGCTTTATTTAAATCAAATCCCCTGGAGAAAAATCCAAGAGGAAAAGCTGCTGAGCTTTCTTAATATAAAAAGTTTCGTTTCTTCTTTAAAGTTTCCTTGATCACATTTCTTGTTGATTAAAATGCTTTACAACGTTTTTTCTAGTGATTCTGTCAAGAATGCACTGTGTATACTTTTGTTACTACAGAGGATAATGTTAACCTCACCTGAGGTTTCCCTAGCAAAGCCATTTCTCCTTTGAAAAGCTCCTAGTATTACCAGATGTGCAATTAAATGATCATTTCACCTTTATTATAGTTTATGTGGTATGTTATTTTGATTGTTTTTTTTTTTTTGTTTACATATACTGTAGCAGTTGTGGTCACCATATGTTTGTGATCTATGGAAGCTCTTAAAACCCACTTGGTAGATGCAAGCTGATAGAGGGAAAAAAATACATAATGCTGTCTCCCATTTATATCATTTTAACTGTCAAAGGTAAAGTCAGATGAATAAATGTGTTCTGCAGTGCCTCTCAGCTGTCCAGAAATCTTTTTGTGTAGTTCTTCCAACTGCACAAAGAAAGAAGCCTACATCTGTCAGAATTGATCTTTCCACTAGTAGCCTTGGGCTGTGGAGATGGTATTTTGGAAGTTAGAGACAATAGAAACTGAGGTATGATGAAATAAATATGTGTAAAATCTAATTTTTCTGTGTGTGTGTGTGTGAGAGAGGTTAGAGGAAAAGAAGGAAGGAAGGATTTTATTTTTTCTTGATGAATATAAACAGAAAGAATTTAAGGAAAATGGAAGTTTAATAATTTCAATAATTTAAATTTTAGTTGAATTTATCGTACAGTACATACAGAAAGTCAAGCCACTGGGTAGCATTTGATATGTACTGTTACCAGTATCACTCACATGGTGCCTAAGTGTGGGTTCAGGGAAATCCCATGTACCTAGTTTCATGAGAATCTGGGATATGGACAGCAGAAAATTCAAACACACTATTATTACAGAAAGAATTGCAGAAATAAAACTTCTAGAATGTACATGATTTCAGGCATCATTTTTGAAATGGTCCTATGAAAATGATATAGTCTCTAATGAGCAGTTTAGTGTTTAATAGGAAGCAGGGAAACTGACTTTATGGGAGAGGAGTATATCCCATCCCATTAGAATTACAAAACTTTCCGTTTGCGTTTATTCAAAAGTTGTTTTGTTTTATTTTGTTTTGTTTGCCTGTTTTTTGTCAGAAAGTGTGGAAAGTTGGCAGTGACTTCCCAGGGACTGAGATGTGATTGCTCACATCCTTTGTTTTCAGGGACCTCATGTAAAAGTTCACACTTCTGTTGGGGAGGTCTGGAGTAGATCAGTGCATTTACAAGAATCCAGCTGAGGAACTGATGGCCTCCATCAGAAGATATTAAGAGGGGAGGAGACAGCACATCCCTTCCATCTTTTACCCCCTTGTCTTTCATGCTATCAGCATTTAAAGGAAGATTTTTTTTTTTTTTAATTCCAGGGACTTTATTTTACTTATGATAAAGAATATGAAAGAAGCATATTTATTAGTAAGCCAATTTTAAATTAGCTAATTTCTTTGATTCTGTGGTAATAGGTACTTTGTTATAAGTTCACATGCAATATCCATTATGCATGTTGTTGATAGTTTTCAGCCCATACATTTTCAGCAAATTTAATGTACTTTATTCTATTTTATTTTGGCTTCCAGTTTTCTCTATATTTTGAAAATGCTTCACAGGCATCCCCAGTGGCTGAGGATATTTGTCAGCGATGGTGGAATTGATGGATTCCACTTGTTGGCTAATGAAGAAATTGGTGAGAAGAACTCATGGCTGCAATAGATGTTCCTGGGAATTCATTTATAAAACTAGTAGGAACTTTATAAGATTTTTGTTTTTTCTCCCTTGCTAAGCCTCTTTTTTCTTTTATATCTGAAATGAATATTAACATAGCTATGAAATAAATATGCTACTCCTTCTGAAAATGTAAGAGTTAAATGATAATGAGAATTTTAAACTGAGGGTCCTAAGAATGAAACTTCTTCTTTAGAAGAAAATCTCATGTATCACTAGCTGCTTAACTACAGGTTATCAGCAATTTTTAAAAATCCTCAAGTCTTTTAAGTTTGTGTATTCTTTGTAATTCATTAAAAATGTGATTCGTGGATAGAGAAAAGTAAAGTAAAATTTCAGATGCCAAAATTAGTTATCCATTTTTTTAAGAGAGAGTGAGAGAGAGAATTTTTTTAATATTTATTTTTTAGTTTTCGGCGGACACAACATCTTTGTTTGTATGTGGTGCTGAGGATCGAACCCGGGCTGCACGCATGCCAGGCGAGTGCACTACCGCTTGAGCCATATCCCCAGCCCCCTAATTAACCATTTTTTTCCTACTCTTTCCCTGTCCTCTAAATATTATGAATATTTTATGGAAGCATTGTGAAAAGAATAAGAAACAGAATGTTTGTGAAAATATTTAACAAGTGTGGGGGCGGGGGGGGGCGCGGGGGGCGGTGCAAAGTGAAGAAAGCAAAACATCTTAGTCTTAGCCTAAATTTTCAACTTTGTCAAGTTAGAAATTCCTTGTATAAGTTTTACGTTGGTAATGATAAAAGTCCAGAATGAAAAGTCATATTGGCAGGTATCTATCATGATTTTTCAACATTATGTTTTGTCAGTCTGCTGTTCTCATGGTCCAAACATTGAAAACAGGAAAGAGGAAGATATTTTAGGACAACATATGTGTGGTTTATAAAACCAGTAAGCAAGGGATATATAAGAAAGAAAGGCGGCAGTTTCTGTTGTTGTCGGAAATCATTCTTCCATTGTGAAATTTCAAGAAAAGGAACCCTTGAGACTTAGATAATACAGAAGCAGAGGGATTGTATACCTGGAAATCAACATTTCAGTAGGAAATGTTGATTTTCTTTGCCTAGCCAAAGAAAATGGATGGTGAGGTCAGTAAAGGAATAAAACATCAGTAAAAGGAAATACATGAAGAAAACTCTGCTGGTAGAAGCAGATAAAAAGGAAAAATAAATTTTAAAATGTTCATTAACTAATTTCAAGTGCATATTTAAAGTTTGCATCTTTAATGGTAGGTTGTATGTCTTTCTAAATCAAATAGGTTTCGATACCTGATACCTGTCATTGTGCTTCTCATTAAAACAGAATATCACAGACTTTGCATTTTATAAGAGCAGAAACTTATTGGAGGCTGGGAAGTCCAAGGTTAAGGTCCTGGTACCTGGTGATGACCTTCTTGCTACATCCTCACATCCTGGAAACCTGAAGGGTGAGGAATGGATGAGCACAGTTCAACAAGCCTGTTAGTAAGGGAACCTGATAGGATTCACAAGGCCAGAGCCCTCACGACTCCAACACCACCTGCCAAATTCCACCCCCGCCCAGTAATGTTACACTGGGAATTAAATTTCATTGTGTAATTGGGAGGGAGCAAATACTTTCAAATCATGATGATATCTGGTAGAGAAACATGGTTTTCTAGTTACTGGTCTCATTTTCTTTCTGTGCTGTTGAGATCAGGGGCATTGCATATGGCCAGGAAGATTGTGTACTCCACCACCGCAGAGAGGAGGACACTGGCTCACTGCAGAGGTGAAGGGCACTAAGACTGCAAGTGTTGTTCCTGAGTCATATTTTTCGTTCAGTGAATATTTTTTTGTTCAACTCATAATGTGGATGTAATTTTATGTTGCTTTCTCATTAAATGCTGCAATAATGTTTATTTTGAGTGCCTTAATTATATTTTATTTATACTTAATGCAGACCAAGTACTGAATAAAATACTCAAAATAAGAGAGTAACCATCAGATTCCATGTTTTCTTTATTATACTTGCCAACTACCCATTCTTATTATGTTTTTAGTAGGCTGAATAATAGGGTTTCTTATTTAACCTGTCATTCATTATCCCTTTCTTTGTCTCTCTCCCTCTTTGTCTCCTTTTCTCTCTCATACACATAAAAACACACATAGATATTTTGAAATAAACCAGAATTCCTAGCAAAATGTTACAGAATCTGACAAAGGCAAATTTTGGAAGCTATTGATTATCTAAGTGCTTTTACTCCTGAGAGTTAGTACATTTTCTGGAACTAAGAGAAATATTTCATGATCACTGTGTTTAATTTAACTCAAATTTGGGTTAAAATCATAGGTTGATTATGTTGCTATTCTGTGTTAAAATATTAAAATAAACAGTCTAAAAAGAGAACTTTTGAAAAGATTTCTTCTCAATTCCTGAAAGAAACCTGATGCACTGTCAAGATATGTGGCATAAAACAAGTAAGCGTCATCATTTGGATGATGAAAGCATAAGAGTGATGATTCTGCATTAGGTCCTACAATACTAAAGATGAGCAAATTTGTTAACATCCTAAGTAATAGTCCCACAAATCTTTCACAAGTACAAGTTTATCCCTTTATAATAATTTTTATTGAAACCTTTTAAATGGTGATGCTTTTGTATGTCACCCCTTTTATTTTAGCCTATTTTTTTCAAATACAGCTCAGAATAATAACACTGACAAACAGAAAAAATAAGATACCTTTACAAAACAGGGTTTATATGTTGTTACATCTAAGATTCTTTGATCACATTTCTCAAGTCCAAACTGGCATAGCTTGGTTGAAGATGACTTTCAGTATTTAATAACATAGTACATTTGTGGACATATATGCTAACATGAATAGTTCCTTGAAATATGACTATTATAAAGTTGCATTGTTTCTTTTGGGTGTTTATTTGGACTATGAGTCTACTGTTTCATTGAAGCACAGAAACTTATCTTCAAGCCTATCCAAGTGATTTGCTTTAATAAAATAGTTTTCCATGTCCAAATGTGTATATTTTAACTCCTACAGTGGGGGCTGATGTCTTAAATGGCAGAGTCATAGCATGCATCTCCACATCAAAACGTAATACATTTGCTTTTCATTAAACTTTTTGAGTAAGAGGCTCTCTGAATTTAATGAGTTTATTTTGCTCAATTAACTATATCAGTAGCATATCCTAAGGAAGCCTATAAGATCACAAACGTATGCCATAGAAAACATACACACATTTTCACCTCTCCTCAAAGGGCCCTCATTTTAGTGGACATTGTATATGTTTCCAAAAGTCCCTGAACTGGTTTATTATTGGATCTTTTGTACTCATCATTTACTATATTTTAGCCAGTTATTATAACTTCCTACTCCTGCTTCATGCCACAAAAAGGTGTATCTTGGTTTATTGTTCCTTTAAATATAAGTCTAATAGTTCTTGATACATCTAATTTTTCCCAAATATTTGGGAAAAAAATGATGCCAGTGGGGATTTTGGTGGGAAAAACTCTAATACAGACCTTAGAGTTTTAATTGTTTGAAGTCTGGTCTGGAGAATAGTCTTAATTCCATGTTCACTTCATTTTGTGTTATTTTTTGTTGCTTAAATTTCCTCATCGAATCTGAAGACAATCTAATCCAATCTACCAAACATTTTGCAATCTTTTGACACAAATTATTTATTCTCTAGGGTTTTAGGAAAGTTTTTAGCTAGATGAAGGATGATAGAGAGTTGAAGTGTCTTGAGACTTAATGTGAAACTTGCAACACCTGGTGTGTTTACAAAATGGATTGGAAAAGAACAGTTACAAATCTGACTCTTATATGCACGTAGCCATTATAAACTCATAGGGATTATGCTTATAGCTTCCACCTTAAACGACTAAGCTAGATACAAGTATTAAACAACATTTTCAGACTTTGGGCAACAGAAATCACAAATCTATGTCCCCCGAAAGAAAAGTAGTCACAGAGAAGGCCTACCATTTTGCCATCTTGCTTCCTGAAGGCAATATCCAGATGCCAGAGTGGGGATGGAGATGTCAAATAGAGTCAAGAAGTTGTACTGAATTTTATTTTATTTTTAAAATTTTTAGAAAAGATTTTGTCACTGGAAATTGAAACCAGAGGTACTATATCACTGAGCTACAACACCAGCCCCCACTTCCTTTTTATTGTGAAACAAAGTCTCACTCAAGTGCTGAGGGTCTCACTAAGTTGTTGAGACTTGTCCAGAATTCGTGATCCTCCGGCCTTAGCCTTCTGAGTCACTGGGCTTACAGGTATGCTTCACCACATCTGGTACTGAGTTGTAGAAATAGAAACCAAAAATCAGGAAAGCCTAGAGGCCTAAATGTTTTCAGAGTATTAGAAGAGAAGGAAATGAAGGTTAGGGTCGGGTGGGGGAGAGAGAAAGAGAAAGAAAGAAACAGAATAGAGGTCAAGAGTGCGAAAGCTAGAGATGTGCAGAAGTGTTCACTTCCATCTTTGACAAAGGATTTATCCTATACACGCTAAGAGGAGACAAGCACAGGCTGAGGAGAGAACCATTGGAAAGGAGGATGATAATTACTAGAGCTCACAAAAGGTTGGAAATCCTTCATATTTCTTGCAGCAAGAGTGGGGAGATTATTTAATATGTTAGATATTTGTTAAAGCATGATAGTTCATTTCTTTACCAGAGGTGTTAAATTAGCCTTGGGCAAAGTCTACACCTTCTTTAATATAGTTTGTAAATAAATTCAACAGAAGCTTAACTGCATTCCATTATAAAAAAATGGAATCCACTAAAAAGTTAGCAGGTATATAAAAATGTAGTATATAATACAACTCATACTCAGGAGAAAAATTTCCATTAATAGAAACATACTTAAAAATGACATGATTAAATTAATAAAGATATTAAAACAGTTATTATCAACATGTTCCATACATCCATGAAGGTAGAATAAAATATAAATATGATGATGAGAGAAATTATAGATATGAAAGACACTCAAATGGAACTTCTAGAGATGAAGAATACCGTATCTGAATTGAAAGTTGATAGATTATAACAGATTAAATATCATAGAAATAAAGAATAGTGAACCCGAAAACATAGCAAAAGTTAGTTGAGGAGCTGGGGGCTGTAGCTCAGTGGTAGAATGCTTGCCCAGCACGTGTGAGGCCCTGGGTTCGATCCTCAGCACCACATAAAGATAAATCAATTGAAAGTAAAGTTATTGTGTCCATCTACAACTATCAAAAAAAAAAAAAAGTTCCAAATGAAGCAAGAGATGAGAATAAAAGACTTAAAAGACTTAAAAAAATTAAAAGCATTGGCAGCATCTGGTATAAAAGCAAGTGGTAAACATACGGGTAAT
The DNA here is from genome assembly GCF_048772815.1 of Callospermophilus lateralis. Classification (NCBI taxonomy): domain Eukaryota; kingdom Metazoa; phylum Chordata; class Mammalia; order Rodentia; family Sciuridae; genus Callospermophilus; species Callospermophilus lateralis. Next base: position 127,961,813 of record NC_135308.1, read on the forward strand.
TGGATCCCTAGAAAGAAAGGGAGAGTAGAAAATACTTAATATTTTAGAAATAATGCAGTCTCTTATTCATAGCAATAGCAGTAGCTAGAAAGCCAAAATTTTCCTGTGCTAGTTCCCTAAGCCCTAATTTGTGCAGGACAATGTGACAAGGACCAGGTGATGCCTGAACATACGACAAGTACTGATGCAAGAAAGGGACTTTTAAGCTTATTATGAATTGCAAGCAGATCTGGCTCATCACTTTTTCTGGAGACCAGCATAACTTTTATTGAAATGGACAGTAAACAAATTTATCCCTTGCTACTCACAAATCCTTATAGAAATAGTTTAGCATAAAGGGACAGTTAGGGTTTCTGCTAATAAGATTGAGAAACATGAGAGAGATGTGGAGGATCTTCTTCTAACAAAAGACAGGATGCAGATTAGGAGAAAATACTTTACAAACATGCATAAGATATGACCTGTATCTAAGATGAAGAATTATTAACCTTCAGTAATAAGACAGACAAAAAGTGAGCAAAATTTTTGAACAGATATTTCACCAACAATGTGCATGGCAAATAAACTTGTTAAAAGCTATTCAGCACCAATAAGTTATTTGGAAAATGCAAATTAAAACTGTAAGTGATACACCATGATATACCACTATGTTGGCTAAAATTGAAACTGAAAATATGAAGCACTGGTGAGTTTGTGCACTGGGACCATCTTATGTTGCTAGTGAGAGTTCAGAGTGATGTGTTTTAGGAAAAAATTTGGCAATTTCTTATATAATTAAATTTATAGTTATTAAGTATCCCATAAATTCTCTTCTAGTTAGCTATTAATGAAAATAGAAAAAAATAGCAGCACAAGGCATATGAAAATATTTTATAGGGATGTAATCATAATATCCTCAAACTGGAAGCAGATCGCTATCTTGCATCTGATGAATACAAACCAATTGCACCGTATCAGTAGGATGGAGTGTGTCTCATTCACATGAAATAGTACTGCTATCCATACCTGAATAGATAAATCTCAAAAATAAACAGATACAATTTGATCAAATGTTTGTGAAATTCCAGGAAAGGCAAAACTAGCATGAGGAAGCGGCACTTTGGACATTGCCTGAGTTGGGAGTGAATCTTGACTGCAGTGAGCCATGAGAGGACTTTCAATGATGAAGGAAATGGTCTGTGTCTTGATGGTGTAGCTGGTCACATGGAATTACTTCATTAGAACTGCTGGATCTTACCTTGTGGCAATTTCACTTCAGGCCATTAAAAGTAGGAATTGACTCTCCTCTGATTTTAGCAAACTTCAGAATTGATTAACTAACTGTACTTTGTCTTTTAGCAATCATGATTGTTTGAAAGTTGTTCATTTTTCTCTCTCTTACTCTCTCTTATTCTTTTACTTTATTCCTTATCATTAAAAACTGGTTTGAAAATTGTCATTTTATGAGATTGAGTTGTTTATTTTAAAAATCACTGATACTAACATATAACCAGGTGAGAATTTTTCTTATTGCCTAAGAGCTTAACTGTAGGAGGGTTTTGAGTACTTCTGGCTATTTTTCCTGTTACGTTTGATGGGGAGGAAAAAAGATTAGAAATTTATTTCATTTTAATTTTCTGGATTTTCCACCCCAATTCAGTCCTTTTCATGCTTATGATCCCGGTCATATTATACCTCTTGACCTTATCTCTTTAATTCTTAAGACTTTAGTTATTTCCTATGACATTAATAGCAAACATTTATTGAGCACTTATGGTATGCAGACAATTCTACTGACTTTATACATTTATTTCCTTTAATTCTCCCAGCATTCCTGTATAGGAAGTACAACTATTTTTTTTTCTCATTTCATGTATAATGAAATTGAAGCACAGCAACTTCTAAATTCATGTCACTGTTCAGTAAGGAAGCAGGTATTTGATTACAGGCAGTCCAAATTTAGAACCTATTCCCTGAATTAACGAAGTACAAATCCTATAAATTGTAACTCTTAAATTCTAGTATATATGAGAATCAATCTGTTTAACCATGATTCTCAGAGCTCTCCCTCTCCTTTGCAATTCTTCCTGTATAGGTTTGTGATGAACCCAGTAATCTATATTTTTAGCAAGTGCTCCAGGTGGTGGTGTGTTGATCTCAACTTGAGAAAACTCATTTTTAAATTCACAGTACATGGTAATTGTGACCTAAAGCTAATTATTTAACTTCTCAGTGCATTTTAATCTGAGTCATCAAAATAGTGATGTTCTTTTAGTATGAAATGAGATGACAGCTCCTTATACACAAAGTTTTATAATAAGTTGATATGTTTTGTTGTTCTTGATAGGTCATGTTATTAGATAGAATTAGTTGACAGTGGCTACTATTTCCAGTTGTATATTTCAGTCATAGTGAAATGCAATTAGACGATATGCAAAAGGCATCTCAGAATGAAATGACATCATATTGATTGTGAGCTCCCAGAAATTACATTGTTTTCTGCTACAGCATAGATTTGTAAAATACCACTTAGCTTGTTCAAACTTGGTACATAGGTCAGTTATGTATGTATAATGTACAGGTTGTATGGCTTCATGTGAAGCCATGTGAAACCATGCCTATACTTGGGGTGATTTATTTTAGGCAAAGGGAGGCAACATAGTCAAGTGCAATACAGTCTTGTGGGAGAAAAGATACCTGAGCTTGAGTGTCGTTTAGTCAATAGGGACATTTGGGGCTCAGTTTTGGGAAAATTAATCAAAACAAAACAAAAGGGCTTATATCTGGAGCTTGCTGGTCATGGGGCAAATCTTTAGCTTTGCAAGGTTTTTGTATATTTTCAAGTTGCACTGACTGTCCTTAATTCAATGGCAAAGCTATTGGCTCAGTTTGCATTCCAACTGCATTTCCCCCACCATTTCTAACTAAAGTGTTGCCAGAATTTTCACTCTGTTTTTTTTTTTTTTAAATAATTCTGGGCTGAACTGCATCCTTGGGTGGTCCAAATTATCTCGCAAGGTACCAATGTTATTTTTGCTGATGGTCTGCTCCCAAAGTTGCAGGTGTTTTGAATGGTTTTCCTAGGATCTCTTTCTCCCACAAGCCATCTTATTTCAACTATGCCGTTTTGTTTGCAATGTGAGGATTACAGGATACATAGCTCATTGTATAACTTAAACCCCATTTTAGGAACATGATCATTTCTAGTTCTGAACTGTCTCATTCACTGTAAGTTATTATGTGTTGAATGCTTTGTAAATTACAAAGTAACTTACTTTTTCAAAGAGATCATTTTATTTCCCTGCCACCACCGATGCTGAATTTCTTTATTCTGTCTTGTAATGTCTACAGGCAAGATAGAAATAGTAAGCCCAAGAAAATCATTTATTTACCATAGAGAGACATTTCGTACAGTAATGGTCATGATTCTGATAATTGCCAACATTTATGTGAATATATATTTCTTTTAAGTATACCCTTATTTTTCTAGAGACTTTGCTTGCATTATTACTATTTATTGCAATAGTAATATAGTATCAATTTTTTAAAATGAGTGTGTCTATCTTACAGATTTTTTTCAACAGAAATATGGGAGTCTGAAATCAAATTTCTTTTATTGGATAAGAAATTTCTATTAAAATCTCAATACTGTCATCCAAATATGATTTTTATTAAAATTATAGGGAAATTTTTTTCTGATTTTGTACTCTATGCAACAGTTTTCAACACAATAGTGCATGTTTATTAGCTGTTTTCTTTCTAAAAATTTATTCCTGATGAGCTTTTTCCAGAAATGGATATAATATGATCATAATAAAATATTTTTATGGACAGGATTAGTGTCATTCATTGCCACTGAGTTTGTACCCTTTTTGGAAGTTTAGAATTTTGTTTTGGACACAGTCATCTTAAATACAATGATACTTAAAACTACTTTCAAAGTTAAAATAGTGCAGTCTATTCCACTTTCTAGCTTTATGTCTTTGTTCATGGTACTCAATGTATATGAATCAAAATTATTCTTTTTGTAAAGTGGATAAAATAAATGTGCCTGTATTTTGAGTATTCCGATAGTCATATGTGATAGTACACAAGCTGCTTAGCCCAGTAACTGCTTTTAGTGCAACCCATGTGTGTAGTACATCACATGGAAGTATTAGCTAGAGAATTTGTATCATCATTATTAAATGTAGAAATTACTATATATTTAGTGCCCTGTTAACTGGGCAGGCTTTGCCTGCTGAACAATTTAGCTGTTTTAGCGAGTTGCATTCTTGTGTGAGTCTAACCTGATTTCATGGGATGAAACAGAATGAACACCGTGGCTCATGGCTGTCAGTAGTGAAAAATAGCTGGAAATCAGACAAACAGCTTCATTGCTGAAATTATTTCCGGGCTAAAAGTTCTTCCAACAGCTGTTTGTTTTGGCCATTAACATGTCCATTCTTTTTTTTTTTTTTTTTTTAAGCTGGGGGAAATATGATTTTCTTTAAAAAATGCAGCCTGGTTATTTCTGAAGTCAGGAAGAACGCCTGTCCTTCCCCTATTGTGGACTTTTGGCTTCTTTGATGCTTGGACTGAAGGGTTTTTCCTTTTGTTTTTCTCCTTTAAAAAAAAAAAAAAAAAACAAACCTCAGACTCAGACTGTTGTAGTAAAAAGAAACGGCAAATCTGGGAGCTCTGTAATTCTAGAGAAGGAGCTTTCTAGCATTTACCTTGCAGAAAAGTTTACTCCCCAGAGGAGTATTTAGTATTACATAGACACTGAGTCACTGAACAGAATGAGGAAGGGGGGTAGGAGGGAAGGAGAGAGAGAATGAGAAGATCCCAGCCAACAAAAAAGAAAGATACTTAACTAAAGATGAAGGGAAGTTTTGCCTCTTTCTGAAAGTTATGTTATTAGTTAAGAGAAAAAAAAAAATCAGGATGACTGCTAGTTTTGTTTAAAGTATTTGTTCTGGAAATAGTAAAGTTGGAGTCGACCAGACTGAGGTTAGGAGCATTTTCTTTGGCAGCAAAAAGATACTTTTATAGAAGCCATGCCTGTACTTGGGGTTGCCTCCAAACGGAGACAGCCAGCTGTTGGGTCAAAGCCTGTTCACACTGCTCTTCCGATACCAAATCTTGGCACTACTGGGTCACAGCACTATTCTTCAAGATCTTTGGAACTTGCTGAAACAGAGAGCTCAATGCTTTCTTGTCAGCTCACATTAAAATCAACCTGTGAATTTGGAGAGAAGAAGTCCCTACAAGGAAAATCCAAGGAGAAAGAAGACAGCAAGGTTAGTAGCTGAAGGTTACCTACAGACTTTCATATCTAAAAATGCACATTTCCTTTTAGGTGGACCACAAAGCATGTTGTGAAATGGGAAGTAGTAGAGGAGCCAGGGTAAGACTGTTAATAGAGTAACTGAAAATCTGAATGTTTGATAAAAATTGGATTTTTAGCATGTAGTTGCAAAAGCTATGGACAGAGTTCTGCATACATGCATATACTGCATTCACTTAATATTATATATTGATGAAGTGCTTAATTACTTATTGATATCAATAGTCCCAGATATTGCTCTGTAATATTGCACTAATAAATATGACCAATCACAAATGTTAGAAAAAGTGGACCTATATTCATACATATCATATGTAAAAGAAGATTTGGAAAGATCCATGCAGACATGTCATTTGTATTTGAAAGAATTTCTCTTTGAGTATTTGTGTCCTAGGCTGCTTAATTCATTGTAATATGAAGGAAAATGAAATATTAGTTTCCTCGATATTGCACATTTGTCTGGATTTTCACTTGTAAATTGAAACCCTACTGTTTTACTTATTACTGACATCTTTTTTCAGTCATTTAATTTATTATATTTTGTGAGCATTAGCTCATAGCTGTTGCTAAGCTGTACTGCAGTTGTTTTCCCCAGATGCAGAGTGTCAGCATAGCCCTGCAGCTGATGACCTTCATGGGGGGGTCACTTATACCCTGATAAGCATTACTTTAAAGAAGCATTTCCAGAGTCACCATTCTCACCTCCGGAGTCTTAGGAAATGTTTTGATTTTACTTTCCTTATTCAACTGGAAGTTGAATAATTTAAGGAGAAAAAAAATTACATAGAGAAATCAATTCTGCAAGTGAAAACTCTACTCCTTCCTAAATGCTTTTTTTCATCTATCTTCACCTGTTCAGATCTCTAAACTTTAGCACAGATGTGGCTTTCTCTATAAAGTCTTTGCTAGCTGTTCCTCTCCTCACTTTTCTTTCTTGTGACTCTGTCTATGGAAACACACCCTTCGTATTTGGTAGTACGTATTTTGATTATATGGTTAATTGCTTTCCATCCCCACTGATCTGAAATATGTATATAAAAGTCAAGGCCCATATCTTATTCTGTGCTCTAGTTTCCTCCTCCCAAGGTTTTATGGAGAATGAGAATTAAATAGTGATTGAATGCTGAGTATTAGAATGAATGAATCCACAAATGAATAAACAACCATGATGAGAAAGATTAAGTTTTTTTTTCCCCTTTGAACCATTTCTTTTACCAAAGGAGAAGTTTGATATCTCTTACAAAGCATCCTAAAAGTAAGAAAATCAGTTAACAGAAAATATTTTATTACAGGCTTGCAATTGTCTGTCCAATGTGAGTAATTCAGAGTACTCCTAGGGAAGTGTAAGTCAGCAACAAAGTACTTAAAACTTGAACCTTCTGCAAATAATTAAAGGCAAGTGCTATCTAACTCTGTCCCAATGTTCTGTGTATACATAATGTATTGTCTGGATTCAGTGGAAAGGATAGATCCATTTTCTCTGCTGACCATGGCTGTCATCTCTTTAGGGTTAGTAAAACTTCTACTTTGTTAAATAGCCTTAGATTAAGACTTGACCATTAGGAGTAGTATTTTCAAAAGAATTTTGGTTGATCACTTTGGTTAGCAAACATATTAATCAAACATTCAATATTCCAATAAGACTCTGTGGCTAGTAGAGTTGTACTTATATTTATAGGAATGTTTTTGCCATGCCACTTATCAGATTAAAAACTTCTTCAAACAAAATGTGAAGAATGCCTGGTCAGTGTTTCAGAATATTTGTAAATGCTGAAAAGAATTATATTTAGAGATTTTTTTTTTGGTGACTTTTGAAAAATTAAGAAGTTGATAACCAAAATTTTTAGATTTGGCTACAAATAGTAGAAAACTCAACAATAGCATGGATAAGAGTTTATTTCTTATTCCGGTAAAGGAAATCTGGAGGTACATAGCCCTTGGCTGACAGGGTGACTTCAGGAAGTTGTCAGACAACCAGGCTCTGTTTAAGGCACCATTATCCACTGTGGCTTCTACCTCTCAGTCTCGAGTAGATAATTGAGCTCCATTCAAAAAGAAACACACCATTTCATTTAGGACCTTTTGACATTTCATTGGTCTACTTAGAGTTCTATGGCCTTACAGGTATAGTAGAGATTGGAAAATGCAGTGTTTATAGTAGGTAGCCATGTGCCTGGCTAGAAAGTTTTGGTTTTTATTTCTAACAGAAAAAAGACACTGGATAGTACACACAGTATATGACTGTCATTTGAAAATATTTATGTGGAGTACTCAGCTAGTTATTGCACCCAACAGTCTCGATTTGAGAGATAAAACCTCGTTTCTGACATTGTCATACATAGGTTTGATCTTGCTTGTCCTGTCCTTGTGTTACATATACTAGGGCAGATGCAGTCATTTCAGTCATCCAATTGTGAATTCCAAAGCCAGGAGACTAGTCTTTGATGATATACATTGCCACCTCACCTACCATATATTACTAAAACTGGAGATTTTACTTTTGTTTTGATTTTTGACAGTGCTTGGAATTGAACCCAGGGCCTTATGCATGCAAGGCAAGCACTCTACCAGCTCAGCTATATCCTAAGCCCCCTGAAGATTTTACTTTTGATTCATAGCTTAGATATATCCCCTTTTGCATGCCCTCATCTTTTGGTCCTGGTTAACTTTTCTGTCAATTATTTCATTATTCCAAATTGATATTCTCCTGTCTCTCTTCTCCATCATGCATCTAACACATTCTCCATGCTCCTTAAGGGTAAAAAAAATAACAACTATAGCTATTTCTCATGTCTTATGATGTCTTCATTCATGTGTTTCCCAGTTTCCCAGTTGTTGTCACCTCCTCTTCCATCATAACTCCAGCTAACTACTCTATCCCAGATGTCTTCTTCCTGGGTGTCCCAAGTTCTTCAGACTGCTTCGTTCCACTGTCCTTTAGTAAATAATACTAGTTCTAAACTCCATGTCACATACATTGGAAAAATCTACCATAATGTGTCACAGGCTTATGTTTCCTTTAGTTATATCTTGTTCTGATTTCTTATCTTAAATTTTGTAATCTCTCTCCACATATGCATTTGTTTTCCGTTTCTCCTGGGCACTCACCCAAATGAGGAACAGAGTCATTTTGCCTTGGAAACTTAAGAATATGGAGGTTAAATTTAAGAAAAAAGTTTTTTTTTTCTTTTTTTTTTTTCTTCATGGTTGAGAAAACACACAATCAAGCATTAGACATTCGTGTTCTAAAAGGTTCCTTCGGTAAACCCACTCCTGAGAACTGCTTCCTGGGCTGACTTTCTCATTCCCAGCTTGATCTGTAGCTCTTTCACATCTAGTCTCAATTTTCACTTGGGCTAATCCAGCTCTTCCTTCTTTTTTTAAGTAGTGTAAACTCAAGTATTTTGTTGTTGTTGTAGAAAGCAATATTTTTCAATATATTTACCCTATATTTTATAGTAAATTTCTCATTTTATTCTCATAATATTTCAAAGAAGGCATTATTTTCTATATTTGCAGAGAAGTACACTGAAGCATAAAGAGAGCAGGAGGCACTCATAAAATTAAACAGTATGACATCTAGCACTAAAATCCAGAATTTGAATCAGGTTTGCCCTACAAAACCTTTTTATCCCCTACTTCTTTATACTCTCTCTTCCTGATATAATGCCAATATTTTCTAGGTTTACTCTATCTTCCAGATTTCTCTCACTCTTTAAGATCAACTTCAAAAACAGAATTATAACAATACTCTGTGGAGTTTAAAAGGAAAGTGAGTTTACATTCTCTTTTGGAGATGTTAGAAGGTTATTGAAATAATTAACACCCCTGTCCCTGATAATATGGATGCTTGTTCAGTTCTCCTACTCAACTCTTTGAGTTGTATTGACAATCAGGGTAGAGATTATTTCTCACAAATGTGCTTACAAAGGGCTAGAACTAGTACTTTAAATGCTTGAAGATACTTAAAAACATTAGTTAAGTCAAATATTTAAGCACAAATACTAATATGACAAGCAAATACATTGCATTAATAGTATTATTAATGAGGGCAATTATTTTGCAGGTTTTTATGGCTAAGAGAAATTCTATATGCATGGAACATTTAGAAAACACTGTAATTGTTAGAATGTAATGGGCAGATAGGACTCAAATATAGAGAGGAAAAGCACTCTTTTTTTGAGGAAACGATTACATACAATGTCCAGTGAATAAACCATTATAACTGGTGCAGAATATTTACCAAAATTAGCAGGTCTAGGTCAGATTATCAATTGAAACAGACTTCATTAGGTATATAACAGCTTTTGTAAGAATAAGACAAAATCACACTTGTGATGATATTTGTAGAAATTGTTGCTGAGAGGGTCTAATATTAACTGGTGTTCATAGGTTTGCTACATGCTGGGTACTGGATTCAACACTTCATGGTGTGTTTCATTCAATTCTAATAGTAGCCTTCTAGAATAGCCCATTATTTTTATCCCCATTTTACAGATGAAGAAACTGATATTTAGAAAAGTTAAATTCTCAACCTTTCAATACTATAGAGTGGTAGAGATTCAATTAAGTCTTTGTAGTAATAGAACATGTTACTCTTAACCAATTAACTAAACTGCCTCAACAAAGACTTTTGCTATTATCAAAGGCAGTGATGGAGGGTTATTGATTGGTTTGGTTTCTGTATAGAGTTGTAGGATTTATTTTAAGTATTAAACCGACATCGCTAGCAAATTGTTAATAAATCATCAGTTATGTCCCAGTACCTAGAAGTTTCTGGAGAAGACTATGAAGTTGACACATGGACTCTACTGAATTGTATGAGAAACAGAAATAAATAAAAGTAACCCCATGATAGAAATATAGGAGCAGATGTCAATAGAGTCAATCTCTGGCGCTGGCTTCCAGCTGTTTCCTTTTGGAGAGGTTGCCTGATTGCTGAGGACTGTCAGCACTCCTGTTGGCTGCTCTCATGGTAACATTTGCAGAACTGGCCAGGCCTACAGCTGCATAGGTCAGTGCTCAAGTCCCTAGACAATTCCGCTTTCCTTGACTATTTTACTGTGCTTGCATATTTATCTCTTTGTATTTAAAGAAACATGATTGCTTCTTTTTCTAGTTTTAGTTCCTACTACAGATTTTCCTGTTTTAATTGTTAACTGTTATTGCTGATTTTTTTTTTTTTGCCTTTGTAGTAGCAATGGTATAATAATGTTGTAATGATGCTTGAATTTTCACATTTTCTCTCCTGGCTGAAAGCTCACTCAGTTTTTCATTATTATACATTTATTACTGTTGAGTGACAATTGGTAGAAACGTGGCAATCTAATACTGTTGTCTATTATTTTAGTTTGTGTTTTTCAAAATCTTGAACAATTTACATCTCATGCTTCAAATTGCAAAGTTATTTTAAAATTTTATGTCAATTATATATTATTAATTTTTTAAAAAATCTCATGCATTTTGTTCTTTGGCAAGTGTGAAGGTTGTGCGCATATTTGCTGTCAGTTTGCCAAGTATATTTTTTTGTAGATTCTTTCTTTCCTGTGTCATAACCATTTTCTTTCTCTTAATAAAAAAGGCATTCAACATATTGTTTATGAAAATATAAAACAATGCATAAGTTATTAATTTTTTAGAAAATGATTGCTGTAATGTTGTGTTTATATTATCACTTCACCAACAATCATCCATAGTAGCTTTGAACTTTTTATACTGGGTGCCTTAATTTAAAGAACATTGTACTAGTACCTCAAAATTTGAATTAAAATTCTTGATTGATTCTGAAAAGATAAATCATTTACTGTCTCTGAACTTTGTTCATTGTATCTGTAAAAAAAGAAAAAGTAAATGATATGAGACTAACAACTCTAATAAAGCTTTTCTAAAGGTAAACTTTTTGTTATATACTCTTTTCTCCTTCCCAATTTTGGCTGATTTCTCTTATATTTTCAATGCCTTCCTTTCCAATGAATGACCACAACTTTTCAGCCTCAATTCCAGGAACATGAAGACCTGATAATTCTGTGTTGATGGTAGAAGAATGCTTTTGAGCATTGTAGGTATTTAGGAACTTCCTTATCTCCATCCACTGTGTATACCAGTGACATCCTCCAATCATAACAATGAAACAATGACTCCTGATTTTGGGAAACATACCAACATTGAGTATAAAATCAAACCAAATTGAAAAATGCTATTTTAGAATTAACTTCTAATCATGCTTAGGTTTCAACTATTTAAAATGATTGTACTAATAAAAAGAATAATCATTTTCTTCCTTCTACTTTAAAGAATGAGTCCTTATTTTCTACTTTGCAGATATTTCTTGAAGAACAATGTCTGTTCATTGCTGTTTTGTCACATTTTCAATTTGATTTACTTTATCTCTGACTTCTATTTCATAGAGTTTATCAATAACTTCTAAAGGGACGTCTCTTCTTGGTTAACACTATATCTTTTGTCTTTATCCTGTTTGCAGCATTTACTAAACCACAGCACTCTTTTTGGAATGTGCCAATATTTCCTAGCAAAATGAACTTGGAAAGTCAATTGGGATACTTAAATCTCAGTCTCTTCATCTGTTTAATAAAGTCAATGATATAAATTAGCTCATAACTTTTTAAAGAGTAAAGGTGTGCATATAAGCTTTTAATTCAACCCAGTGTGCACAATTGGTGGTCAACGTTTATCATTTATCACTTATGAGTATTATAATATTATATAATTGCCTAATAGGTTAATATAAAATTTAATAAAATTTTGCAATAGAATAAAAGAGGCAGTGATTAATTCTGCATGTATGGGGAAAGTAACATTTCAACCATATGCTGAAGAGTGAACTTGATTTAGCTAAATAAATATGGGGAAAGGGGACACTTTCAATAGAATAGCATTTACCAGGTGTGTCAATCAGCTTTTCATTGCTATGACCCAAATATGTGACACAAACAACTTGGAGGTGTAAAGGTTTATCTTAGACCATGATTATAGAGGTTTCATTCTATGGTCCTCTGGCTTCATTGTACTGGGTCTGAGGCGAGGCAGAACAACATGGCCGAAGAACATAGCAGATGAAAGCTATTTAGTTCATGGTAGCCAGGAAATAGAGACAGAAGAAAGGGCAGAGGACAAGATATAGTCCTCAAGGGCATGCTCCTAGTGTGTCACCTACCTATAGATTACAGTCACTCTGAACCTCATTGTGTTGTGCACCAAACCTTCATCACATGAAACACCAAGGGAACATTTCAGATCCAAACAAAAACATCCAGTCCCTGGTCCTCAAAGGCTCATACCTATCCCACAAAATAAACTGAATTCTTTCTAAGAATCCCCATAATCTTAATAGTTCCCGCATTGCTCAGAAATTCAAGTCCAAAGTCTCAGATATCTGAGACTTAAGTCAAATATTTAGCTGTGAGCTCCTGTAAAAAAGTAACAAGCATTGGTACAGAAGTCCTCCAAAAGGGAGGAAAGGGAGCAATAGGGGCTTAGAAAGAAGGGGTGAGAGCAAAGCAAGATTGAAGCACAGCAGGAACGACATTAAATCTTGTAGCTAGCATCTGACATCCAGGCAACATGGTGGCAAAATGTGGGCTCCAAAGGGCTGGGGGATCCCACTCCTGTGGCCTTGCTAATTGCAGCCCACATGGCTTCTCTCATGGGCTAAATCTGCTTGCTGTCTATAGCTTTTCTTGGCAAAGATTCCACATTCCTGGCATCTCTATCTTCCTGGTGTCTTCATTGCAGTCTTTGCTTCACTCACACAGCTTCACACACAGGCCTTTCAGGGGTTGCCAACACAGATTGTGTTGTGGGATATGTTGTTTAACTTCTGAGGTCTTCCTTTAAAATCTGGGTGAAGCCTCCATGATCCTGTAAACTCCAGTATTTTGCATTCCCACAAAATTAACACCATGTGGGCAATAGGAAGATCTGCCACCAGCAGGAGCAGTATGTGGGATACTTGGAACATGGCTGCAGTGGTTAGTGCATGCCTGGGCAGCTGAGCAAGGTGAAGCAAATCTTGGGAAATAGATTCTTAGACTTATAGAGCATAGTGCTGCAGTAGTGTACTCTTCTCAAAGCAGACTCTTTCAAATGAGTTTACACTTTGACACACTTAAGCCTGTGATGGGTGAGGTCTTGCTGATTGGTGAGACACCCTCAAGGCATATTTCCTGTTTTCTCCATTCAAAGTACTTGGTTTCTCTTTAATGGTATTAACCTCTTCAGCAATCATACCTTACTTTGCCCAACTTTCAACTTACCCTTTTTCTGATCAAATGTGAAATTTTCCAAATCTTTCTGTTCTGTTCTTTGCTCCCAGTTCTTTTAGGAAACCTGGCTAAATACAGCCAGCAAAATCCATACCACCACAGAAAAGGCTGTGCTGCCTTTTCTGTACCAGATTAATGAGTCCATCACTTTTGAACCCTGCCTTATACAAAAATCTCAGGGAATGGACAGATACAGACAAGTTCTTTGACTGAATGTAACACATGTGGCCTCTGGTCCAATTCCAGTGGAGTCGTCATTCCCTCTGAAGCTTCGTGAACACAGACTTCAGTGTCCACACTCCTATAGGTGCTTTGGTCTGAGCTTGCAGAACAATCCTATGATGAGCTCCACTTGTAACATTCTAGGGCTTCTCTACTCTGTGTCTCCAAACTTTTTCAAACTCCTCCTATAAACTAATCCCAAAGGTCAGGTATAGTTTAAACAATGAACCCACTTCTTGGTAACAAGTTTCTGTGCTTGATTAGCTTTTCATTACTGACAAGAACATCTTGGAGAAGGAAAGGTTTATTTTGGCTCATGGTTTCAGAAGTTTCAGTCCATGGTTGTCTGACTCCATTGCTCAGGGCCTGAAGTGAAGCAGAACATGGCAGAGGGGTGTGGCGGAAGAAAGCTACTTAGCTCACGACAACCAGGAAGCCAAGGGATAGGGGGAAAGGAGCCAAGAATAATGTACAGCCCTAAGATCATGCTCCTGCCTCTTCCAACCCTACCCCACACGCCTACAGTTTCTAAAACCTTTAAACCTTGCTGCATTGGTGAATAGCCTTCAACACATGGATATCTGGGGGATATTCCAGATCAAAACCGTAAGAACAAGCAATGAAATACTGTACTGTTTTTATAAAATTGCAGATTATTCGGTAAACCTAGGACATAGAATGCAAGCCAGAGAGATGGGGTTGATTAGAGGCAGTGGGAAGATGGGCATTAAATGCCACTGTGAGGAGTTTGGACTTCAGGATAGGGAAGGATGCTGAGTATAAAAGAGACACAATTAAGTCTATATTTTAGTCTAGATTATGATAAAATGGAATGTGAGGCAACCCAGAAAAGGGTAGGACATTTCAAAATAAAGAAGAAAAGCAGAATGTTATGGAACAAATTTCATACTGAAATACAAAACTCAAGAGCAATGAAAGAGGTATGAGTCTAGTAAAAGAATCTGTAGATGTTTTGATTAACTTATTATCAACCACCTCAGAAAAGTCTGAGTCTTGATGGATAGATATGTTTTATTCACACTAAAATGTAGTGTTTAGTAGGAAATGACAGTTTGTGAACTTGGCAGAAATTGACAATTAAGGCTAGTGATAATCCCTAATGATTTTTTTTAAAAAAATTTAAAAGTTTTCTTTTAATTGTTGATGGACCTTTATGTTATTTATTTATATGTGGTGCTGAGAATTAAACCCAGTGCCTCATGCATGCTAGATAAGTGCTGTACCACTGAGCTACAATCTCAGCCATCCCTAATGATTTTTTTAAAAATCTTTTTTGTAGTTGTAGATGGACAGAATTCTTTTATTTTATTTGTTATGTGGTGCTAAGGGTCAAACCCAGTGCCTCACATGTGCTAGGCAAGTTGCTCTGCCACTGAGCCATAACCCCAAACCCTAATTTTTAAGTATCTGCCATGTGCTGGATGCTATACCAAATTTAGTATTATTCCCATTGAATTAATTTAGAAACGGAACTCAGGGTAGAGCTGGAAATCCCACCTAGTTCTAATTGGCGTCTATGTACTACTTTCTTTCTGATATTAAATCATGTAATAGGAAAACATGGAAAGTTATGGATTCTTGCCAGGAATGCTGAATTGATCTTTGACAAATCTCATTTTGAACTCTTCCTCTTTCCCAACACCCACTATTGCTTCCTTTTTTTAAAGAAATATTTTTCTTTGTATTAATAATCACTGGGGTCTGGCGAGAATTTTGATATTTGTGGGAAAGTTTGCTAATTGATTACATAGCAGGACTTCCCCATTGCAAATCATGGAATGATTTGTTTAGAAAAGTGTTCCAGTTCTTACTGGAGAAAAAGTCACCAGATGAGAGGGCCAGGAAAAATATTTACAATTTTCCTAGTGAAAATAACATGATTCTGTTTCCATAAAAGAAAAACAAAATAGACCTATGAATTGATTTCCTTTATCATATTTTAATGTTGTAAAGTCTTTTGTAAAATTCTGGTAATATGGAATGATCAGCTTCACAATATTTCATAAAGAAACGAGTTAGAACAAACTTTATGTATTGTCAAAGTAGCATTGTATTAATTGAGGTAACGATGACTTTTTTAATGCACAAATCCAAAACCTTAGGGTCTAACTATACTAGAAATATATTCTTCACTACTTTTATGACCCCATATGGTCAAGGGTCAACAAATTGGCACAGAGGATAAATATAGGGGTGCTCATTTTTTTAGAAATAAAGTTTTACTGGAACACGGGCATGAGGATGGTGTGTGTGTGTGGTCTGTGGTTGCTTTTGTGCTACAAGGATAGAGATGAATAGTCAGATAGAGAATGTATTATCTGCACAGGCTAAAATATTTACTAAATTGCCCTTTACAGAAATAGTTTGCTAATACATGCATATGGCAACCCTGGAAACCAGGTTCCTTCCAGCTACTGGTCACTTCTTTCCACTTTCAGCCAGTGTAAGAGGAAAAACTGTGAGGTTTCATAAGAGGCTTGGAAACTTGACATATCACTTCCACTCAATTGCACTGGTCAGAACTCAATCATATGACAATAATTAATGGCCAGACAGGGTAGGAAATATAGACTGTATGCCCATAAATTAAAAGAAAGGGTTAAGCATTTTGTTAGCTGGAGACAGGGCAATTTGTCAAATGTTCTAATTTAGGCAAAAATTTGCCTTATTAAAAATATATTCTAAGGTACTCAGAAGTGTCTTTCAGATTGTCCCTTCATTGTTCTGATTTGCAAGGATGTTTCTTTAAATGTAAAACATTGAATATGAGGACTCCATAATTTCTAAATACAGAAAGAAAAGACCTTGTAGTAAATCCATCTTTTAAAAAACAAACCAGGCCCATGTACACAAATGTATGCTATAAAACGCTTGCTATGTTCTCCTGACATCTCCAACTGTTTCCTACTCCATGAGTTTGATAACTACCTTCTCTCTCTCTCTCTCTCTCTCTCTCTCTTTGTTTGAGCCTGTTGATCTCTAGTCCCACTCTGAAAGCAGCTCCCCCCCCCCATCCCATTTGGTCCTGCCCCCTTGCTTCTACTTTCATAATGTTTTCAGGTCCTGGAAACTCTTGTGTCACTTATGGAAACCAGAAAGGACAAGCCAATGTAAAACCTGAATTCTAGATTGTAAAGAGCGCTATAGAGAAGCCTCTTTCCAAGGGCAAGATGACTTTCTGAATGATTTCATTGGTCTTTAGATTAATTATGCATATGAGACTATACCTAGGTTTCTTCTTTGAAATATTTATTATTTAGCTTTAGGTTGGACCAAATTAAGTTGATCACTTTTTAGACTAAAAAATGCACAGATTTTGTATTTATCTTTATTATCTGTAAATGCTCACAATTTAAATATAATCTTGCTGTGCCTTTTTTGGCACAATTTATTGTGTTTTTACAGAGTGTGTGTTTATCAGAACTTTTTCTGTTATTATTATTTTGACATATATATATATGTCACTATATATATATATATAGGATTATGTTTCACATTTCTTTTCCCTTCTAAGCATCTTGTTTTCTATAGGTGTCTCTTCCTTCCTTCCTTTGGCTGTGATATCCACATTGTGCATTGCCCTCCTCAACTGCCCACAGTGTTTATCAGATTCTTCCACAATATGTTCTCTTAGCTACTTTCCTCTGATTCCATTGAGATCTATTGTAGTCTATGAAAGCCAACTATTTTGGAAAATGTAAATCTTTTAGTTACTAATTCCAGATCTACTTCATAGAATGTGGGTGACTTTTCCTGTCTTTGTTGATTAATCGATCAGCAAATATCACTTACTGTGCGTGCTTGCCTACATATGTATGAATGCCTGTAACAGCTTCTCTCAACATTATAGGCATTATGGGAAATATACTTGCAACAACTGGAGTTCTTTATAGGCATCTACAATCTCTATATTCTTTTTTTGCAACATTAAATTCCTATTTAATATCACCTAGAAATATCAGAAGTGATTATCATTCAGATTTCAACAATCATTACCTTTATTACTGGTTTGGAGTGTGCTTGTTTTATTTAGAAACAAGTTTTTCCCTCTCTGTTGTGATAAGCAAGAATATTTTCATTTATTTCAAGAATATTTCATCCCACATAAGGTTGTCCCAGTTTACAACCAATGGTTTAGGCTGTATTATTTATAAAAAATAATTTACTACAAATTAAAAAAACTTATTATTAAATCTTGATCTGGAATGTCCACCAAAGTTTCATATATTGAAGGTTTGACTCCCAATGTAGCAATATTTAGAAATAGGGCTTTTAAGAAATGATTGGATAATAAGGTCCCTGATCTCATCAGTAGATTAGGTTTTATAAATTAATAGACTATTGGAAGGCAGTGGAAAGCTCAGGAAGTGGGACCTAGTTGAAAGTATAGGAAATAACCCTTGGAGCCATGTCTTTGAGAACTATGTAGCTTGTCTCTAGCCTATTCTTTCTCTCTCTCTCTCTCTCTCTCTCTCTCTCTCTCTCTCTCTCTCTCTTCTTTGCCTCCTGGCTATCATGAGGTGAGCAGTTTTCTTCTGCCATGCCCTTATGCTGTGGTGTTCTGCCCCACCTGAGGCCCAGAACTATGGAGCTAGCAGGCAATAGCCTGGAACCTGTGAAACTATAAGCTAAATGAGTATTTTCTCCTCTAAGTTGCTTGTCTCAGGTATTTTGTCACAGCAATGAGATGCTGAATAAAAACTTACACAATATTCAAAATTTCAAAAAATATACAAATGAAATAGGGTTGCAAGAAGAAAAAAACAACGTCCATGTTTTACTCAGTTTTCTCAATTGTAAGACAAGAATGTCAACCTCACTTTAATTTTGGATAGACTTAAAATTATAGTGCTCTTAATATAAAGTATTCTTCAAAATAATATTAGATCAGAGCAATATGAAGCTACCACATAGGGGTTGTTTTGGAAAAGAATAAACCTAGAGGAAAGAATGTACATCCATAAGAATGAGATTCTAACTAGAATAAGATATAGTCCATGCTTGTTTACTTATATAAAAATGGATTCTGCTAACACAGAATAACTAAATAAATAACTAAATAATGTATAACTAAAAAGAACCAATAAATTAAAAATAATTAGTGCTTGTATTAGTCCATTTGTGTTGTTTTAACAAAATGACACAGATTGGATAATTTATAAACAAAATGAATGAATTCTCAATTTGGGAGGCTGGGATGGCCAAGTTGTAGAGTCCAGCAGGTTTTGTGTATAAGGACACACAAGTCTCTAAAACTAAGATGGTGCCTTGTAGCTACATTTTCCTGAGAGAAGGAATATGCTGTCTTCACATGTTGCAAGGGCTAGAGAGAGCAAATGCACTCTCTTAAGCCATTTTAAAGGGCCCTAATCCCATCCACATAGGCCATGCCCTCATAACTGATCACCTCTTAAAGGCCTAATTGTGGGCTGGGAAAGTAGCTCAGTGGCAGAGCACTTGACAAGCAGGCGTGAGGTCCTGGGTTCAATCCCCAGCACAACAAAAACAAAAACAAACAAAAATCTCTTATTACTATTACATTGATGATTAAGTCTCAATCTGAATTTGGGGGTACACGTTCAGACCATAGCTTTGCCCAAAGTGTGAGCTAATATTGCTCAGAAGATTCATGCCTTTTCCAGTTTCTGGATGTGTAACATATTTTTACTCAAAATTTTAGTCAATGTTTTCTATCTTATTTTCCTACATGGACTTAATTAAATTTTTTGTTTTTATTCTATTAAATATTCACCGAGGAAGATGAATATATTCATATACATACATATGATGTAATCACATTTTATTTCTTGTGTAAACTAAATATATAGAGTATGTTACATACAACACAAGGGCAGCAGTGGGAGATCACTAAATTTCCAATCAGAAAGATTGTCTTGGCCTTTGTTTCTTGTACTCTCTTATAGAGTATGCATGTTTTACTCAGTTTTCTCAACTGTAAGACAAGAATGTCAACTTCACCTTAATTTTGGATAGAATTAAAATTATAGTGTATATTTAAAATGCTCTGAATATAAAGTATTCTTCAAAATAATATTAGATCAGAGCAATATGAAGCTACTACATATGGGTTGTTTTGGAAGTGGGTGAGACATTATGAAGACATAATTTTTAGTACAGAGCTATTCTTTGTTTTTAGAATATTATTACTCCAAACTTTAAGGAGAAATATGCATACAGTTTGAAATAAATACATTAATGTCTATGTGTTACTCTAAATTTCCTGGTTCCATGAATTTTAATGACATGAGTAGCAGATCTTATGAAATACCAGTAAAACTCCAAAATTCAGGCAGTGTTGTTTGAATAAAAAAAGTCTCAATAGTGGCTTATGGACTGAACCATGGATTTGCTTGTGCTGAGATTAAGGGTAACCTGAGACTGTCCCTGGAAGACAGAACCAGGTACTATCAAGCTTTAACTAAAAACTTCTATCATCCTAACCTTGAATGACCTTATTTCAGACTTTTCTATAGCAATTAAGAGAATTTGAGTACTTTAATTATTCCTTTGCTGAAAGGATGTATTCTTGGGAAGAAGCTTATCCACTAAAATCCTTATTTTACTTCACTATTGTTCAATGATTTTTTTTAACCTATATTTAAGCTTACTAAAATAAAAAAGTAGGGAATAGAAATTTTTGTTATCCACTTAAATTTGGAACAGTAGTTGATTTTTTAAAAAACGGGTTTGCTATTTATTGTTTTTTCATTCTGCCATTTTAAAGTTTGACAAGCCTATTTTTTTAAAAAAATAAGTGTATCAAAATTCCAGCTTTAAAAATTCAATGCATTCCAAAGATCACATTAAAGGCTACTGACACTTTATCCAGGTCCCCAGTTCTGGTTGAATGAACACTAGGAAGGAAAGGGAAGGACAGACAGATGTAGCTGGGAACATGGGTTCAGTTTGAAGGTGACAAACACCCCAAATGCATCTAATACTAAATATCACAGAATCCCTCAAATGTCAGATCTTCCTCCATTAAAATCTTTTAGTAAAGATTCATATTTTATGTTTCCTGCTTTATGAACTCTGAGATTCTGTTGTCAAGAAGTTTATTCCTGGGCTGGGCTGAGGATACAGCTCACAGAATGCTTGCCTGGCAAGTCTGAGGCCCTGGGTTCAATCACCAGCACACACATACACACCTTATTCCTTAAAAGTTTATACATTTCGTTTTGTATAATGAATTAACGTAGGAGATTTAACATTAGTATGTTCCATATTGAAAGGTATTTCTGACAGGAAAAGCTCAGGACAACCAGTCGTGCTTAGATTTTAGAACTGAGAGTTTTATTGTTTGGGGAATACTTCAGTCCCAGGAAAACTAGAATGGTTGCTTACACTTGTTATCAAATTTTCTTTAGTTTTGTCTTGGATTTAATTTTAATTTTAATAGTCTTATTATTATAATTTTATAGTTGTTAGAAATATGTATTTATCAATTTTAAAATATTGCTTTAGTAAAGATTTATTATCAGATGTCATCACTTCTGTTTCAGATTTAATAGGTTAGTCCATTCATTGATAGTATTTTTTCAAATTTTTTGTAGAAATTGTAGTTAGTGAAAGAATGACTTATATAAATGAGTTTCAAATATATATATATATATTTGATATATATATATATATATTCCTCTTTCTATATCTGTGCCATTTTAACTAGCTATGACTATCCCATTTCCTTTTGTGAAAAAGGAATAGAATTGCCAATAAAATGAATATATTAGTTTCCTCAGTTCATCAATTTCCAACATGTCTTATGGACCTTGAGTTCAATATCATGGTATCTTGGGGTCCTGTAGTGAATTTGTTTTCTCTGTACCTTCAAAGCTTGCACATGGAGGTCAGGACTTTCATTTTATTTCAAAAGCATGCTTCTTCTCATAAGACAGACAGGATGTGGTCTGAGAAGAAGTCCAGGCTTTAACAATAGACCATTGACAGAATGTTTGGGGAGTACAAAAAGGAAGAAACATTTGTCCACAACCCAAATTACCAGAGGAATTTGTATGGGAGAGAATCTTAGATTCTAGAACTATGTTTTGTAAGGTCATCTATTGTCCTTTACCATTTTGATTATATAAAGAAAAATTGCCTTCAAGATCACAACATATTTTACCTTCAAGAGAGGAATTACATCACATTTTGTCCAGTTATCCCAAGCAAAAAATGAATTTCTTCAGGCACTAAACACGTTTTCTTTGGCCTTTATGTATGTTCTATGTGTATCAAGCTGAGAGAATCAAAGAAATTACAACTGAAAGGTAACAGCAGAGAATTTAACAGGAAAGTTGTGTAGGGAGAATGATCAGAGAGTAGCTCAGGTACTGGCTTTACCTGTAGTTCTTTCTTCCTGATACTTTCTCATTTGTTCTGCATAAGCAGATCTGCTGCACAAAGTATGGGGATCAGACAATGATATTTTCCTGTCTCTTCTGCAGCCTTATGCTAATTAAATTTTGGTTAAGTTTAATATTGTAAGGACTCATAAGACATTTTTAGAAGTCTTATCCCTGAATTCATTTTGCTTCATGTGCAGTTTGTTTTAGTTTTTTAGGGAACAGTACCCTGATATGCCAAACTGTCACAGTATTAATTTGAATAGATCCAGCTGGTGCAGCTGCCACTCCATTTAGAACAGAGTGAGGCTCTGGCCTTTTTCTTCCTTATTTTCAAATGGCACTCTGTAACCACTTGTTCTAATGTCTTGCCACTTGGGTCCTCTTAGGTATGTGTTACTGGTCCCCAAAGGACTTGGCAGTATGGGCTTCCTGTTGTGCACCAGGCTTTCATTTACAGGACATCTATAAAACCACAATATGAATAGTCAAAAGAGCAAAGATGGCCTTCTACTGATCATAGTAAAAACTTCAGACCAATTTCTTCAGCCAGAAGAACGTGTTGCAAAGAGCAGATGTGATTTAGGATGAGTGAGAAGTAAGTCAAGGTGCGGGTACTTTATTTTCCTCCAGAAAACAACACTTGGATTTCCTGGCAAGGCTTTTATGTAATGACTGTGGTTTCTTTTTGTAAACTCTGTCTCAGATGGGGAGGAAGAAGGAACCAAATGGATTGTGTAACTCTATAAATAGAAACAGCCATGTTAAAATAACAGGACTGTTCTGAAGAAAGGAGGTGCTTTTTGCTACTAGCTGTTAAGCAAGGCCACTGAATAAATGTAAGATCCAGCGTATGGAGTAACTTTGCAAATCTGACCCAAATTGCTGAATGGGAAATACCAGGGAGAAGTTCTTAGTCTCCTTCTACTATACTCAAAGTATTTTAGTCCAAATAAATCAAAACCTCTTCCCTGCTGGATATAGTCATGTTGGAGCCATCGCAGAACCTTGTCTTGCACTACAAATATTGAATAATGAGCTTGTACCATTTTTCATACATCAAATAACTTCATAACTTCCTAAACATTTGGAACTATTTATTCTGTCAGTGACATAAGGGATAAAGAGGTACCTACCTTATTGTCTATCAAGCAAAGTGTATATTACGTTTGTGTATGTTTTGGAGCACTAAATAATTTAAATCCCCTTGTTCTTTATTTTAGAGGGTAGAACTAGGTAAAAGGAGAAAAAGTGCCTTAATAAAGAAAAAAGAATCAGATTCCTCAGTGTGATTCTACTGAGTTTGATATATTCTTGAAAAGATTTATTGTGCTATGTTTGTCCTGTTAATCAAGGTTTGTAGATCACAAGCTTTGAATCTCTCAGGGAAGGCTATATAATAGTATGCTGTCCTTGATTTGGGTGGCTCGTCATTCCTAGAGACTGTTGGCAGAATAGTTTCACCAAGCACAGCCGTAGCACTGGCAATCATTCAAAGTTCAGCCAACGTTATAGAAATGAAATTTCTCACATAAACTTTCCCTTTAATGAGAAGCTGACTTAATTCATGTTTCTGTCTCCTGAGATTCCCTAACATAATTTCTTGCATATGACAGGTATTTAGACGTAGTCGTTGAATAAAAAAGAGCAGTGATTTTTTAAATAATTTTATTCCTTTGACTCATGATTTACCTCATGCCTGTGCTTCAGAAAGTTATACTAAGTCATATTCATGATTTCTTGCCTATAAATATCAGCTCTGCTATTTCTGTGAACTAAGGTCTACACTATCATAATTTTGGCATTAGTATAGTGTATACTAAGTCCATCTTGAGCAAAACTACCTCAATATAGTGATCAATATTTGTGTCTCCAAACCTATCTCATAAAATACAGAGTATTGAGAATGGAAGGGCAATGGAGGATCTACTAATACAAGTATCTCCTTTTTATACATGGACAAAATTAAAACTTAGCTTATCTCAAATGGACTTATCTCAAATGGTCCCGTCATTTTAAAAAGTGCATATAAAATTCTCTATTCCCATTTTAAAAAAATATATAAAATCCTATGCCAGATTCCATTTGTTAACAATTACTTATGTTACTGTAAAAAATCCTGCTTAGAAAAACGGCTATGACTTTACTATGAAATTCTATGTTCACAGCCTAAGAGAAAGTCAGCCATAGCCTTGTTGGAGAATCAGTAAGGAGATTGTTTGAGTCATGCACCCACAGCTGAAGTGTCTTGGTATTCTTTGCTTTCCTTCTCAGGATGCAACTAGTGAGATGACTAGGTTCAGTAGCAGTGTCCATAGTCTACACCTATAGTGGGTGCATAGATGTTAATTGAGTTTTCTTGGTTTAGGGTGATGTATGATCTGGCTCCTCCTCTAAGTAATCGTAAGTCTGCTGCTGTGTAGTAAATTCAGTCAAATGTGTTATAATTTATGTTTTGCCTACAGGGATTTAAGACTCACTCCTCCTCAGATAATATAAGAAAGTGTAACTAAATAGTTTGTATAATATATCTCCTCTTAAACTTGAATCTCCTGCTGATGGTGCTAGGAAGCAACTTTGTTGAGGATGGGAGAAACCTAAATTAGACTTTTCTTTGGATGTAAGAAAGAAAACCTCTTAAAAATAAAAAAAAAATAGTAAATTTTAAGATCCAACTTCTTGTCAATGAAATTTTTCCTTGTCTTCATGAGGTTTCTCTTATTTATAAAATGTTTTTGGATGATGGATGATGAAGCATGCTAGACAAGTTTTTTGTCCTCAGGATAAGGGCAGATAGAGGAAGACAGAATCTGTGGCCCACTTGCTGCCATCTGGATCCTTGCTGGTCTCTGTTGAGATAGCCTCATCCAGCTTGGTCATTGGGTGTGCTTTGCTGCTCTCTCCTGACATGTGATCCTTGGATTTTGCTAGCAACCATTGCCGGTATTCTGCATCTGCCTTATCTCAATGCATGCTATCTGGGCACACTAGTCCTTACAGTATTTCTGTATACTCCCACTGGGAAATGTAGAAATTTCTAGATTCATGCATATCAGAGATGCTGTCTCAAAACTTTCTGCCTATGTCTTGTTGCCATTTTTCCTCTACAGTGTCATACATATTGGCAAGGACACTCTGGTTTTTGACGCTCCCAGCTACTAAATGACAAGCGGAATGCAAGTCCTCTTGGCTTTTACCTTACCCTGGAGCTTTTCTTGGAATTTTTCTTATCAAACAATCAATCCTGGGCCTAATCCCAGAGCATGAAGGTACCAGATTCCTTCTTAGGGATTCTAATGTTATCCTACCTTTAGGCAAAACCTTTCTGAATGTCCTTTCTTTCTTTCTGCTATTTTTTACTTTTATTTATCTTCACTTCACAATTAGCTTCTCTAAAAAAATATATCCTGCATACTCTTCATTGTGTTATGGTACTACTGTTTTCTGGTAGTACTAGATTGTCATTTGTCAGGTAAAAGGAAATTTCTGAATTTGGAAAATGCTTTGGCCATCTGTAAAACTGGAGTTTCAGGACTACTTTGTCAATATGAACTTAAAAATATGGTTAAAATACAGCTATGTTATGAGTTACTTCATATAATCTAAATTCTGTCTTTTGGAAATAGTGGCATTATTTCAATAAATAGAGGAACTGTAGGTCAACTAACTAAGGAGAACAAAAAAATGGTGTTTTACTGTCTTAAAAACATATTTCCTTTTACATAAATATAATGAATATGCACATCATAATACGGTGAAATTGATAATTACATATATTTTTAAGAATGTCTTAAACATTTTTTAATATTTGTCTCAATGACTATATTCCCACAACCTCATGGAATGACACTAACAATAATGTCTGTAATCTGTTGAGAAGTACTTGTCAGTATAGTTAGAGATGACTTAAGTGGATTCTCATTTAGTCTTCATCTGTTCTATATTCCCCTTCACAGATAGGGAAACTAGGGCATAACAAACTAAGTAACATGAATAAGATGCCTTAGCTACTACCGATCATGTAATTCTCATAGATTTATCTTGAAGGTACAAGCACTATTAATACAGTAATAAATATAACAATAGCTTCATTTACAAAATCAAAACAGAAGTGGGTGATAAGTAATGATCCTTAAGAAATGGTAAGCAGTCTTGGAAAGTGTTGATAGATGTAGACTGCTCATTAAAAAGTTAATGTATGACAATGGAATAACTCATCAAAATAGTTGTTTAAATTTTTTTTATCACACTTAGGAAGCATAAGAGAGCACATTATTTACTGTATGTTTGTGAAAAATCAAATATTCTGCTTGCTAGAAAACATTAAATGAATTTTACTATAGTCTAAAATTTGTATTGATATGTATATATATAATAAACACACACCAAAAATATAGTTTTCATATATCTAGAATTCATAAATTTTCCAAAAAAGGAACATCTATGCAACTAGTACAAATCAGTTTGCAATGTCTGATATTTGCTATTACAATTTAGTTTGTTTACTTTCATAGATGTATATTTTCCCACTCTGTATATTTTTTTATTCTGTTGTTAATGTGGACTTTTGGATAGCTTATAGTTTTAGGATCTATTCTTAATGCTGCTGTGAACGTTCCTTCCTTTTGTAGCTATAAGAAACAATGTGTAAAATTGCTAAGTCACAGGTAGTGCATATACCCAGTTTTGGCAGATACTGCCAGTTTACCAAACTGGTTATACCAGTTCACTTTCCTGCAATCTTAAATGTATCTGTTTGCTCCACATTTGTGCTCCCAGGTATTCCATTGCTATGAGGTCATTAGTGTTTTCTGTGCTGTGAGATTTTATTGTAGTTTGATCTGTAATTCTCTGATGATGAATGCAATTGGTCATCTTTCCATATATTTTATGATCACTGGGTATCCTTTGTGAACTGACTGGTCGGGTTTTTTGCCTATTTTTCTAAGGAGTAGTGAGTCTCTTTCTTTAATGGTTTATAGAAATTTTCTCTATTTTCTGGATATGAGTCCTTTGTTGAATTCATACTTTTAAAACATCTTTTTCCATTCTGTGGATTGTCTTGCCTTTTCATTTCTTTTTTTTTTTTTTTTTTTTTTTTCCCCGAAGGAGGTGGTACTAGGGATTGAACTCAGGGGCCCTCAATCACTGAGCCACACCCCCCACCCTATCATGTATTTTATTTAGAGACAGGGTCTTCCTGAGTTGCTTAGAACCTCATTTTTGCTGAGGCTGGCTTTGAACTCACATCCCTACTGCCTCAGCTTCCCAAGCTGCTGGGATTACAGGCACATGCCACAGAACCCAGTGCCTTTGTATTCCTTAGTTGGTGGCTTTTTGAGAAACCTGAGTTCTTAAGGTTAACATAAATGAACATGTCTTTTTTTTTTTTTTTGTCTTTAAAAAAAAATTCTGCTGTTCTAAGGTCACAAAGCTATTATAATATATATCTCCCATTTTATATACAGAATTGAATGTTTTATAGTTACTTTTTTAAACATATATACTAAAACATGGAGAATAAACGTAATCTTACCTATATTCTAAAAACATTAATGTCACATTTTGTTATATGTCAGCTGATTCCAAATTCATGAAATAATCCAATAAAACTTTTTATTTCATATACTTATCTCTTAATAATTAGTTTGACAGAGCCCTTTCAATGACCAGAAGTTAAATTCTCATTTGGTATGTATTTTTTTGCTTATATTTATTTAGAAAATTGCTTCTCTATACTTTTAATTTGTTGTTTTTAGTTTGTGAATGTATTCTTTCACATATTTATTCATTCAATAGTTATTTATATGTATTGCGTCACATCCCAGATTTGTGTGATTTCTAGTCATACAAAGATGATGCACTCAGAGTTGACCTTGGAAAGCAGATATGTCCAAGGGTATGATTCTTTTTTTTTTTTTTTTTAGCATTTACAATCATACAAGGTGGTAAGAAAATAAAAGGATTCACCTTATTTTCTTCTGAGTAGAGGCTTTCCATATTCTACATGGTTGGGATTCTAGATTCCTCATTGTCTAAATTCTTTTTTAGACATGGCCTAATTAGTTACTGACATCTAAAAATTAAGATTAATAGATAGCAATAGTCCAGATGATTTTTTATCAGCAAAGAGACCACAATTCCATTGGTTTCTACAACTGGATCCAGAATAACATGGCTTTATCATACTTTTTTTGCCAATTCTCATACTATTTTCTTATACTAAATTTGAACAACTATGAGTTCATCCTGCAGGTCTTATGATTGTTGTCAAGCAAGTGGCTTCTAACTTTTTAAGTTAATTTATAAATACACAAAAATTGCTGATTATTAGAAATCTTGTTTTCCAAGAACATTTTATAATGTAGAACTATGCTTTTGATATAATGGGGGTTGAAAAAGGCATGATATAGAGATGTATATCACTGTAACTCAGTTGTGTGGGTGTGATGTATGAGTGTGTATGCAATGAAATGATGAGAAATAAAAAAACAAAATATTTGCCACATTTTTCCTGGTGGGGTAACATATGATTTAAAATCCATCAGTGTTAATTTCCAATGTTTTCTTTCTAATTATGCTGTATTTTCTCCATATCTTTCCTCAAGTTTTAAATCACATGGAATGCCATCTAAATATCAATTCTAGACATCTATTACTTAGAAATATTGATTAGTATTGGTTAGTATTTTGAGCATCTTCTAAAAAATCAAAGAGACAATGATCTCTTAACTAACATTTAAATTTGTTATTGTCAAAAAATTTGTGAAATTATCCTGTTTTCTTGAATTGCCTGAATTTCAGTGTATTATTTGGGGAAAAAATGGCATTGCCAGGCATAGTGATACATGCCTATAATCCTAGAAACTTGGGAAATTTAGGCAGGAGGATACCAAGTTCAAGACCAACTGTAGCAACTTAGCAAGGTCCTAAGCAGCTTAATGACTTCCTGTCTCACAACTGAAAAATAATTTTTAAAAAAGGGCTTGGGATATGGTTCAGTGGTTAAACACTCCTGGGTTCAATCCCTGTTATCAGAAAAAAAGTATCATATCATCATCAGAAAATCTGCTAAAATCAAAATTTGGTGTTTTTATTATTCCCTTGACTACTAATGTAGTAATACTCTTCCAAAATCGGAGAAGATAGTGTGATAGAATCAGTTTCCAGTGATATCCATAAAGGATAAGTATTTTAAATTTCATAAGGTTTCTTTTCAGTCACATTGTTATATATTGTAAAAATTATGTAATACTTTGTAGCTCCTCCCATCAAGGTGAGGTACTGGCATGTATTTACTCTCATCTTGAATCTAAACTGGCCTTGGAATAGAATACAGTTGAAGAGATACTGTAGAAATACAAGCCTAAGCTTCAAAGGACAATAGCTTTTCTACTTGATACCCTTGAAAATCTTACATGAATAAGCATTAGCTAGCCTGCTGAATAATAAATAGCACATGATCCAGGGCTCCAACCAACAGTCAGGTAATGCCTGAATTGTGCATGCGTCCTTGCTTGCCTGCCTGCCTACTCTAGATACATGAGAGAACCTAGACAAAATCAGCAGAAGGGCTTCATGCGTGACCTTAGACTAAATTGTCAACCTACAGTATTAGGAGATAAAAAAGTGATTTTTGTTTCAGATCATCAAATTTTTGACCATGAATTATGAGCAAATTTTAGCTGATACAGATATGTACTGTTTTCATAATAAATGTTATAAAGTTTATGTAAGTTTTATTATTAAAATTTTTCTGTAAGTTTTAATATAGTATTATTTTAATATAATTTTTCAGAAATCCATTTTATCCTCAGACATATGATACAGAGTGAAATGGGACACAGTACAATTCTTTTTACCAGTAGATATTTGCTAAGAACTTTAAATTCCATATTGTTTATTCTCTTTCAGCAAATAGTAGTGATTGTAGGTCTTAGCTGTCTGTATTACTACTTATTGTTTTAACAAGTGGCTATTAATGTCTGAAATGAAAATGAGAGGATGAAAATTAGGAGCATATACTGCTATGTTGCTCACAAATTCTACTCACTGTCTGTTGAGGCTTTAGAGCAGTTTTCTCTCACAGAAAGCCCACCTGAGATTTGTTTCCTTCATTCTCATGTGTAAAAATCCACGTCAAAATATATATTTAATTGAATCAAGGCTATATTTGGCTTTACTCAATCATTGAATTAAGATTTTTCACTCCCAAAATAATTGAAAACTATTACCTTTTGTAATATTTTCCTATTGGGAGGAATATCCTGGTTCGACTCTGATATAATCAAAAAGAAAATAATAAAAATAACACCTTTACTATTAAATTATTTTACAGTGCTTGTGAACTCATAACTTTAAAATATTAACTTGAAAACTGGGAAAATATAACTATTTGAATCTCTTTTATGAACAATATCTGAATATTATGAAATGCTTTAAAAAATTTTTCCCAGTCATTGTTATATTTCATAGTTTAAAATTTGAATGGTTTGAAATGAAAATAAGGAGTTATCTTTTCTGAAAACAAGCTATATAGATCTTCAGTGACTGTAAATTTTATCTTACTTTGAACAATGAAAAATGATTATATGCTTATTCCTAGGACTATATTTAACAATGTTGAATATTTAAAACTATTTTTATGGTTTTTCATTGAATAAATCTTTAACTCTTTTTACACCACATACATCCATTTGGCTTATCAGAAAAGTGAAATGCCAGTTAAAGGGGAATTCAAACCTTCTTATTTCTGATTTTTACTGTCATCTCTTTTAATCTCTAAAATGAATATTATAATATGACCTTCACAGAGATTTTTTCTGAGAGTCAAAAATCTTTTTTCAGTGCCTGGAATTACATGGGCCTTTTTTTTTTTTTTTTTTTTTTTTTTTTTCGGTCTTGGGGATTGCTTAAATTGCTAAGGTTGGTTTTCAACTCATGATCCTACTGCCTTAGCCTCCTGAGCTGCTGGCATTATGGGCGTATGCTTAATGTTGGCTTTTAATCTCCAAGATTTTAGTTTTTATTTTATTTTAAGGCATGTGAAAATTAGTTATTTGGGGGTATTATTTTAGTGGTAATAGTTACATTGAATAAGAAGATCCAAACTTTTGAATTATTAAAAGTTTTACTAACTCAGCTTTTAAAATAAAAAATATAACCAGTTCTGTTTCATTCAAGTATTCTGCAATACTTGTAATGATAAATCTTAAAATATCATCATTTGGGTTTCTAACAGGTCCTTTTCCCTGAATTTTAAGCCATTATCTTTAGTTATATATGACATTTCAGATTCTTTAATAAATAAGGAAAAGTAAGATTTGAGAAAAAGTCTGCCATGGCGGTTATCTTCCTTAAAGGACTCAGTCACAGTTTAATGTTTTTGCAAAAATGTTTGTTAGTTAAATATTCAGATATAAAACCAGTTTTATCTAAAACTGTATTATGTAGAAATATTTGGATGAAAAATGATGCCCCCCATACCCTTATATTTACAATGACATGAAGTTGATTATGTTGTTATCACACAAAATTCTGTTGTTGTTTTGTTTGCTTTTTTGCTCTCAGTATGTTTATAAAGGTAGAGGTTGCATATGGAAAAGGAAAGCCACTTCAGGTTCCAAATGCTACCTCCCTGCACCTTGCCAAAAGTAAAAAATACTTTTTGCATTTGAGACAAAATATAATCCATATTTATTTCGCGGCCTTAGGAATTTCAAGGGGTCACTTCTATAGGAGAGTTCCAAGGGAGTTAGGAATCTGGTCTGTGATTTTACTTTTGGCAGTGGCTTCTGAAATAAAACACAATCGCTTATAATATTTCAAAAAGTTATCCATCATCCACATTGTAAAATACATTGCTGTATTTTAAGCTCTGGAGTATGACTTGAAAAATTCACTATTCATGGGAGGTGGACAACATGAAAAGAAAAGGAAAATGGGAGACAGGGGGCTTAGGGGGGATAGGATTCCATGTGGATGAGAAGAATTTGACTCAAAATACATATGTTCCAGGAAATGTTTGTTGAGACCTGTGTTGTTAATTATGATTTTCAAGGTTCACCCATATCTCAGGTTCTCAATATGTAATGCATGTAGCCAATATGTTAAAGTTAGAAGACTCCAACTGTTTACATACACCATTTTAATAGAGATTTACCAGAAGAATCGGTGAGAAAACAGCTCTGTTGAACACAGATGGAAACTCACGGCCATATTTGATTACACTATCTCATTGTGGTTTTTCACACTGTGGGAATTTGACTCCCAGAATGAGGGGAGACTCTCCACTTTCATTTCAGTCTGACCACTTTTCTTCAGGGAAAGCAAAGGCTCACAAATCAAAAGTTTGCTCATATAAATCCCAGGAAAAAGAGTCAAACAGAAAGTTCTTGCTACATAAGCATGCCTATCCATAGAACAATAGCTGTTCTAAAACCCAGTCCCCAAAACCCAGTCCCAAAGAAATCTAACAAAAAATCTCACGAAGTATACAACTGAGTGTGCGCTGCTCAGCAGTGAAGCTCCTCGGGATAGTTCAGCTGTGGTTTCCTACTTGGAAGATGTGAGGTTCTTTACCCCAACTTAAGCTCATAAATCTTTCCTCTTGACTGACTGGCATTACAAGTTGGCAGGTATTTATTCTAATTTCTTTTTACTATAGTTATAGAAAGCACAAATCCTCGTTCTTTTTTTAAATTAATAAGAATATGTCATTCGTAATACCAGAGCTTCTGTTACCTTCCTGAAGAATGAGAATGAAAGTCAGTTCAAAACCAGTTGAGATATTTCTTCAATCTATTTGAGAAAGGAAAATAAAATTTCTATTCAACTGTGATTTTCTTTAATTCATGCAATTTTTAGTGTATTTTGTTGTATTCACTGTTAACTTTCTTTAGGATTCAGTTATGTTCCCAAATTGTCACCTTAGAAAATACATTGTAAAGTACTAGCAACTATTAATGCAAATAGGTCTCAGGAACGATCAAACTATAAATCCTACCTTAAAATTTTTCAGCTTTGTTTGAGAGAAATATATATTTATCTGGGCTATGGCTTTGACTCCTAGGGCTAGGCTTTCATGACAGATAAAGTAATCTTTTATGCTTACGGAAAATCAGATGCTGCTCTCTTGGAAGAACAGTTTTGGGTGATGCAAAGACTAAATTGATAACTTTTTTGTTATGTCTTTTTGCTCTTCAAGAAAAATACTTAAAATGGTAACTTTGCCCTAAATTGGACCCTGACATGCCTCATGGTTCTCATATTTCTCTTTTCTCTCTCCTGCACATTGTCACGATTTTCATTATTCTTTTGCATTTAATTTTATTTCATCATAAACTGAATTGACTTTTGCTAGTAAGTTTTAAAGCACATTGTAAATATTCCTCTGTATATTAAAAAACATGTGGTAGATATACATGCATTCATAATGAATTAGCCTCAAGATATTTTAAGTGGAAAAAGCCAAGTGAAAAAAAAATGGGGGTAATATGCTTCTGTTTTTTAAAATCAAACACATAAAACATAAATTTGTATGTATTAGTACATATTTTCTTATTTATGTATAAGCCCTCTATAGAAGCATGCATAAGAAAATGGTAATAATGATTGTCTCCAGGAAAGAAAGTGAAGCTGAGGCTTTGGGATCTAGAGTACACGTGGGCTTTCTTTATTTTCTCTCTCTCTCTCTCTCTCTCTCATATATATATATATATATATATATATATATATATATATTTAATTTTATTTATATATATACATTTATATTTTATGTAACATGTAATATATATACATATAACATTATAAAATATAAACTATGCATATAAATATACAAATATATGCATATACATACAATATGTATTTTGTCCAAAAATTTTATTGTGTACATTATTTAGGAATTAGAGAACTCCTATTTAATTGTTGCTGAGACTTATAATAATGACTGTCATATCATTTTTACACCAAGGTATTTCTAAAGTAGTACTATGTAAAAAAAAAAAAATAGTGAATATCCAAACAACAACAAAAAGTGCTTAGATTTATTTTTCTAGTTGCAAGACAATATTTTTTTTATGTGCTTCTTGGTTTAGGGTACAAATTGTCATTATTCAATAAAGCATTATTACTTTGGGGTTGGAATAAATTGGCATTATCTTATTTGACTAAAATACAATATTCCCAATTCTGCACTTGACATTCAAGTAGAGTAAAGTTAGTTTTTACTGTCAATATATTAGATGCAGATGTGAATGCCTAAAGTCAGGTTTAAAATTTTAAATAGAGCTCCATATGGTTTTAAAACCAAACGGGGAGGGTTGCTGGCAGTGTCTCATATGATTTGAATAGCAATGAACTTAACATTTCAGTAATTCTTAGTCAAGCTGCTTTAATTGGCCCATAAAAGGGAAATACAGGACTTGAAGTTCAAAACTGTCCTTCAAAGAGTGGGAAAACTTGATTATTTTAGTCTGAATTATTTGGCGATACTCCACAATATTTATTTGATTTATGCTTCTCTGTGAAGAGATACAAAAGAGTCATTTAAAGGCATAACATTGGAAAAATCCCATTAATTTCCTTCTTTATCATGGAGACATTTGTTCTGAGCATTCATGTGCTACAGTAAGGAATTGAGCTTGAAGCTATGACCTCGGTCATTTCCAATGTAGAGATAAAATTAGCAAGTGATTGCAAAACCATAGAGCCCTGTGTTATTTATAGGTCAAAAGTGATGACAACCTTTCCCAGCTTACAAAGAGGAACTCTACATCTTCTTCTTCTTTCTTTTCTTCTTCTGTTTATGCAGATGATTGTAATGTGTCTGTCTACAGGAAACTCTTAACCAAACCTGTTCAGCAGCATTGCGACTTTTTGTCAGGTGTTTTTATCATCATATGGCATCTGTCATGATGAGAGAAGTAAATACTAAATGTGATAAGTTAATGACATTTACATTCTGGTCAAATGCTAAGTGATCTGGAATAGTGAACTAATAAAACCAGCCTGTATGTCTCCCTTAAGAGCACATTATTTAAGAAATGCTTCAACGTTGCAAGTGGAGTTTCATGTTGTATTGTGGAAAAAAAAAATGAACCAGAGACAGTGAAATAATAAATGAAATATGACCTGCTGAATCCCCTGCTACGTAAGCAATAGATGCATAAATTTGAGTTGCTGTTACCCTCTGCAGTGGGTATCCATAGCAGCCAATTAGATTTTACGCTGTTGAAGTTTGGAAGGGGTAGATTATGGAGAAAACAGAACTCTTAGAGGGGGCTGTTAGAAACTTCCTAAAATCCTAAATAATTTTCCTATAAGTTGTTTAATATTCTATATTTTATCATATACTACATTTAGACTTCGTAATTATAAAATTTATTTTGAGGCCTTAGAAATCTTGTCCCCCTACTTAATATCTATGAGAATATTAGGTGGAAGATAATCATTTTTGTCAACCAATACATGTTGGGTTTAAATGTTCCTTTAAAACAAATACTATCTAATGTAAAGAAGGAATACCACACACAAAAATGAAACTTTTCTGCCAACAATGAAAGGAGACCTGTTTTCTAATTTTTCCAATTCATATTATTGTGATAATTATTTTAAATAACAGGCAAATACAGCTCTTCTGAGATTTCTACAGATGCTGCACAACCATTAAAATGAATTGTGTTTCCGGTCTTAGGTATTTGGAAAGGAACTGAATAATGTTAACAGCTGTCAAATTTTCTTTTTTGAATCATTAAATAATGTTTTAAAAACACTTTAATGTATACAAAAGAGAAGTTTATCTGTTGTCTCCAAAAAGCATTTTGTCCAATGTAAAATTTTGTGTGACATTTTACTTATCTAAAGTTTAATAAGGAAGATAATAAGGTCTCTTGAATTCCTTGAATCATGTCTGCTAGTCAACAATATGAACTTGTTCCAAGTTTTGTAATGCCTGAAGAGTTTAGGGGAATAAGGAGAGAAAGTTAGAGGATCATCTGTGGCTGATGTGCAATCTATTGTGGCCAGCTTGCAGAATCTGTGAAATAATTTGACAGTGTTTGTTTTGGCTTGCTATTCTGTTCTGAGATGGAATGAAAGAGAAAACATTTATTAAATTAATTATCCTTTCTATAATTCTTCCTAGCAGGGTCTTAATAGTGTTTCCAGGAAATGGTAACAAAAAATTATTAAAAAGCATCAGCATTATTCTCTTTTTGTTTGAATTTATCAATAAATGAAAGCCCAAGGGGAAAGTATCATTTCATTGGTGGTGACATGTGACCTTTAAAAAAAAATCATTTTGATTAAACAATAGCTTTTCTAATGCTTCCATATTAATCCGGCAGGAGTTTCTTGGATGAAGCAACTATTTATTTTAGGACTTGAATGGGGACAGGATGAAGGAGGATAGAGCCACGCTCAATTTTAGAAGGTCCTGAAACCTTCATGTTCCTTCTTCTCTCATCTTAAATAATTCAAGAATAAAGTATCCCATTGCTTTATTTCTATCATGTTAAACTCTGCACATGACCTTTTCAAATTATCATTTTTCTTAGTTAATGAAATATTTTTGCCTGTGACATACACTGAAGGAAACAATCACTTCAAAATGTTTGTTAAAGTTATTTGCAACTGCTCATATTAAATTCAACAGGTTTGTATCTAAAGTGTAGGGGCTGGGAATGGCAACTGGCCAAAGACTTAAAGAAGGGAATGTGGAGTGTAAACAAACAGTTCCACTAAAGATAAGTGGATTAGAAATTTGGATGATAAAGTTAACTTTTAATTTATTTATCCAAGGATTGTTAAAATGAATCATCTATACAGTATTTGAAGTTGTGGAAGCTGGCCAGGTATGGTGGCACACACCTGTAATCCCAGTAGCTTGGGAGGCTGAGGCAGGAAGAACTTGAGTTCACAATCAGCCTCAGCAAAAGGGAGACACTAAGCAACTTAGTGAGACCCTGTCTCTAAATAAAAATACAAAATAGGGCTGGAGATGGGGTTCAGTGGTTGAGTGTTCCTGAGTTCCACACCCCCCACTCCAGGGGCAGGGGACCCTTAAAGTTCTGTTCAGCAGATGTCAGAAGACATGTTGTGGAGACATTCTCTGCTCGTTGGGCTTTCAGGGACAACCAGTATCTTTGATTACTTAGAATTTCCTCCTTAAGAGACACTATGTGATAGAAAACATTTGAAGTCTTCATAATTCCTTCAACTATTTTTCCTGAAATAAATATGAGCATAAGTCATTCTCTTAAGCATTTTTTTTTTGCAAAAACATTGAAAATTTATTGGCATGTGTCTTGATGTGTGTAACTTTCCAAGTTTATTTTTACTATGATTCCTTGAATTCATTAAGAACCATGTTTTAAGGCTAAACCTTTCACACCAGGGAAATCTAGAGTTAATACTGAAACCATTACTTAAAAACAATTCACTCACATTTCAGGGGCTGTGTTTTTATAATAGGGTTATCAGAACATAAGTAAGAAGCACAAATTATTTAAGGGAATTCTACAGAACAATGAAGTCAATAAAAAGATCTTCAAGTTCTCAAACATGTATAATTTAATTCAGTTTCAAGTATAAACGTAGACCCTTATGACATTATAATGTAAACGAGGCATGACTAATGTATATCTTTGGTACATCTTTGAAAATTCCTATGCACAAAGACCTCGAATTCACTATGCTGTAGCTTCTTTGTGTACCCCTTATTTATTATTTTCTTTTTCCTTCTATTTTCAGACCTTTCCTGGGCTAAGCCAAGTTGTGCTTTAGCTAACTAACCTCAGTAGTCTCTTATCTTCTCAGCAGGAGGGACCAGTCAGTGACTTACAGATACA
The DNA here is from genome assembly GCF_048772815.1 of Callospermophilus lateralis. Lineage (NCBI taxonomy): Eukaryota > Metazoa > Chordata > Mammalia > Rodentia > Sciuridae > Callospermophilus > Callospermophilus lateralis. Next base: position 127,999,857 of record NC_135308.1, read on the forward strand.
TCTGGCTGTGATAGTCAAACCTGATAGAACATAACTCATTCTCATTTTGGGTACTTTTCATATTCAGTTAATTTTTATTTAACTCCCTTTGAAGGTATCACATGTACACTAGGATGTGTCCATTGTAAAAATTTCCCTGATGCAATAGTTTGTAAAGCCTTGATATACAAATGTCACTCTACAGAGTAAGCATTTATGTGGCTTTGATGCAGCAAGGTATAATTCATGAGATGGCAGACTGCGTTAGTCCATCTTGCATTACTCTACCAAAATATCTGAGGCTAGTCTCATTATAAAGAAAAGATTCATTTAGCTCACAATATTGGAGGCTGAAAATTAAAGATCCATTGGCCCCAGTGATTTGACCTTAGGTGATGGCCTAATGGAGAATGCCATCACGGTGGGAGCTTATGTGGGAGCAAATGATCGCTAGACAGAAGTTTGAGTGCAACTTGGGTCCCACAGTTCCTCGGAGGGCATGTCTCCAATTGATCTGAAGACCACTCACTATGTTCCACTTCTTAAAGGTTCAGTACTCTCTGCCAACAAAAGCATTGCTAGGAATCTAATGGTTCTTACACATAAACTCTTCAGGAACAACCCACATCCCAACTATCCAACTATAGTCCTGGGGGGAAAAATACTGGGTAAGTTGTCGAGGCTAACCTGCACCAAAGTAGAAAACCCTTAGGACTATGATTCATGGTCTCTGCTCACCTTTCAATCAGCTCCTTTGCTAACAAACATCTCCTCTTTCCATCCACTGTTTATTTTCTTCATAATATGCACATCAGTGTTTATTTCTCTGATTTGTTTAAGCTTTTGATTTTGATTTTTAATGTATGGTCAATGAGGGTAGAATCCTCACCTGCCTTGTTCTTTTTGAATGTGTAGAATAGTGTCTTCCATCATTTGTATTCAGCAACCATCTACTCAAAGAATGGATGAAAGAATGAATGAACTGATTCAAGAAAAATTCCTAAATGGTCAGAGCACTTATTCTTCTCCAGGACTAGTCTGCTGGTATCAGACATCTTTAGTGATTTTATAATTCATTTAATTAATATTTGATCCCTTGAAATCCATCTGGTTAGTGCTGTTGGTGGTAATAAACAATCAATTTATTAGGATTTTCTACATATTATCATTTAAGGTGATATTAAAAGTCTTAAGTTCAAAAATAATGTATAAGTGAGTGAACAAAACTTCAATATATCTTGCTACAATACAAATTAATAGGTCACTTCTATTTGGTCTTTGTATTCAGTTTGCTTAGTGACTATTTGAAACAAACATCATTATATCCTCCTATTTTTCTTCAACATTGTCATCTTCATCTTCATCTTCATCCCCAGCCCATTTTATATGTTATTTAGAGACAGGGTCTCACTAAGTTGCTTAGGGCCTCAATTAGTTGCTGAGGCTGGTTTTGAACTCTCAATCCTCCTGCCTCAGCCTCCTTAACTGTTAGGATTATAAGCATGTGCCACCACACCCGGATTCTCCTTTTATTAAGATTTTTAATTCCTTACTTTGTATACATTTGGAAATCAGCATTTTTAAAATGCTGAATAAACAGCCTTCTGCAGTTAGGAATATTATCCATTGACCTCACAATATATAATTTTTGTCAGCCTGAAAACAAAACAAAATGTGATAATATTTTTCCATATTTGTTTACTCAACACATTCTAAGCCTATAGTTGAAAACAAAATATTTTAACTTCTTTCCTTATATCCATCCATCTGATACCATTCATTATTTGTTTCCCTGTTACCATCTGGCTCAGTTTTATATTAATTTCACTCTAATCCATAAGAAATTACACAATAACATATATTTTGATAATAAGCACTTTTAAAAAATCTACTTTCATCCTATACATGAATCCAAATCTACAAGAGAAAAATAATTACTGAGCATAGTTATAATAATGTTGAATGGTCAACATAGATAAAATAGGAATGGTGATAGAGGAATTATGGAGGTATTAGAATATTTTGTTTCTGTATTCTATTGTAGAACTAACATTGAATATGTAAAGCTCAACTCTTCATTGGGATGATTTTAAGGTTGCATACAATGATATTAGATATGCAAAGGCAGTTAAAAAATTGCTTCAACACAGGCTTATTCAAACTCCAGACATTTTTTGCTGTATGCATCCAAGGGACCACTTTGATTTGAATTCAAAATGTCACATGTCCCAGTAACCATCAATGTGATGAAGAAAAACTTTTTTCCTCACATCAAATCCAATAACTAAGATCTTACAGTTTAGCTACAATCACATTGAGCATTTCGAGAAATCATTTGGGTTTTTTTTGTTTTGTTAATTAATTAATTAATTAATTTTTTATTGTTAGTTGTTCAAAACATTATAAAGCTCTCGACATATCATATTTCATACATTTGATTCAAGCAGATTATGAACTCCCATTTTTACCCCATATACGTATTGTGAAAAAGTAGCCCATAGGTAAGTTGTAAGAAGTATGCTTTTGATTAGGATTTAAAATGTCATGTTTGAAGCATACTGGATATTTCATAGCTCTCTATTCTTGAGTAATTCAGTGAAAAACTGTACTTATTTTGTAGTGTTAAGTGGACAGAAACATTCTAGTAAGAATAAAGCTTTAGTCAGCAAATTTGCTCCTGAAATAATGTGAAACATCTGTTCCCAATGAAGATAATTTTTGAAAAACTTTCGCCTATATTTACCTTCTTCTTCAATGTAACTAAATAAAGCTATGAAAGTTTATTTACTCTTGAGAAAATGTAAATAACTTTGTGAAAATCGGAAGTAGCAATATGACAATGAAAACAAGCCACACATTATAATAGTTTAAAGATAGCCAGAGTTTAGAAATGATAAATGCAGTTATCCATCATGGAAATGGACTAAATCTGAGATAATATTTATTCTTTGTTCTTCTTGACTATTGAATGCACTATTTTATGATTGATTTTCAAAATTCATGTATAGGACAAAAGTACACTTTTTAAAGTGGTTGTCATTAAAAAATATGTTATTGTATAATTTCTTATGGATTAGAGTGAAATTAATATATAACTGAGCCAGATAGTAACAGGGAAACAAGTATTGAATGGTCCTTAATGAGTATCAGATGGATGGTTGTAAGGAAAGAAGTTTAACAGGTTATATGCTTCTAAACAGGATTTGACATCTGGAATGTTCTAGAGTATTAGAATAAAAGGTGAAAAGTGAACGATTTTATGCATTGTATGCAGACCATTGCTAGAGCTGTGACACTAAAGCCTTTTGTAGTCATAATGATGTAATAAAAACTAAAAGCCTAGAGTTGGGGTGTAGCTCCCCAGCAGCATACACATATGCACACTCACTCACAAACTGTCAATAGGAAGGGGCTGGGGATATAGCTCAGTGGATAGAGTGCCTGCTTAGCATGCACAAAGCCCTGGGTTCAATCCCTGGTCCCACAAATATTTGGTGTGTTGTTGTTGTTCCTACTCCTCAGGCCAAAAACAATATCCCCAAACCAACAACCTGCAGACCTGGTCTTCACTGAACTAGTAGATTGTCAGATGTCAAGACCATTCAAGCATAGATGGGTCTAGGTTAGTTAGTCTCTAAGGAGGACTAGAAGGTGCACTGGTTACACATGAGGTATTGTCCTACGTTTCAGGATCATACTGGCATTGAGTTGCAGGTTCTGTGATAGACCAAAGTGGAAGTGATTTGAGCCAAGTTGTAGTCATTTTATTCCAGTCTTCAAACCTTACATGTGACTCTAACTTAGAGAACTATTAAAATTAAAACTTGAGAATACAGAGCAGTATGCTAAGATCATTGGATTATATTATGCAGAAAAACAGTCAGGATATTTGTGTTCCCATGGGCTGAAAATAGGCCTTGTTTTAAAAACAAAAATAATATCAAAACAAATCTTTCATGAAATCTGCTTAAATTTGAAGATGAGCACCTTAAATACCCTCATGTGGAAATTACCCTGCAGATTGATGAAAACCATTGAAAATTATCCTTTAAGGAAAGGAAGTGAGAATGCTCTGCTTTACTGAGAGTCAACTCCTAATTCATGCCGGGAAATGAGGCCAAATGGAAAGAAGCTCTGCTTTGGAGAGGGCTGATTCAGTTCTTAGGTTTATCTTTATCAGTTTTATAACCTTGGACAAATTGTCTCACTTTTCTCTGCTTCAAAAATTTTACAATTGTTAGGAGGATTTGAAGAATTAATGATATATAGTTCTTGTTTTTGTTTTTGATAGTACTAGGAATTGAACCCAGGGCCTCATGCCTGCTGACAAAATGGTCTATCTCAGATCTGCCTCTCCACCCCTGATATGTATTCCTGACATAAATACTCTATGTGGGGCAAGGCTTTTGGATGTTTAATAGAAAATAAGTAAAAATAATTTTGAATTAAATATATTCATAACAGTTTTTTTTTAGAACTAGTCATCAGTGCAATGATATATTATACCTGTGGTCATGTACTGATTAAACAGAAGTTTGTCTTAATAGTTGTGGTCATCATCCCTGTAGAGGTTCTATCAAAAAATTAATACTGTATTATCATAATTATTTGTTTTTTTCTCCACTAGACCATAAACTTTAGGAGGTGAAAATTTGTGATTTTTTGCCCACTATTGTATTTCTAATATTTAACATATATTAGGCATGCAATACCTATGTATCGAATGGACAAATTAATGTATTATAGGTGTATTTGACTTTGTCTTATATATCATTTTTTTTTTGTATTGGGATAGGAAATAAGTGAATACATGCATACTCTTGTTATTACCCAACTTAAATTTTAAGTCTACAAAGATTTACAACAAAAAAAAACCCTAAAGGCTACTTCAATATAAAAAAAAAAATGTAGACGTAATTGTATAAAATTTCTAGTAATTGTGGCATCACATCAAGTAATAATATGTAGGAATTCAACTGTTATACTTAGTAGAGTTTAAAAATGTCTAAAAAGGGAACCCTTGCATTTTATTAGTATGATATTTAAGATTCATTATCAAGGAAAGATATTCAGGTGAAAAATGAGATGTTAGTATGTCAAAGAGCTAGTCTTGTTGATTATGTTACAGAGGTTGGAAAATAGGAGGATACGGATCTACCCTACACTGAGCAAATGGAAAGAAGTGAGCAGAATGGGAAAAAGAAATAGTATTTAAGGAGAATTAGGAAAAGGAAGACAGTGAGAAGTCAGACAAGACAAGATTAATATGTGAGGATTTATGAACTTTATGTACTTTGAATACTTTTATGAAGTATTTAAATTGAATTTCGAAAGGCAAAGGCCATTTTTTTCATGAAATTCCAGTATATTCACCACCCACAGCCTAAAAGTAAATTTGAAAACACTGTTTCATTTTATCACCGAAAATTCTATTGCGTCCTTGGGGTTTTCTAGAGACAATAGGAGGACACAGGAATGTGTGCCCACTTGCACACACATAAGCATGCACATACACAGGTGTAGGAATGCTGGGACAGTCTACCACATGAAAATAGCTGATGTATGGTAGGACATTCACTTGTTTTTTACTCCTGCATCTATGCATTTTCAAAGATATCAAAACACCTTGGTGCCCAAAGTTATTCCCTAGTTGCTCAGAGTCCATATGAGAAAGTTAAATATGCACAAAATACATTTCCATGTATATTTAAGTGGATAAAATTTTATGTGAGAAATAACCTCCATAAATGAGCATACAAGATGATAAAACTTAGTAAAAATTGCCTTCAAAACTTTCTTAAATTGAAGAATAGCATGATATTTTTCTATACCCATATAACTTCTACCCATATAGCTTCTAAGTTTTTGCCTCGTTTGTGAACAGATCGATTGCCATTTTATTAATTGACCTTGAAATAAAGTAGGTCTGTATTAGAGCCTAGTTAATAAGGGGAAATAAATAAATGCATACATGCCACTACCACAGTAGAATGGAATTTGTGTTAGGTTAACATGTACTACAACTCTAAGTGCTAAACTTTTAAAAAGCATTGAGAGAAAGAAGGAAGTCAGGGAGGTGGCAGATAGAGGCCATGTAAGATTTATATTTAAATATATGGTATGAGGTTATTGCATTATTATTGATTGCTATTATATTGAATAATTGTATTTTATAATGTGTTATGTGAAATTTTTCTCTAGATATATTATACCAATTTGTTCTTTCAGGAACAATGTGGGGGCCTGTCCACTCTATTACAAAGCTAAAACTAGGGCTAGCATTCTTTTTAATCTTTTGGAAAGGCAGTGGATAGATTTTTAAAATATCTAATCTTCATTTATCTTATTACTAATGAACATTTTTTGGTGCATAGTAAAAATCTAATTTTAGTTTGTATTGTTTTGCTTCTTAGTGAATTGTATAAAGTATAAGCTTTGAAATTTCTGAGAGTGAGTTTTTTAATTACTACTGGAGAACTCTTCTAGAGCAAGATGCACAAATCTTTTATGCTCTAGAATATTGGTCATTAAACTGGGTTTAATACTACATACCTTACTATATTTTTATAATGAATAAATGAATTATTCATGCAAGGGCACGGGGCACAATATATGATTGTTTCATTTTCCTTACTCTATAGATTTTGTTATTCTGCTTGAAATGAACAGCTTCCTTGAAAAATATACAGAAATCTAAATTTGAGTAAAACAACTGAAGCAGCACATTCCAATTTCACTATAGGAAAAATACATTTATTTTAACTTAAATATGAACCAGAACCAATTGGTGAGAATGAAAGTTGTTTGTTTGTTTGTTTGTTTTTCCTACTAGGGATTGAACCCAGAGGTGTTTTACCACTCAGTCACATCAGCAGCCTTTTTCTATCGTTGACACAGGGTCCCACTAAGTTGCTTCAGGCCTCGCTTAAGTGCTGAGGTTGACCTTGAACTTGTGATCATCCTGCCTCAGCCTCCTGAGTTGCTGAGATTACAGGCATGCACTACTGCATGCAGCTGAGAGTAAAAGATTTTTTTTGTTGTTGTTGTTTGTTTTGTTTTGGTATTGAGGATTGAACTCAGAGACACTTCACCACTAAGCTACATCTTCACTCCATTTTATTTTTTATTTTGAGACAAGGTCTTGCTAAGTTGCACAGGCTGGTCTTGAAGTTGCAATCCCTCTAGCTTCAGTTTCCTGAGTTGCTGAAATTACAGACCCGTCCCACTTTGCTCTGCAGGAATAAAGTTTTATGAGGCAGTCCTTTAGCCACTACAAGTACAGCCCAAAGGGAACTGTTTGAGACATTTAGAGAGAGAGGGAGAAGGAGATGGAGAGGAGGGAAGGGAAGGGGAAAGGAGAGAACACAATTATCAATTTTCCAAGAAGAATGTTAGTTCTGTGAAAACAAAGACTTTTTTCCATTCACTGCTGTTATCTCAGTTTCTAAAATACTGCCTAACATATAGAACATGCACAGTAAATATTTGTTAAATGCATGTGTTTATGAATGACTGGATAAATTTAGTCTGTTAATGAGAAAATAGTTCTGATTTGATTATCTAAATATTTTTATTATATTTCTATTCGCATTGTAAACTGAACACAATGGGTTTGTGCCTTGGCGAGTGCAAAGCCAATGAGCATAACCAGGAGATAAGAGAGAATATAGGCTCATTACTTGTACAAGCAAGTATAACTCCCAATGCAATGTCTCCCTGAGAGGGGAGAAGGGACTTCTATTGGCCATGCTGGTGCTCATTCATATTGGACACACTGGTCATGACATGTAGATGCTGGCATTCCTGTGCATGCTCAGTTAGACATCATGCTTTGCATGTTCAAAAATGGTAGACAGGAATACATCCTGGGAAGATAATTTAACATTATAATGAGCAAATTCACTATAGGTAACCTAGGAGAGTAAGTCAGAGTGACTCAGGGATTTTTTTGCTGATTCCTTATGGTTTTATCTGGAGGGTCTTATTTGCAACAAAAAGTCAACTTGAAGGAGGATTCACAGTCATTAAAAGGGGCAACAGTTTTTTCCCTTTGCATATATAGGAACTTGCCCCTAAAAGTTTCAGCCTAATAGCCAACTAGATGTTACATATTTTATTCATCATATATATTTATGTACATAGAATGCTAAATAATATATTGCAAATGCATTATCTATAAGTAGTCTGTGATGTGCTTTGTATGTCTCAATTCATATGTTCATCTATCAATAAGCAATATTTACAGGTTCATAATAATTATAATTTCCTTCTTCCATTTGCAGTCTTTTGAGAACAAAACTGGGGAAGCAACTTAGTGGTTCAGTTTCTTAGTCGTTTTATAAGGCAGAGAAAGAGAGAAAGAATGGTACTGTGGTCTTCTTGAAAAATACTAGAAGGAATAATGTATATATTAAATTTATCTAATTGGTTTATGTTTCTACATTTTATAGTCATAGTTTTGTGTTTTGTGTATTATATCATTTTTGTATCATGAATAATTTCCTAGTTAGTAAGTCTACCTGGATATTCCTATCTCACTTTATGATTGCATGAACAGGGCATTGCCTTTCCATTTCTTCAATACTGATGGCATAAAAGGGAACAAATATGAGTTAAATGACATAGCTTTAACTTTGAAGAGAATTCAAAGCACTCTGAGATGGGCCATAATTTGAGATTGTTCATGAAAGATGTGAAGAACTTATTTCTGAATGAATGTTTCTTTGTGTTTTCATTAGTGTTTTTTGAACATATATTTAAAAATATAGAGTTTCTCATGTTGTTCAATAATGCATAGACACAGTATGTTCAATTTAGTTGGCAGGTCTTTGTACAAAAGCATGATAAATTGTATTTGTGTTTTGATGTGAATGGTAAGAACATGAGATTAAGGGAGTAATTCTATAAAAAGGGTGCACTGTGTTGACCCCCATATATTTTAATTTCCAAGAAGCAATTTACCTGCAAACCTACCTGGCTTAAGTGGACAGTATATGTCACATTCCTCAGCAAACTGCCTGTCATCTGCAAGAGAAACGCAGGCCCCAAATAATTCTGATAGGAGGAACCCAAGATATCCTGAAGGGAGAGACTTTTGTAACCCTTTTCACAGACCAGATCCTGAAACTCAGGGAGATAAGGGTAATTCCTCCTAACCATAAAATCTGTAAGAATTTGTGCTTAAGAATTCGATTAGAACTGGGAAGCACGGACCAGAGTGACTTAGAGTTGTTCTGCAGGAGAGACTTGAAAGTGTGATGTCATCCTGCTGTCAGAAATCAAGAGTTGGACCTGGGCAGAACTCTCTAGAAACTTCTCTGGAATACCCACTAAAACTGGAGTGCAGGAGAGAAACGCTGTCCCTCTTTTCTCTGAGAGGACCTCTGTCTCCCTTGAGAGGTATCCCTTTTTCCATTCTTTATTAAAAAAAAAACTCATTCCTGTTATTCTGGGTGACATGTCTGAAACCTTTCTGACTTGATCTCAAGGATCAGGATCTGAAGGGAGGCCTTCATGTCACCTCAGTTTCCCAGAAGGCCCAAAGCCCTGTAACTTTTGATCATTTAAGCAAAAAGGAAGGGCTTTGTTTTGTTTTCAACTCAAAGAAATCACTGTAGAAAAATCATACAGCCTATAGTTTGAAACAAATGTATTTCAGTTTTATTTTCCATGGTAAATTGTAAGATATATCAATGACTTATAAGACATATTTTTTTTTTCAGTGAGTTCTGAAAGTCAATCTTGCGGATCAGTTCTTAAGACTTTTGGAATATTAAGATTTGGATGCATACTTAATGTTTTTCTGCCTTATATGCTTCTTATGGAATCATTTTTTCTCCCTCATTTCTCTATCCAAATAAGCATGAATTCTCAGTATGCAGTGGAAAGATAGGAGAGAAAACACTTGCAATGTTTTTAATGACAAGGCTTAAGAATTGTTTTAATTTTAAATGTGAGAAGTGTATCAAAAAACAATGAGGATGCTTCCTAAACATCTACATCAGTTTCTCAAAGGAATGCAGGAAACCTTTAGGTAATATACTTTATTTATAAGATACTTATAAAAATTGTAATTTTCTATTTAAGTTTCACAGGAAATTATCAGAACTGTAAAAACTTAAAGAACAATATAAATGAGAATATTCCCTTTTTTAGATATTCCCTCCCCTGCTGATTGCCTCTCTGTGTTGATATCATTTGGAATTTTAAATCCAGTTGTGGTGATCATTTTTAAAAGTAAATTTTAAGTGTAATGATGTCAATGATCTTTGCTCACTGGTGTTTATTTAATTTTTAATGGATTCATTTTTAAAATGTGAGAATAAATACTAATTTTTTTCTAATATGGTATATTAGTATACTTTGAAGCCTTGCATATCTGACATAACTTTATTTTTCCTTTAAATGCAGTTTATAGCTTATCTGGATATAAAAGTGTAGTTTATAAACATTTTTCTAAGACTTTTGTTGATATTGATTGTTTTCTTACCTCCAATTCAGTTATGAGAAACCTGATATCAACCACATTCTTGCTTCTGTTTAAATAATCCACTTTTACTCTTCAGAAATGTTTAAGATACTTTATGGATCCTTGATGTTACCTTTCATTCTGTACATTTAATATGCTACTTTATTTTCATTGGGGTAATAATATGAGTACTCTCACAAAGCTAAGCAGAATTTTTCCTAGTATGTTTTCCAGGACCAGGTTACTACCCGCCATTTGCCTTTGTTTGTTTGTTTGTTTTTCTACTTTGAATGACTCCCTTCTAGTACTGCCATGAGTGCTGTTTCTCTCTCTGGAATATAAACAAAAACTAGCTATCTTCTGATATTCCATTTATTAAAGATTGGTGCTATAGATGTCTCTGTAATACCTGACATCATTATTAATGATCCCAGTTCCTATAAATCAGACTAAATGACGAGATAATATTAATCTTCCAGGAGATTTCAAACATAGCAAGGGAATAGTTTTTCCAACTGTGAATGTGCCCGAATAGCCAATAGAACCTGAGAAAGAAAAGAAATAACAAAACAAATCTTACATTGTGACTGCCCTTGACACACCCATTTGTAGGCAATTGTGAGACTCCCAGAAGTAACTTTGAATATACTTTAAGAGGAGCTGGGATCATGTTAGGTGAGGCATATACTTCTAAAATTTGAGAATTGTAAGCTCATATGATCTTGGGTAGAGTAAGAATTTGCAGATAAACAAGAAGGTGAGGCCAGAATGATCCATGTGGTACTGGATTAGTGTAGAGCATCAATGCATGAACTCATGTTTACTTTAGAATAGATACAAGTTGTTAAGTATGGAATATTTATAGGTACATGTAGGTACATTAGGGGATATAGCTATATATCTGTCTCTATCTCTATCTGTCTCTATTATCTAAATCTATATCTATCTATCTATCTATCTATGTATCTATCTATCTATCTACCTACCTATTTCCTTGATCTTTTAGCTGAGGACAGTGAAACATAAAACACCCCTGTAGCAAGCAGCATGCTTTGCATGGTGATCTTGGTTTGTAATACCTTTCTTCAATCAAAGAAACCAGGGTCTCTTAGAAAAATGGCATATACCAGAATGAAAATGTACAAAGATTGTCCTGGAGAATCTTGTACTGCCATGAAAGTAAGAGAAGTACTCAAAAGAGAAAGGCAAAATATGTTGATGGGAATATGTCAAAGTGACATGGAGAAATCAACTAAAAGAACTCCTGGAGGCTAAACTTGAATGATTTGAGTGAAAAAGCAAAGTAGTATTGGATCATAGTCCACCTTACAAAATAAATACCTGCAAATTCTTGCTGACATAAATAAATGATTAAATAAATACATAAGTGAGGATAACAAACAAATACCTCCTCTGTAACAATTCCAGATCAATGACATAGCTGATCACCTACATGAGAGGAACATATCTGCCACTCTGTGAGCTGCATATACTGATTGACATTCAAAGAGTTTAGTATAGTAGAGAACCCTGGTAAACTCTATCCTCTATCAGGTGATTTGGAGCAATATCATCAGTGATATGATTTATTGATAGTGTTTACCTTTATTATGAAGTGAAGAACATGGCACTTTACCTCTGTATTTTCTTCCTAAAAACTGAGGGTCCCAGTATAATCATGAGGAAAATGTCAGACAAACTTCAGTAAATGAGCATGCTACAAGTACCTGACCTGTCCTCCTCAAAATTGTCCAGGTCATTAAAACAATGAGCGTCTGAGAAACTGTCATAGTAATAAGAGCCAAAGGAGATGTACCACCTATATTTAATGTGACATCCTGAATTAGGAAATCAGAACAAAATCTGGGCTTTAGTTCATATCATTAGTTCATTATTTGTAGCAATACCTTCTACTAAGATAAGATGTTAATAAGAAAGGAAACTGGAGGCTGAATTTTATATAGGAATTCTCTATAGTATCTTTTCAATTTTTGTGAATATACAATGTCTAAAAAATAAAGTCAATTTAAAAAAAGTGTAATTGAAGGTACCTTGTAGCAGATAGAAGGGTGTGTCAATTACATTTGCTTTTTAAAAATTCTGTTGTAGTTTTCAGAGTCCCATTGTATCTATTCTTTGCTCTAGAAAAAAAAAAAAAAAAGAAACCTTGGCCAATACATTTTAACTTGAGCCACTGTCCAATAAGGATAAATATCAGAAAGATAATTATAGGAAGGAGAACTGAATTTGTACATTTCAGTTCCCAGTTGAATGTATTTGTGTCTACTGCCTCCACACATTTTGTCCCAGACAGCTGTTTATTTTTACTCACCCTTTCAAGGGTAGGAGATCTAAATATAAGGAACATAACAGTGCTTGGACATTGGTAGCTCACACTACCAAATACAGCTGATGCTGGAAGAACTATTTATACATTAGTAACAGGGATTGCACCACAGCCTGTATTTGGCAAGTAACCCTGGAAAGTCTCCAGGCTCAATATCTTCTCCTGAACATCTTCAGAGAACTATAGGGTTGTAGAACAGGAGGTTTTATTAGAGATATGTAAATCAACTCTCTATATAAGACAAGATTCACGTTCAATGAATTCATATTAAATGGTAATTAAAATGGTATCTGACCTACAGGGTTATATAGCTTGAATGAGATCATGCATGTAAAAATTATTTTACTACTATAAAGTGATCTGTGAATGAATATACCTAATTATTACTTGTAATTATAAAAGTCTAGCACCTAATAAGCCAGCCTGTATTTTTTTTAAACAGTTCTTTCTTAAGCCAAAGTCATCTTCTCTGCTGTTGTGGAGTACAAAGCAGATGATAATGGAGTCTGCTAGGTGTGAGTTCAAATGTTGGCCCTTTTGCTTACTACAGTATTTTGTCAAATGCTTTTTCTGCATCTATTGAGAAGATCATATGATTCTTATCTTTAATTCTATTAATGTGATGAATTACATTTATTGATTTTCATATGTTGAACCAACCTCATATCCCTGGGATGAAACCCCTTGATTGTGGTGCACACTATGCTTTTGATATAATTTGTATTTGATTTGTATTAGAATTTTATTGAGAATTTTTGCATCTATGTTTAAATTGGAGATATTATTCTGAAGTTTTCTTTCTTTGATGTGTCTTTGGTTTTGGAATCAGGGTGATATTGGCCTCATAGAATGAGTTTAGAAGTGCTCCCTCTTTTTTCTATTCCATGAAATAATTTGAGGAGTATTGGTATTAGTTTTTCTTCAAAGGTCTTGTAGAACTCAGCTGTGTATCCATCTGATCCAAGGCTTTTCTTGGTTGGTAGGTTTCTGATGGCATCTTCTATTTCATAGGTTGAAATTATCTGTTTAACTTGTTTATATCATCCTGATTCAGTTTGGGCAAATCATATGATGCTAGGAATTGGTCAATGCCTTCAATATTTTTTATTTTTTATTTTTTTGGAGTACAAATTTTCAAAATAATTTCTAATTTTCTTCTGTTTTTCTGTAGTGCCTGTAGTTATATTTCCTTTTCTATCATGGGTATTAATAATTTGAGTTTTCTCTCTCCTTCTCTTCATTAACATGACTAAGGTTTTATCAATTTCATTTATTTTTTCAAAGAACCAACTTTATGTTTTGTCAATTTTTTCAGTTGTTTCTTTTGTTTCAATTACATTGATTGCAGCTCTGATTTTAATCACTTTCTCTCTTCTACTGCTTCTGGGGTTGGTTTAATTCTTTTGTCCTAGGGCTTTGAGATGTGATCTTCGGTCATATATTTGTTGACTTTTTCTTCTTTTTAGAGAATGAACTTTATGCAATTAACTTTCCTCAGTCCTGCCTTCATAATGTCCCAGAGATTTTATATGTTGTATCAGTGTTCTCATTTACCTCTAAGAATTTTTAAATGTCCTTTTTGGTGTCTTCTCCAACCCATTATTCATTCAATAGCATATTATTTAGTCTCCAGGTTTTGGAGTAGCTTTTATTTTTTATTTTATCATTGATTTCTAATTTTATTCCATTACTATCTGATAGAATGCAGAGTACTATCTCTACATTTTTGTGTTTGCTAAGAGTTGCTTTGTGGCATAACATATGGTCTATTTTAGAGAAGTGTCCACGTGCTGCTGAGAAGAAAGTGTATTCACTTGTTGATGGATGAAATGTTCTCTATATGTCTGTTAAGTCTAACTTATTGATTGTTTTATTGAGTTCTGTAGTTTCTTTGGTCAGCTTTTGTTTGGAACATCTATCCAGTGGTGAAAGACATGTGTTAAAGCCACCCAAAATTATTGTGTTGTGGTCTATTTGACTCTTGAACTTGAGAAGAGTTTGTTTAATGAATGTAGACACTCCATTGTTTGGGGCATATATTTATAATTGTTATGTCTTGTTGATGTATGGTTCCCTTAAGCAGTATGAAATGTCCTTCTTTATCCCTTTTGATTAACTTTGGAAGTCTACTTTATTTGATATGAGAAGGAAAGCCCTGCCTGTTCCACAGACCATGTGAGTGGTATGTTTTTTCCCAACCTTTCACCTTCAGTCTGTGGATATCATTTCCTATGAAATGAATCTCTTGAAGGCAGCATATCTTTGGGTATTTTTTTAAAATCCAGTGCACCAATCTATGTCTTTCAATTGGTGATTTTAGCATTAACATTCAGGGTTATTATTGAGACATGATTTGTATCCTGGTCATTTTTGTTTATTTTTGGTATTTAACTTGACTTGGTTTCTCTTTTGATTTGGTTTTCCCTTTAGTGTAATACCTCCCTCTGCTGGTTTTTGTTGTTTTCATTTCCTCCTCATGGAATATTTTGCTGAAGATGCTCTTTAGTACAGGCTTTCTAGTTGTAAATTCTCTTAACTTTTGTTTATCATGGAAAGTTTTTGTTTATCATCAAATCAAATCTAACGCTTAATTT
Source organism: Callospermophilus lateralis (assembly GCF_048772815.1). Classification (NCBI taxonomy): domain Eukaryota; kingdom Metazoa; phylum Chordata; class Mammalia; order Rodentia; family Sciuridae; genus Callospermophilus; species Callospermophilus lateralis. The sequence continues at coordinate 128,015,245 of NC_135308.1, forward strand.
TGCTGGATATAAGATTCTTGGTTGGCATCCGGTTTTTTTCGGAGCTTGGTATATGTTGTTCCAGGATCTTCTGGTTTTCAGGGTCTCAATTGAAAAATCTGCAGAGGTACTAATTAGTTTCCCCCTATATGTTAGCTGATTCCTTTCTTTTGGGGCTTTTACAATTCTATCCTTATTCCGTATGCTAGACATTTTCATTATAATGTGTTTTGGTGTAGATCTCTTATAATTTTGTACATTAGTGTCCTGTAAGCATCTTGCATTTGATTTTCCAATTCATTCTTTAAGTTGGGAAATTTTCTGATACTATTTCATTGAAGAGGTTGTGCATTCCTTTTGCTTGAATCTCTGTGCCTTCTTCTATCCCAATAAATCTTCAATGTGGTCTTTTGATGTTTTCCCATAATTCTTGGATGTTCTGTTCATGGTTTCTTACCATCTTCATTGTGTGGTCAACTTTATTTTCAAGATTGTATATTCTGTCTTCATTATCTGATATTCTGTCTTCCAAGTTATCTAGTCTGTTGGTGATGCTTTCTATAGAGTTTTTTATTTTGTTTAGTGTTTCCTTTATTTCAAGAATTTCTGATTAATTTTTTTTTATAATCTCTCTTTCTTGAAGTAGTCTTTTGCTACCTGTATTTGCTCCCTTATCTCTTTTTTGGTTTGATAAATGGTTGCTTATATTTGCTCCCTTATCTCTTTGTTTGTGTGATCAATGGTTGCATGTATTTGCTCTCTTATCTCTTTGTTGGAGTGATTAATCTTTGCCTGTATTTGCTCACTTAGGTCATTCTTTAATTCATAGATCATTTTAATTATGTACTTTCTGAACTCCTTCTCCGACATTTCATCAACTGTACTGTCCATGGATTCTATTATTATACTATCTTAGTTGTTTGGGGCAGTTTTCTCCCTTATTTTTTCATGTTGTCTGTTTGTCTTTCTTTCTTGCAGTGTGGATCTAAGGTATTAGTTTCTACCCTATAATCTTATAGTGTCCCTGTATCTTACCTGCACCTCACCTTGGTTTTGGGCTTCTAGACCCTAGCTGGTATCCCATAATAAAGGCTACTACAACTAAAGGTGGTGGTGGCCATAATGGAGATAACTCAAGATAGCAGTGGGGATGTCCCAAGATTAATGCAACCACTTTCAGAGATGGGGCTGAAAGGATGGGCTGCCTGTTTGGAGATATAGCAGCCTCCAGGTCCTATCTTAAGGTGGAGGCTACTATGTGGGTAGGGCTATGGTGATGGCTACAGTGTCCCAAGATGGAGGTGGGGTAGGCCTGGGTTTTGGTGTGGGTTTGCCGATAAGCGGCACGGCCCTTTTAATGATTGCTTACTTGTTTCTGAAAATAAGGTTATTATATAGGTGAGGGAAAAATGATTAAAACAACATTTTCTAGGAGTTTATGTGTGTTTTTTTTATAGTGAATGTATTTGGATTCCCCAGTTATGTCACAGAGTTATAGAAACTTTTAAAATTCTATAGTCTAACACAGAAAGTCAAGATTCATTATGTTTTCTCTCATATGTGGAAGCTAAGATAAGACCCTTTGGGAAGGGTCTCCTGAAAATGTAAGGGACAATTCAAATAGAGGATGGGGCTCACAAGGAGGAAGGAGGGGGAGAAAAGAGAAAACATGGGAGAATGAAATAGATCAAATTATGCTATGTGAAGCTATAAATAAATCACTGTGAAGATACTATTATTAATAATTATAATTCAGTATTTTTTAATTCAATGGTATAATAATACAAATGACTCATGAAATCTGAGATAGATTGCCAAAGGTTACATTGCAATTTTTTTATTGTAACTATGTGATATATATGTCTCTTATTTTGAGAAAAACAAAATGATAATAATTCACAAAGTACCTTATGCAGAATAAGTACTTAATAGTCGCATATGATTTATTGTGCAGTAAACACCTACAAGAAGAATTAAAGTTGTGTTGGTGACATGAAGTTCTTTGCTCTTATTGGTGGTATCGTCACCAGAGGAACATTTTTTTTTCTTTTTTTCATCTTTCATACATTTGATTCAAGTGAGTTATGCACTTCCATTTTTACCCCAAATACAAATTGCAGAATCACATCAGGTACACATTCACAATATTTACATAATGCCATATTAGTGACTGTTGTATTCTGCTGCCTTTCCTATCCCCAGAGGAGCATTTTTGTGCATCAAAAATTTTAATTCTCTGATCTTAAGTTGGAGGTGATATCTTCTATACATTTTAAAGTTCTCCATTTATGTCATTTCCTTTGCTTAGTTTGTCTGTGGAGTGATGATCTGTAAACATGTACTTAAATGATTTGAAGTGGCCATGTACTTAAAAGAACATTGATAGATAAAAATAACCCATTTACAACAATTGGAGTCATTCCCTAAATGACATGTTACCTAAGACGAATTTTTTTTTAATTTTTTATTGGTTCTTTATTTTTATACATGACAGTAGACTACATTGTTATGGAATTATACATACATGGAATATATCTTGTTCTAATTTGGGCCCTAGTCTTAGAAGATTAATTATCTTTAGATTAATTATCTATCTCTATTATTTTTCTGAATGGATTACACTCACACACACACACAGAAATTTTAACTAGCCATAAAAAATAAATTATGGCATTTGCCAGTAAATCTGTGGAAGTGGAGAATACCATGCTAAGTGAAATTAGCCAAACAGAAACTCAAAGGTCAGTGTTTTCTCTCATATGCGGAAGCTAGCATAAAATAAGGGAAAGGAGGAGCAAAGAATAGGATATAATAAAGAACCAATCCATTACAAACTAATAGATAAGCAACAGGAAGTCTTACAGTAGAGGAAGGAGAAGGGGAGAGGAGAGAGAGGTCAGAAGGCAAAAGAGTGGGGGAAAAAGGGAGGAGGGGATCCATGCATATATAAGTTTGTCAGGATGAACCCAACTACTATGTATAACTATAAAGCTCTAATACAAAAAATCATTTCTTCTTAAGTAAATATCAGAACAGTGCCTAACAATAAAAATTATTGATCTAATTGTGTAATTGTGATTTCTCTCAGGTGGTATCTTTTGCCATGATTTATATAAAGCTGTATGAAAATTTTAAATTGCTTATTTGCAGCAAAGTGTGGATTCCAAGGTCTTTGAAAAAGGAACATACCTTTCTAGGCTAATAGAGTTTAACATTTTTTTCATTCTCGTTAAATAAATATATACTAGGGTCCAGGTATAATGTTAGATGCTAATAATATAAATTCATTCCTGCCTTAGGGAATATCTATTTGACTTTGGAGAAACAGAGGACCCATTTTGAGTGGTCTTTCATCATAGATGCATTAATTAGAAAATTCAATTATAGGAGTTGTTAAGGAAAGTAGTGAATGAGGTAGAGACAAAGAGAAAAATGCTATAGAAAATTATGTTCACCATTCCAATCATTTATACTTTTTGGTGATTAAAATGTGAACAACTTTAACTACTCACTTGTTTTTTCATTTCTATGTGATTATATAGGGCTATATATTTAAAACTGTATATTCTACATTACTGTAGCTTCTGTCAGACATTTATATGATCTATATGTATGTATGTGTATGTATATATGTATCTATATGTATAATAGAAGGATAAATGATTACAAAAATCTTTTTCTTAACTTGAAATATGTGTTTAGATAGTTCTATTGTTTAATTCAGATCTCTGTTTCTGAATTTATTTTTTCTATAACCCATAAATTAATTTTTATAGTTTAACCAAAATATATTGAATTAATCTTAATTTTTTAATACTTTTTTTAGAGAGAGAGAGAGAGAGAATTTTTAATATTTATTTTTCAGTTTTTCGGTGGACACAACATCTTTTTTGTTTTTGTTTTTGTATGTGGTGCTGAGGATTGAACCCGGGCCGCACGCATGCCAGGTGAGCGCGCTACCGCTTGAGCCACATCCCCAGCCCCATTCTTAATTTTTTTTAAAAAACTAAATGACAAACTTTAAAAGAAATAAAACACTTTATTCATCATAAAAATTGAAGGTTAGAAAGAGTTTCTTTAAGGGATTAAAACACTGTCCAACAAAAGAATGAATTGTTATTAAAAACTATAAATAATTATTATAATTATGCTTTAATCATTTAAGTTTTCAGATATCTGAGGAGGGAAAAAATAATAGGACCCATTGGATTTTACAGTTACTATGTAATAAAGGAAATAATAAAACATGTAAAGACATAAAAGATTTATGTTATTTTTCTCTGTAATGAATTTCTGAAGTGATTTCTGGTCATGGGTTCTTTAATGAGGAATGTTGGTTAACATAATTAATGATGACTTAAACCACAGTGTTGCAAAATTTTAGAAATGTTGTTTAACTTATTATATCCCACTATCATATATAAACACACACTCACATAAACACACCCATATATATATATATATATATATATATATATATATATATGACACATACATACACATATAGATGTATACATATATATGATACCTGCAAAAACCTATAGAATTTTATAAGATTGCTCAGTTTAATGTGTCCTATATATAGGTTTTCTTTAGAAAGGAGTTCATTAACCTCAGAACATCCTCCAACCCTTCTAAACATCCCTCTATTAGTAAACCCAACAGGATCAGTTTGCATTCACCTTTCAGATAGTTTAATGGTAAATTTTATTTTTCAGCTTGACTGAACCACAGACTTTTAATCAGACACTATTCTGGATACTTATGTAGGTGTGTCTGGATGAGATTAACATTTGTATTATAAACTGAGTAAAGCAGATTGCCCTCCCTAATGTAGGTGGCCCTTGGCCAATCAACTGAAGTCCTGAATAAGAAGGAATTTACGTACCTGACTGAAGGGAGACATCCTTAGTTTTCTGTCCTTGAACTACAGTTTACACTATGGATTTCCCTGGTACTCAGGCCCTTGTACTGGAACTGGAACTATCCTGCCAGCCCATCAGCTCCCCTGTGTCTCCAGCTTGCTGACTGCACATCTTGTGGCTGGAGGCTGAGAGATGTTTATTAACTATTGGTTCTATTTCCTTGGTAAACCTTGACTTATATAGGTGTATTCAGGATCTAGGATTAAAATGCTGTACAACGTCTAGTAAAATCAACTGTTTTAACTCTGCTAAATTATTTCAATAATAACTCAGTTAACATTCTTTGTTCTACATTGATTATGTTATGCCACACTCATTCGGATTTCATGTTATTTCAAACAGAAAAACAGTGACTTGTTCACCATCAGCGTTAGATTAAGTTTAATAATTGCTATTGAATAGTTGAAATACAAGTGTTAGTAGATATGTAGGTTAGTCAATACCCTTGGGTTCTAGGATCTCAATGTCATACTTAGGTACAATTCACATAAATAGCTTAAAAAGCTTAGTTCTCAGATTATCGTAAGAATATTGTATGTTTTCCAGAATATTCATGTACAGCTATTATAAATTGGGACTATTGTGACTCTTTATAAAGATATGCAGTGGTTACTATTCTTGCCTTACAGCTGTCTGAAACCCAGCTTGGTAACTATTCAAGACTAAGCCAAACTCAGTTAAGAAAAACAAAAAATGTAAGAATTAGAACTCAGTCCTTGAACTATATCTTGTTAGTCTCATAATGCTTTGTTTTAAAAATTTTTATTCTAAACAAATTATAATTGAAATTAAATTGAATTTTAGTTCTCATTAAATATTTTGAACTATGAGCAATCTGAAAATAGACTACTCCCAATAGTCTATTTCAATTTATTTAGTTTTAAAGAAATCAATATAGTAAACACACTTTCTATGTACTAGCTTGTATCTACTTCATATCAGATCATTCATAACTTTTAGAAAAACATGTCTATGTCTTACCCTTTCTTTTAAATTTAGTGAGAACATCTGTTTTGTTTGATATTTATACAACATTTCATGGGGTAAATGAGTTGCTTTATTCTGACTTAGAAAGTACTCCTAAATCTCAAAAAAAACCATAACTATTAAAATTAGATTTTAAAGTTTGTAGATGACTTCCAGCACAAAGTAGGGACTTCACATTGGCATTAATCAAATAGATCCAAAAGTGCCTCTCACAGCTATCTGAAGTCTATTGGAAAGCCTCAGAAGATATCCTCAAAGTAGCTTCAAGTCACATCAACATCCAAAATGCCTATAATGTTTCAGCAACTACTTCAAAGGGAAGGAGTTGTACCCCATATTCTAATATGATAAATGATTTAATAATTTAGGCACATGATAATTCTCCAAAGTAGCTTGTTGGGAGTCAAATAGTTTCCACCCTTTCTTCTCTTGAGCAAGATAATCCCATTTCATAAGTAGGACTCCCTGCTAATTTAGTGTCATGATGAAATATTTGAACTGTTCCTTGATATTTCTGCCTTAAATATTAGTGAGTGACCAAACTAAAAGAGCAAAATAACTTCAATATATTTTTCCCAGTAATTTAGATATGGTCTTCTGTATTCATGTAGTGGTTCTATATGTATCTACTGCCAAAGATTATTTATATTGATACTATCTCAATAAATATTTGGGGTCAGTATTGTTATCATATAATGTTGAATTCAAAGTATTCCATGAAGGGCCTTATCTTATACTTCTTTATTTATATCTTTGGCAGATAAATCCATTGGGGCCAATGGCTACTTTGTGTCTTTTATTCTCAAATCTAGATTTTTTTTTTCCCCCAGATACTTTGACAAGTTTCTAGTTCTATTATTTGTGGTTTATAACTTTTTGTGATTTTTTTTAAATAACAGTAACTCCTATGTTAAAATGACTTAATATAATACTCTGCATCATATAAACCTCAAACAGAGCTAACAATTTAACAAACACTTGGCCAGTGAAATTGAAGCTTAGAGTTTAAGGACCTGTGCAGAATCCCCAAAGCAATAGTTTTAGATGTGGCCTTAAAGTTCTGCTTTCCACTCTAATGCACTTCCATTACACTCTCCTGTCTTCCAGAGAGGAACCATTTGTCTTAAGTGCCATGTTCTCCGTCCATTTATTTTGCTCTACTTTGAGGGTGTGATTGATCCCTTCATTTTTTCCTCTCCATTGTGCTGTGATTGACAGCTTTGCAGGACTGATTCCTCATCCCCTAGTCCAGCAGAAGCCTCTGGGAAGGGAACTCATCTCTTCACTCTTGGCTAATTTCATGGTTTTAGAGGAATTGACCTACACAAAGCTTTTCAAACCTATTTGACTATCAGACCACTTTTTTAAAATTTATTCTTTTTAGTTATATTTGGCAGTAGAATATATTTTGATGTATGTATACAAACATGGAATAGATCTTATTCTAAGTAAGATCCCACTCTTGTTGATGTGTACGATGTTGAGGTACATTTACACAGGAAAGCTTTGTCAGATTCATGGACCACTTTTATAATTTTTGTCTGATTGCTATATTCGAAAGATACCCAGAAGAAATCAGGAGAAATCATTCAAATCAAGAGTAAAATAGAAAGCAAAATAGTCTCATAAACTCATTAATAACTAAAACAAATAATCAAACTTGACAGGTTTAATATATAATAGAGGTGTTAGAGTTATGTAATCGAGTCCATGAAATAGCCTAAAATCACTGAATGGAAATTCGTGATGCAAAGATGAACCGACTGATGTTGCCTGGGTCTTGCTGATGGCAAATGCTTTCCTAAGTTCACAGGGGAGGCAAGCTCTAAAATCAGATGGTCTAGATTTCCATTTCACTGTTTCTATTACTAGATGTAGATTTTGAGAAAATTATTTATACCTGTTAAGCCTTATTTTCTTTGTCTCAAAATGGATATAATGATGGTAAAATAGATATAAAATGCTTAAGTATGGGTAAAAAGTAGTATGTGTCAGTGTTTAAAAGGGGAAGGAAGAGAGGAATAGTGATTATTAGATAGATAGCTAACTTTATGCATTCAGTGAGTCACCAGTGTCTGTAACTGATGAGTTTCACGGTAATCATTCAAAACCATTGAGTGTCACCAGTTCATGTTCGTTTTTTGAAGAGTGGGTTTGAAAATATGAACTTATTCATAAGAACTTCCTCTATATCTAACAATAGGATGTCTCCTTACATTATATAAAAAAGGTGTTTATCAATATAAAATAGGATGCAAAGAAACATAAAGTCAGCAAAAATAAAAAAGAAGTTGGAATTTTGGGGAGCCTCAGGAATGAGCTAGATAACCGACTTTGGCTTACATTATTCTGCAGGTTTTCTATTCTCAGACTCTATAGAGGACCCATTCTACCAAATTAAACATTTTCTTAGGAGTGTCCAGCTATATAAGAATTTCTCTGTTGCTCAAGATGATGTTTATCCTCAAGAATATAGCAAAGAAGTAATTGAGAGTATTAAAAAAGAAAGAAGTGAACCACTTGAAGCCCATAATACTGACATATTTATAGTAGAGATGAACAGCATAGAGTACTTAAATTGATATCTGTTAATAGAGAGCATGCTATTAAAAGTGAATTGATAAAAGTTAAAATTTATTAATATTTTTAGAAAACAAGATAATCAGTATAAAAATGTTGTATTGAGGGACAAGAATTTGTAGGGAAACTTAATCTGATTTTTTTAAAGACTAGGTTTTGCACAGAGATAAAAATCAAATGTTCAGAGTCATTTCTAGGGTTTGATGAGAATAATACTACCTTGATTCAAAAAGGTCTTTTGAATATAGACTATAGCAACTTTCATTCCGAGTCTTTCTAGCATTGTTTAAAGATAAGTGAGGTTGTCAGAGCTAGTGAAGTATCTTTTAGATATTCTAAGAACTGCATTTTAATTGGTAAGGTTAAAATGAAAACTGTTCTTCTCTATGCAGTTATACTAATGGATTCCAAGAAAACCACAGTGTAAGAGTTTATTATAGTAAAAAAATAAATAAAAATTTAAAAAAAGATACTGCAAAAAGGCTATTTTTGCTTATCAGTGATTTTACATTCTTTTAATTTACTCCTTCTCCCTTAGTTGGGTTCCGTCTTCCAATTGCAGGATTTGGTTCACTTTATTCCAGAACTTCAGGTGTTCCCTTACCTCCAATTTCCAGAAAACATAGCAGCTTGACTTTGCTTTGTTGATGATGAAATTTTGCCCAGCACTTTTCCAGGTTTTTGTTTCCAAATGATTAACAAAATAATGCTGTCACCACCCTCACAGCATGATAGTTATGAACATGGCCTACAAAGGTTTCTATCTCTAGAGTAAGATCCAGAGTAAGTTCACATGCCACAAGAAAGGTTAGACATGTACAGAGGTTATATTTATTTAAATCTTGTTCTAAGTGATATTTCATGTTAATAAAAAAATCAGTCATTTGGGTTTGGAAAACAATCAACTGATGGTAAAAAAAAAAAAAGAAACAATATTTAGAAAAAATAAAATCTTTGAGATTTCAGCCAATCTTATGAGCTACCACCAGTAAACTTAGAAGGAAATAATTCGAATCTACTATAGAATTTGCAAATTCAGATCAGTGCCTACATAGCTCAAGGAAGGAACCCTACCTTGAAGAAGAGTAATGAGTGAAAAATGCTGGGTATGAAAGTGTAAGGGTGTGGTGAGGACAGCTGGTTAACCCTGGGGCTGAGGCTGTGAAAGAATGTGGGCCCATTATCGCCATATCTTCTGATTCCTCCAGAAAACCACAAGTGTAGAATTTGATGAGAAATATTTTGAGTTTTAAAAACTGGCTAAAATCTGTTTATAAAAAAATTGGTTCTTTTTAGTTATATATGACAATAGAAAAAAACTAGGAATGGAATCCACCATACACTCTTCTTGCCAAACAAAACATCTTTGGGTAGCTTAATCCCGCTTAGTTCTCCTGTGATTATAGATATATCTTCCATATTCCTATTTTCTTGATGCCAAATGCCCCACTGCCGGGTTTCTGTTCTTGCGACTGAAAGGCTCAGGGGTCACTCCAGTTAAACTGGGCTAACTGGTCTGCGCAAAATAACCACACAAGAGACACAAATACCTTTTTCTTTGGGGTCACTGTGACAGCTGCTCTGACCTTAAGAGTCTGAAGAAAGAGAGAGAGAGCAGGAGAACGCGCTAACCCCTTTTATTGAGAAGTTATTCAAATGAGGCAAGGGGTCAGGTTTTGGGGGCTGAGTCTATCTTCATGATGTCCACTGTCAGCAGGTTGACTGACACCTGGGTAGGCCACACCCAAGGGCACAGTAAGAGGAGGGGACACACACAAGGCACTTCCATGGAAGATTCTATCCTAAACAGGGCAAGGGGATACATTACAAAGGAACAGGTGAGCATGGGGCTGTAGCAAGACACACCCATGCACAAGACACCAACCCTCCGACCAAGAAGGGTGGGGAAAGCTCTGCCACATTTCTGTGACTGAGCGCCTCAGCACCCAGCAGGGGAGTGTGACTCAGTCACATGAAAGGTTGGTCTCCCACACCCCACCTGTTGAGGGGTAATTTGTTAAAATACTAGTGACATTTGGAAGAGATCTGACAGAAGAGAGACAGGAAAAATGATAGAAAAGTTTCCTGAAAAAGGTGTTTTCCTGTTCATCTAGTATGGCCTTGCATGCCTAGGACCCCAGTCACAATAAAGGGGCTATAAATACCAATAAAGTAGTAACAGGAACAAATGAAGATGGAAAGCCACCAGACCTGTTGGTTGTCCAGGGTCACCTCTATTTTAAAATGGGTTTGGAGAAAGATGGTGGTCTGTGTGCATGTGAATGTGATCTGGGAAGGAGGGAATAGTAGACTGTGGATGATAAAATTGGCAAAATTCACTGGGAAACTGTTTCATGGTACACAGAAAAGAGGATATGTTTTGAATCTTGGGCATGCAGAAAACTTAGAATGTTCTCTATAAGTGCAAGATAAGATTTCAATTAAAAACTTTTTCTATTATTTTTAACCTTGGATTTTAAATTATTAATGTTTCCAGCAACTCTATTCTCAATGAAAACTTTTACTTCTGAGCCATACGTAAAGCATAGTAAATTTCACATTTTCTTTCTTTTTCTTTTCTTTTCTTAGTACCAGGGATTTGCTACCCAGGAGTGCTTGACCACTGAGCTACATCCCTAGCCACCCTTTTAAAAATATTTTGTTTTGAAAAAGGATCTCATCAAGTTGCTTAAGACCTCACTAAGTTGCTGAGGCTTGCTTTGAACTCACAATTCTCTTGCCTCAGCCTCCTGAGCTGCTGAGATTATAGACATGTGCCACTGTGTCCTGCTTACATTTTTAAAAATATTTAAGCCTATCTGATTTAAGTTGAGATCATGATTCTGCTTTGAATCTTCTTTCCTTCATGTCAATCCACCATCTCTGCATTCATATGTGTGTTTGCATGCGTGTATGTGTGTGTGTGTGTGTGTGTGTGTGTGTGTGTGTGTATGAGGGTGCAGAATTCCTGTCTGGAAATATTTACCCAAATTTTCCCTTTCAAACAAGATAACAGATCTGAAAAAAGAAAGAATATTTTCTATTATTTCCTAAAGGATTCATACAATAGTGTAAATTATGAGTTAAACCACTGAAAGTGGGATTATTTATATATTAATTATATTCTGACCTTTTGTGGCCATTTAATCTGCCATTTGATCTCAGTTTCCAGTAAAAAGGAAAAGCTACTTTAAACTATTTTTAAGACAGTGAAAATCTATTACCGAAATGAGAGTGTGCCAATGTCCACAAATTGACAAATTAGGCAAAGTAGTAAGGTTTCATTTTTAATTTTATTAATATTTCTCACACTACTAACCAAGATCTTTTCCAAGAAGGAAATCACTACAATCCCGTCTTCTAGGTTGTCAGCATGCATATAAAATTAATCAAAAATACTAACTGTGAATCTATGAGTTCATTGTAGGTAGTTATAGCCCATGGATCAGACTGCCATTAAAACCAGCTTCACAATGTAAATATTAACATAACACAACAGGGTAGCACTAAAGGATCCCAAACAAAGGCTGTCCTCAATCCTGACCCTGTTCTCCTTAGATGTCTTTTGCATTAGAAATTCATTTCACATACTGCATGCCAGGTTCTGCTTTAGGTACTGGAAATGGGGAATGAATAAGAACAGGTATTTCAAAATGAAAGATTTAAAAGGGCCCAGCCTATAATATAAATGATGGGGGAAAATACAAATCATAATACAACTTTGTTTTCTTAATTTTGGCGTTTGTTTTCTTAATTTTGACAAAGACATGGGTTTGAAGAAATCCTTTCTGTAGTAAACTAATTTAGTACAACAGTTGCATGGGGAATAACAAATGGGTTCTGCCTTCATTAGGGATGTATTTGTAGTGAGAATGTCTATGGGGACTGTAGAAAACATGTCTCCTCCAAAGGGGTAATTTTCACTTGGCTCCAGTTGATGAGGTCATATAAAATGTAAGGCCCCCTTAGTGCCAACTGTCCTAAGTATTTTAAGAGAACCAGGAAACCCAATCATTTCGTGAAGTTTTAGCTTATTGGATGTGGAATCTAGACTGTCTATGCCAAACAGCAAAGCTGTGGGTCATGGTCTGCAGGAGGTCAATGCATAGTCATAAAAGAACAATGTCGGGGTCTCAAATCTTCAAACTTCAGAACCTCCATGTTCAGAGTGTGGTCCCTGGACCAGTGACACGGCTATCACCTGAGAGCTTGTTAAGAATACAGGAATTCAGGACCTGTCCCAAACCTGCTGAAACAAAATATACGTTTCAACAAGCCCTTAAATGATTTGGTTCTAAAATACCCAATAAACACTGATCTAGAAAGACATCAAGAAGAATAAATTGATCTTTCTTTCAAGTCTGTGGCTTTGAATTTTTGGCCTTTCCCTCTTTCTTCTTGTGATTTCTTGTGTCCACTCTTGTCTGTGTCACAGATATTTAGTTTGTTCGAGACAATAGCTCATCTTAACTTTCATGGAAGTAAATGTTCAGAAGCTATACTACCTAGTGTTTCAGTAAATGGCTAGTGTTCAACATCACATCACACTACTCCTTTAATATGATAGGAGGTTTGAGTATTTACTTGCATTATCCATGGGATCCTAGAACTCAGACCCCATTCTTTATTGCTCTCTCATCTAATTCCCTCTTTCATATACCCATGAACAAACGGGCAATTTTGCAGAGAGGACTTTGGTTGGCTTCAGTTACAAACCAGTTGTCTCAGAATTGCAAGCCTGTAGATGGTCCTTTGTTTAGCATTCATTTGGGTGCTGTGGCCCTTTCTTCAGTCTTTTTCCTTTGTTGGTTGTACATATTTTTTCCATTAGCTGCTCCTCAACTCCTGTTTTGTCCTCTTGTTTTTATATTGTGTGTGGAGAAGAAGAGGGAAGAGATTGTTGGCAGGTGTGTGAGGTTTGTACATATAATGTCTGTGTTCTTTGGTATTCTTGCTATTCAAAGCCTTGTAAAAATGGCAACAGTTTTAGTGAGGTCTTCAGCAGATTGCTACATATTCACTATGGATTCTGCGCTTGTGAAACCTACCTTCTGATTTCACGTTCCTTTGTATCCTTTGTAGTTCTGCCTTCAAGTGGTCTGCCTCTCAGCCGATCTAATACCAGATCATTATAGGTCACCAATAATTTTTACTGCCTACCTCTATTTGACAAGTCCTTGCTTTTTATATTTTTATTTCATTTGTTTCATTGAAAATTCAGTATTTATAACCCATTTTATAGAAGAGACTATGATTATGGAAACTAACTAATAACCACACATATTTGAACAACACTGGATATTTAGTTTATGGTATTATTTATTCTATACCATGATTTCTGTCCTAAGCATGAGTAATCTTCTTGTGGTATTAGATCTCATTTCAACTCCCAATAAACTTTTCAAATTGAATGAATAGAAGTTTTATCATAGGTTTATATTATCTAGAAGAGGTTTCAAATTGGCAAAAACCATGATATATATTACATGATCCTATTATGTTTACAATAGGTAAGGGTGAATAAATTCTGGTTGGAAGATATATAAATGTATAGAAATTAAAATAAGTTACAATTTTTTTAGAAAAATAGATAAATGGGCTGAAGAAGAAAGTCACTTGAACATAAGTAAATAATTTTTTAAGACTAAAATATGGTGTGTAATCATTCAGGAGCTAGTTATCATGTGCTGTCAGTACTGGTCCCTGTCTTAGACTCAGGATATAATAATCAACTTCCTTCTGAAATGGTTATCCTATCCACAAGCAAAAATCACTGTCATTGCCTAAAATTTGAGTGGAAATAGACGAGCTTATTGTAGCCAATAAATATTCATTTTGTTCATTCTATCCAAAAGCCAACCACTAACAACCTCAAATGCTACCACCTCCATCCAAGCCACAATCATAACGCCTTTGGATTCTTCCTGTAGCTTCCTACCTATCTCCCTGCTTCTCCTCAATCTATTTTCAACACAGTGAAAGTGATCTTACTAAATAAGTTAAATGTGAGCATAAAGTTATCAGAACATTCTGACAGATCATACATAGGATATGAAAGGAAAAGAGAATTAAAGGATACCACCTAGGTTTTAGCTCTACAAATTGAGAAGATAGAACTGGTATGAAAGGAGTGAAGAAGAATACAGGAGTCACTTTGGATGAGGTTAAGTATCAGCAGTGCAATCTTAGGAAATGCTGTTTGAGAAGCTTTCTGGAGATTCCAGCAGGGATCTTGGGTTAGCAATTAAATCTAGAATTCAGGAAAAGGTAAAAACTGTAGTTAGTAATTTTATTTTATTATTTTATTTTTTTTTAAAGAGAGAGAGAGTGAGAGAGAGAGAATTTTTAAATATTTATTTTTCAATTTTTCGGCGGACACAACATCTTCGTTTGTATGTGGTGCTGAGGATCGAACCCGGGCTGCATGCATGCCAGGCAAGCACGCTACTGCTTGAGCCACATCCCCAGCCCATGTAGTTAGTAATTTTAGAGTCAATAATGACCAATGACTATTTAAAACCACAAAAAAATGATGAAATCTCCAAGGAAGAAAGTGTAAATCCAAAAGAAAAAAGGTTTAACTACTTGTCCTGGAGGGAAATCAATGTTCAGAGATCAGGGAGATGAGGAGGAAATACGATGGAGACTGAGAGGGAGAAGCCAGGGAAGCAATAAGAGGGAGGCCTTGGAGACTTAGGACCCTGGAAGCTTGCTGAAGAAGGGTTTCAGAGGAGAGAATGATCCTGCTACATCCAACACTACTGAGAAGTCATGTAGATGAGAACTAAAAATTGGCCAGTGGATTTAACATTTGAAAGTCATTATTAACCTTGACACAAGCAGGGTATGGGAGGGAGGGAAGTTGGGGTCAGAAAATGCAGTTGATTTTATAAAATGTATTTATGAGGATGAGATTCTGGATGATGCAGAAGACGTGTCCAGGTTTTCTTGCAGAGACTGAAATGATTCAATTTTGAATCAGGGAAGGGTGAAAAATCATAATTGCTAATATCTGAATCATGAAAAGACATAATTTCTTTGTCCAGAATTTAAAAGATTATATGATTTCTTTTTCATTATAAACTATGCTCTCACTGAGATTCATCATTTGATCAGCTTAATTTATAATATTTCTTTTTCTTCAGTTTGCTGTAATGTTCCTTCTGCTATATAATGAGTGCCCTTCTTTCTTTAGCTACACTCTTAAATTTTTGACTGTCTTTTTTGCTATATTCACCTCTAAAGCTGGAAATAGACTTCTCAGTAAAAGAAGAGTATTTCATTCTCATCCAATTTCTTCTAAATTAAAACCCCATTAGTGCTTTTGGGCAGATTGGGCTAGTGTCTGCCTCTTTATTTTTATGGAAGGAGAACTTGGCAGTTTTATTGAGTGGTGTATTTTAACTTTGCTAGTCTGCTATCTTAGCTCTGCACTCAACGGCCTAGGCGTTCTGAGGGCCGCAGAAGGCACACATTCTGGGCTCGAATAAATTCAACACATGTAATTCCAGCAGTTATAAAGTTCATCTAAGTCTAATATGAAAATAAAACTCACCTGGAGATTGGTCACTCTACTCTTCAAATCTGGACTATCCTTGCCTGCCATATGCCGCTTTCTCTCTTTCTGAGTTATGTACGTGTGTGTGTGTGTGTGTGTGTGTTTCTTTTTTCTTACTGTATTTTTTTTTTTCTGCTCTGCCTCAAATTCAGGCTCAGCTGGTTTTCTTTATACCAGTTAGAGTTAAGCAACATCAGTTCCTTAGAGTTTCTGTTTGGGGTCACTGAGTTTGTTTCGCAGTACTGTCTTTTGAGTAGCATATAAGAGGTGCCCTCTGGATGCAGCAATAATTGTCTGATACACACACACACACACACACACACACACACACACACACACATTGGTACATGGGTAAAAAGTGTTGAGAGTGGAATAAGTTAGTTCATAATAAATGTGTTCCATTTATTTGGCTCTGAAACAAGTAATTTGTATTCTTAATTTCTATATCTAGCATTAAGTTTTAGTCATTATGTATTTTTTTAAAAAATTATCTCCTGAAATCTTACTTTATTAATATTAATTGGTAGTATAGCTTCTCTTAATGATCTCTTCTACTTAATCATCTCTAATAGGAATGCTGCTTTAGCCGAGATTGGTTCCTAGACCAGTGATTCTCACTGTATAAATTGGTTAATTTCATCAAACCAGAGATTTGTCAAACTGGCCAACTATTTGATTAAATAAGCCTTTTATTGTTGTTGTTGTTTTAAATGTTATGTGGACTGACCTTGATATTGAAATCAAGTGTATAAGATTATGCCAAAAGGTAAGTGGTCATGAATACCAATCAACACAGAACAGAATAGAAAGGCATAGCTGTGCTCTTTAAATTTACCATAGGACTGTTGCCAGGTTTTCTTAATTCTATCCTAACTTGTTTTGTGCTTAAGATCAAAAGTTGTTTTCATGACTATTTCATTCCAATTATGTCTATTCTAATTTTTTTCTTCACTTTATCCGAACTCGAGTTAGTGTTCATTTTCTACAGTGGGGGCCATGCCATATGGTTGCTTTAATTCAAGTACTAAGAAAGAGATCTGAAAAGAGTATAACAGTCAATACACATACCAAGGAATGAAAAGTTATTTTCTTAATTACAGCCTAGTGGTAGCAAAGTCCATATACTCTCTCCACAGTTTCCAAATAGCTTTGAATGCATCTTGTTATTTCATTAAAGATGTGCCCTTTCACTGACCGTAGTGATGCACGCCTATAATCCCAGAGATTCAAGAAGCTGAAATAGGAGGATCACAAATTCAAAGCCAGGCTCAGCAACTTAGTGAGGCGTTAGATAACTTAGCAAGACCCTGTTTCAAGATAAAAGCATAAAATAAAAAAGGGCTAAGGATATGGCTCAGGGTTTAAGTACCCATGAGTTCAATCCCTGGTACAAAAGAAAAAAAAAAGAAGTTGCCTATTGATACCACAAAGTATAATATATGTCTTCTGGCACCTGGTTCTTTAAAAATACCAATTGCAATATCAAAATATAGATTCAAGATAAGTAGATATATTGCAAATTGTGGAGATTATTCTGGGGGAAAAAGTCCAAATGTACCATCTTTATAATTGGTCCTTGTAGTCAACAAGGGGAAAATGTTTTTCTTTCCCTTGCATTTTTAAATATTATTATTAACTCCTTTCATTTGAAAATATTTTTATTTATATTTTATATTATTGCCTTAACTACTCATTTGTGGGTGAAAAATAACACCATATAATTTTGAAATTAGAAAAGACCTTCAAAATACATTAGTCAAATGACCTCAACTTAAAGGATTGATGGAAGTCTAAAGAGTGTTTGTGATTATCTGGGGGTATGGGTGTTTAGTGCCATAACTTCTTGTATTTTCTTTCCTTTTTCATATTTATTTTCAAATATACTCAGTTAATAATTTCTTTGCGTAATTAGTTATGTAGTTATATACGCTGAATTTTTTTTGTTCAAATTTAATGCATTTCTCATTTTTTGGAAGTTTTTTTTTTTTTTTTGGAATTAACCATAACGTAATTCCAAATAGAAATAATGTTTAGCTTTAAGAATAGCAATTAATTTATATTTTCATAGACGCTCTATTAATCAACCAAACCCATATAAACATTGTACAGAATTTACTAGGGTAATATGCTACTGTGTTTTGATCTCAGTGGAAACTTATTGACCTAACAAGAACATTTGGATTTCTCTTAACTTCTCGAACCACCATGCCATGGTTGCCTCCTTTCACTTCCATAAGAACAGTTCCCACTACCTACTGAGTGGTTAGCATGAAGGAGACCTTGCCCCCCATGGTTCACTTCTGACTAGATCTAAGCTCTACCATCTCTAGTCGTTCTTGCTGAACATTGTGATACCAGGAGTATAGAAAACTATAAACGTGGATTAATTAACTCAGAAATATCAGACCTGGATTAGTGATGGATGTGCAAAGCAGAGAAGGCCAGTTTATCCACAGTGAGAGAAGAAGGAAACAGATTAAAGCAGGCATGAATGAAGACATCAGAAATAAATAGATGCCAAGGAGAGAGAAAAAAAAAAGAAAGAAAAAGCATTTATTCTCAAGAGCTTTCCAGTTAATTTCCAATTACCTGCTTAAGGCTTTTCTAGATCTAGAGGAATGACCTTAGGGCAGACAAACCTCTGAATCTATACAGTAAACCCTTTCTGGACTACATCTTCTTTGCATGAATTTATATTTGCTGTAATGGACATTTAAAAACCTGGTTTTTATATCTGAATGACACATTGAGACAATCATTAATAATTACAGGGAAGGAAAAATTACTGGTGGGAATGGGGTAGGTTTGAGGGATTAGAGAACATCCAGGCAGTGTGGCAAACTGTTAAAATTATGACTGAGCCAATCATCCTGAGTTCACATTCTAGCTCCATCACACACTAGCTGTGTGATTTGGACAAGTTTCTTCACTTCTCCTCAGTTAAAATGAAAGAGTGCCTCTTCACAGAGGTGTCGTGAGGATTTAAGGACGGTTCATGGAAGGGTTCAGATGAATGCCTGGCACATTGTAGGTCTGCCTAAGTGTTAGCTATTCAACTACTAACATTTGTATTAACCAGGAGTGGAGCAGCTAACCCTACAGAATAGATATTATTATACCTGATTTTCTGTTAAGAAAGCTGAAATGCTGGCAACCATCTTCTAACATTGTAAACATCTAAGACAAAGTGAATGAGTCAATATATCGGACCCTTGCATGATACTGGGTGTGTTATCTTTCTGTTACTATGACAAAATACCTGAGAAAATGAACTTAAAAAAGGAAAGATTTATTTTGGATCCATTTCAGTGGTTTTAGTCCTTGCTCATTTGCCTCTATTGTTTGTGTCTGGGTCATGTCAAGGAGCATGCAGAGTAACAAAGCTGCTCTCTGCATGGTGGC
This sequence comes from Callospermophilus lateralis, assembly GCF_048772815.1. Classification (NCBI taxonomy): domain Eukaryota; kingdom Metazoa; phylum Chordata; class Mammalia; order Rodentia; family Sciuridae; genus Callospermophilus; species Callospermophilus lateralis. The sequence goes on from NC_135308.1 coordinate 128,034,676, forward strand.
CAAGAAGCAGTGAGAGATCACTTGTCTTATAATAAAACCTCTCCCCTGAAATCTATAATATATGAATCCATGAATAGATCAATCCATTCACTAGGTCAGAGACTTCAGAATCCTGTCAACTTCCAAAGACCCTACTATTAAACCTTGCTGCATCTGGACAAACCTTGCCTTGGGGGATATTTAAAATCCTAACTATATCACTGGGACAGTGAATAGGCTCAGTGTTAACTGATTGCACCATTTCTTATCTGTCATGTACTTATAAGTAGGTGTGAACATTTATGAACTTTTCTTTCTCAGTGCAAGTAGCTAAACAAAGTTGGTAGCCTGTATATTAAGCACAAAGTGATTGCTATATAATTTTCTTCCATAATATTCTGGAAAGCCAGAAATAAACTACTCCCATATAAAAACTATAGAGTTGTGGTTGGATCGTGGTTTTTAGCAATTTTCTTATATTTTATATTTTTAAAACATAATGAGCTGCTCTATGTAAGTAGCAATCACAAATTGCATGTTTGTGAGCAGGATGTTCCAAAACAACTTATATACAAAATTGCTTATTTCCATATAGACTTCTAATTACATATTGAGAAATAAACATAAATATTAAATTTACTGTATTATAAATATAATATAAAGCTAACAACATATGTCTCAAGAAAGTATTGGAGCTGACATATGGTTTATAACTTCTTATGGGCTAAATATATTGTGCTTCACTGAAAAGCTTGGAAGTCTTATATAAAATAGTTTCCAATGGGTATCTCTTACCAATATGCATATAAATATGTTCCTAGAAGAAGAAACAATGATACAAATATTTTTAAGAGGATAAATACACTTTGAAAAGAGTATATACTTGTTATTCTTTCACTTTTGGTGTCTAGACAGGTTTTGGTGATACTAATTTCATTTTACAGTCATGTTTGGATTTTCCACTATTTTTCTAAAAAATAATATTCATCATAAAAGCACAAGCTTTCTTTGATAACCATCTTAGATATAGTTAAAATACCCTGATTTTTGGGTGGGTTTTTCCAGTGTTTCACTTTTCACAATATTTCAGAGAAACTTTCAGCATACCATTCGAAGAGATTTTCTTCTTTTCATAATTTATAGATCAGATTGCTTTTCTGTATAATGACAGTGCTTTATCCTTGCTTATGAAAATACACTGAATAGTTTATATTTGAAGAATTTGAAAGTAAAAATAAACCATAAGTTCCATCATTCAGCAAAAAGAATATGAGTGAAAATAGGTGGATAGGATATAAACCATGGCCTTTCCATCTGCAGGTGGACACTGATCAAGGTATTTAATTTCTCTCAGCCTCAGTTTCCTTATCTGTAAAATGAGGATAATAATATCTTGTAGTCATGGAATAAAGTTGGATTAGCTTGTTATTTCCCTTTTAATTGAGACTAGTTCCTTATTAAAACATTCCCTAATGCAGTATACTTTTGTATTTTGAATAAATCAACTATTGTCAGGAAGTTTAGGCACTTTTTGATTGCCTTGCCTTATCTAATATGTCCATAGAAGTAGAACAATTTTATGGTTTTCTTACATACATGATTTTTTATGAATGCTGGGTATATTGTGGGATAATCTCTTTCATCTTTAGAACAATCAAAGATTCCACTGAAATCATTATGGTCTATAGTTCAATGTATTTTTTAAGACTATCACATTTTACTTTAAACACAAAAAATGAATGTCTAAATAGGGGTTTAATATACATTTTTCCCCTGATGGGATAGATACCCATTAGAGGACTAAGATGTGTCATCCTATTTAAAGGATCATATAAATGTCTTTGCTATTGTCATTTTTGAGACATCTTTACAACGTTCCTACTGTTTTTACATTAAAGCTCTTGTCAGAACAGCACTATTGTACTATCAGGGTGTTCTTAAGCTATGTCCCACAGGGAGTTCAGTTAGAAAGGAGACTGAGGGTACTGAGGGGGTAGTTCAGTGGAGGAGTACATGCTTAGCATGAGCAAGGCCCTGGGTTCAATCCTCAGCAGCAAAAATGAAAGAAAGAATATAGAAAAGACGAGGGGGTGGATGAAAGAGAGAGAAAGAGAAAGAAATGGAAAGAAAGAAACAAAATTGGGATATTCTTATTTTAAACAGATTGTTAAAAAAAAAAAAAAAAGCATTTTTACCTAAAAAGGATCCCTTGCCTGTATCTTAGTTTATGTTTGATCTGAACTTCATTCAGCAACTGGCTACTGTTTGGCCCCCAAAGTCTTCCTCCTCATTGAGAAGCTAAAGTTCCACCAAATCCTCTTAACCTGCGGTTGGTGACATAGAAGGCCTCTGGCACCTAAACAAGTGACATCTGTGGGAAGAATAGAACTGTCAGCACACAGGGTATAACCTCTATTCAATGTTCAAAAGAATACCCTTGAGTGTAGAGAAATAAGGCTGCTGGTATAAAAGATAGTAGCTAATAAGGTAAATCAGGAAAACGATGTGAAAGCAAGTTCCCTGCAATAGTATAGATGCTAACCAGTAACAATATAAGAGAAAAGGGAAAACTCACAAAACTTTCCTATTTGGGAGATAAGTGAATGCAGTGCCTAGAAAAATAGTATGTGCACAATGAAGAGGTTCTGTGTGAACGAAAGCAGGAATGAATGCCCTTTGAATAGGGCTGCATCATGTCCACCAGCCACTGGCTCTAGAAAGACTGAGAGTGTCATGTTGGTGGAAGGAGAGTGTCATCTCAGTATGAACAGTGGCCTAAAGCCTCAGGACTCCTCAGTTAAAAAAAAAAAAAAAAAAAAAAAAAATGCCAGAACAGGTGATCTGTCCTAGAGTTCCCCTGAGAGTATGTGATTCAGTCTAGCATTAATCATAAAATGAGTTTCTCCTGTTGACCAGTGGAAGTATGAAGATTTTCTAACCTCCAAAAGTTTATGAGAGTTTCTTCTTCAAACCTGAATTGTTTCAGATTTTCACTCTCAATCTTGTATCTGTGTTTCTGTTAAAAGATAAACTAATAGGGCAGATTATAGAATATATTGGTTTATTGTCAATTAGGGCTTGGTGAATTGTATTCTATATTGAATTTTCCCACAACTTTCTGGTAAAAGATCTTTTGTTCTATATACACAAATGACTATAAACACATCTCTAATTTATTTTAACTTAAAAATGTATCTATAGCCTGATGGAGTAAAAAAAAAAAAAATATTCCACGGTGTTGATCAAAAATCAGTCTTTCAGACTTAGAAATGTATTTTAAGTTTCAATTATTTATAATAGTCTATGTGTACTTTGAATTCTATTACCAGATGTATTTATTTTAATAGAAAATTAATGTTTTAATTCACTTGTCATTTGTTCAAGGAAATTGGGCCATGTTAATCAGAAAGATCATTACATCATTGAGCATACATAATATAACTACATGATGTTTATATTCCAGTTTCAAATGTATAGTATTTATAATCAGTTTTATGTTTAAGTTAAGCCTTTTTCTCTTACTTTCTGTGTCATCTGAAAAAATAGCAAGCCTGTTTTTCATCTGTTAAAAGGATACCTACTCCAATGAAGTTTATGTTCAACACTAAGGCAGTATAATGTAAATACTTACAATGTGGTACTGTTGGGGTTTGATTTCTACACCTCAAAAGACATGCTTAAATCCTACTCTGTATCTGAGAATGTGGCCTTATTTGGAAATAGTGTATTTGCAAATGTAACTCTAATGGAATCAAACCCCATTAGGGTAGATCCTAATCTTGTGACTGGTACCCTTATATGAAAAGGGAAATTTGGGCACAAACACAGGGAAAGTGCTTTATAACTATTGAGGCAGAGAATGAAAGAATGGTTCTATAAACTGAGGAGTGCTAATAGACCTGTTACAAAATATTGTGTTTATTTGCAGTCAAATGCTCACTCCTGAGCCATACCCCCTATTGTGTTAATTTGAATTGACTTATTCCCAGTGAATAAGATCTGAGTACTAAAAATTTAAAAAACAAAATGTTTTAATTTGTGAATTTCACAAATCTATCCTATAGTATAGTTGACCCTTGAACAGCCCAGAGGTTAGAGGTGCCCACACTTTCCCCTAATACTTGAAAAGCCACATCTAGCTTTTGAGTCCCCAAAAACCTAACTAAGAACCTGCTATTGACTTGGAAGCCAACCGACTAGCATCTGTTTTGTATGTTATAATTCTTATGTGTGGTGAAAATAGGTGAGAACCATGAGAGATCACTTTTTACTTCAGCAGACAATTTACTGGAGAGACTAAATGCTCAGACTGAAATGATTAGCATCATGTAGCATGTTAAGCAGAACCTGGCAAACTTGAGCTCACCACCATTACAACCAGAGGTGGCTACAAAATTATGACGTATAGAAAGTAATGGAGTTAATTTTGTGTGGTTATGATTTAGTACTGCAATTTTACATTTGTCTATATTTGACTATGAATGGTGCCACTTAGTCTATGTTTGTGTGTATAAGTTTTGATTACCTTTCGCTTTTTATAATAGGTTTGCATATATTTTATGGTAGCAAATGAGCAAAATAGAATAGCATCTACACGTATTTTATGCATTCATGATATATCTTAATTTCTTGGTATTTCAAGATTATGTGGCATGTCTGAGTTTTTTGCAATTATTGCAAAATTTTTAAAAATCTGCCTAAAAGTGGATCCACATTGTTCAAATCTGTGTTGTTCAAGAGTCAACTATAATTCACACTAGAACTTTTTTTATAAATCAACATCATGCTAGTGATCTGCCAATATACATTTTCCTCACTTTTGAAAACTGATCTATCTTGGTTTTTTTAAAAGCATCTTATTATTATCTCTATAATTTTTAAAACATGATTTTTTTCAAGAATTTTGGAAAGAAGTAGTGCTCTTAAAGATTTCAGTATATTTAAAGTAACTTCATAATTTTTATTGACTTTTATCTTCAGTTATTTCAGTAACATTTACTAATGTTTCTTATTTTCAGGTTTCTAGTTTCATTAGAGTCACAGTTTTATTTAATGAATTTCTAAAGTTCATGTATGACATGAAAAATGTGCATAGTGGAAAAAAAACATTTAAAATACCATATTTGGCCCTAATACATACTGTATGTGGTTTTGTGATATAGTTTTACACACACAAACACACATACACACACGCACATTTTATTTTACTTCCTATCTCTTGTACACTGCAGGTCTTATACTTATAGGAGAACCATTTAGCTAGATTGAAAGGACAAACCAAAGGCACGTCCTTATGCTAATACTGGTAAAATCAATATGTCATGGCTTTGATTTGCTGTCATGAGCTTCATTCATTCATTCAGTCATGATCAGGGTATGGTAGAGGATTCTAAATAATCCTTGCAACAGGGGCTAAGGCTGTGGCTCAATGGTAGAGCAGTTGCCTAGCATGTGCAAGGCCCTGGGTTCGATCCTCAGCACCATATAAAAATAAATAAATAAACTTAAGGTTAAAAAAAAAGAATGAAGATTTCAATGATGATCATGGTTAATATTTATCAAATATTTAACCATGTACCAGGCAGTAGTCTCAGAATTTCATATATACTGCATTAACATACTTTGATTTTTTTTTATAGATATTAGGCTAATTTGACTTAGACAAATTGTACTTTATTGGAAGATTAGCTCCTGAATTCTGGGAGTAAATGACGGTAACTCTACTATGCTATGGGTGGTTGAAGGCTAGAAATAAAACATAAGTTGAGTGTTTTTCTTCTCTTTCACTTACCAAATTTCTCTCCTTACAATATTAGTCATTAAAATGTTCACACAATTCTTAGCATGTTCCAGGCTCAGAGCTTTTTCCATAGGATTTGAAAAGTGTATTTCCTTAGTCATTTGTCCCTTTCTCTTTCTTTCTATTGTACAAATCCTTTTTCAGTTTGGTGTGGATCTTAAATTTCTCATGCAGCTTTTTAATTGTCATTTATTTATTTATCTAATTATTTATTTATATTTGAAGAACACTTACATGGGCTGTAATATAGGTTCACTGAACGTTGACTTTTTTTTTTTTCCTTTTTTAGTTTTTAATTCTTTGTGGATCTTAATCATATCCAGAGCAGAAGGCCACACCCCCTCCATCTGAGCCATGACATTTTAAGGAAGCCAAGTTGAGGTTTTATGGGATGTTCTGCTTTTAATTGAATCAGAATTTCAGCAGATGTTTAGCTGGTTAATGCTTCCCATAAATTTTACATTTTGTATCTATGCCAACTTTTAAAAACTGCCTTAAAAGAGAATCATTTAGCATTCTTCAGCAGACTAATACTATTGGCCTTACTGGCATGTAAATAGATCATGGTTTGATTCGCTGTCAGGAGCTTCATTCATTCATTCAGTCATCAAGCTGTCGATCAGTCAATTATTTGAGAATGTGTAAGATGACTTTTAGCAGCGCACAGATGATATATGCTGCTTGTACTTCATCTGGCCTCTGAGTGCAGCAGTCACTTTGATATTTTAGTCAGGGGTGCTCTCTAGTGTTTTGCTGCAGATGTTTCTACATGATGAAATTGCAAGATAAATGATTTTGCTTTTATTTAAGAATCACATTTGAAGGGCAATTTCTTTGTTTTGGGGATTCCATTAAAATAAATTATGATCACAGACATGAATTGAATTCTCTCAAAGGGTTAACTAGTACCCTGTGGGATAACTATACTTCTTGGTTTTTATTCCGTATGTGGATACAGAGTAAAAGATCCATGGGGTTTTGTCTAGTCTGTTATGGAATAAAGCAAATATTGAATTTCTTAAATATCCTGCAAAAACCAATGTTCAGATACCTTTTTTCATTAAGGAAAAAAAGCAATTTAATCTTATTATAATAATTAAAACTTTTATCAGTTTAAAAAATGCATAAAGGGCCGGCGTTGTGGCTCAGTGGCAGAGTGCTTGCCTGGCATGTGTGGGGCACTGGGTTCAATCCTCAGCACCACATAAATAAATAAAATAAAAGAATTGTGTCCATCTACAACCAAAAAAAAAAATTTTTTTTTTAAAGAAATGCATGAGTCCTTTGTATGGTTCAGTGATCTGGTGTTTTCTATTTTATACCAAATATCTGTTTCAACATGGATAATCTTTGCAAAATAAATCATTTAAGTGGCTTGTAAAAAATCTAAGCCAGAGTAACTCCATTTATTTCTGATGATTCTTTTGTTTGTTTATATATATGTGTGTTTGGAAGTTATGCTGCTTCCTTTGGATTCCAATTGTCAAATCCTCGAAAACACCCTAACAAAACCCTGAATGTCTTCCTTCATGCCTTTTAATCCTCTTCCTTCTCTGCAAAAATGTCTCCTCCCTGGATTACTTCCTGACCAGCTGCAAATTTTCTTTGGCTTTTACTCCTTCCCGGAGTCAAGGGGGGCTAATTTCAATATGCAATATGTGTAATTAGTTTTTATTTCTAAATAAAATAGTGAACAAATCATGAATTTCGCATGCTTTGTTCAAGAATGCATCAGTAGCTGTTGTGTGAGTGATTAATTTAAACCCAACACTTTTATAATAGTTAAAAGCTCTTTCTGTCATTGCACAGAGCCAGGGAGTATATTTAGGATTTCTCTGAAATTTCCACTTATATGGCCCTCTGGAGATCTGTCAAATAAATAACAGATGTAGAGATTATCAGTTACTTTTGAATGCTTGACAAAAACAGACACACAAGCCAGGGATTTCCCACTGGATTTTTTCATGTTAAAAGAAAGAAAGACATACCAGCCACAACATGGAGTCCACACAGATAGCGTATTCTTTGCATTTTTTTTGTTGTTGTTGTTGTTTGCAATTTTACCATTCTATATCTCCAAAATCGTTGGGATGAGGAGGGGACCTTTCCTGTGATCCTTGAAGATAGTTACTCTATCTCTGAGGAATAAATTCACTACATTATCTTTTCCTGTAGAGCTATAAAGAAAAGGAAGTTTTAAAAATTGGTAATATGTTTGCTATGTGTACGCTGTGGACTCAGGCATTCCTCAGTCATTCATTTTATCCCATCAATATTTACAGAGCATTTCTGATGAGCTTGACCCTGTCCAAGCCACTGGTGATACAGGAGTGAACAAGACAGAGCACTGAATCACATGAAACTGACATTCCAATAGTTGGGGTGTTGGGGGCAACTGGAAGAGAAAGCTATGGTGTATCAAGTGATGATAAACTCTTGAACAAAATAAAGCAATGTATGGAATGAGCCAGTGATGGATTTGTAGTGGGGACAAACCATTTTTATCAAGAAATTTAAGGAACCCTGTTCTGACATGGTGATGTTTGAGCAAAGACATGATTGAAATGAGAGAGTGAGCTATTTGTATGTTTGTAGAGGAGCATACATATGAGCAAGAGAAAAGAGATTATAATGCCCTGAAGTTGGACTGATGTTAAAGGAGATTTAGATTGCACCTGAATTTTAAAATACCAAATTAAAAGAGACTGTATATTACTCGAATATCCAAATAATTGGATATTACTTGAAAGAATAAATGACATTGGACAATATATACAACTAGCTTAATATTTTATTCTGAGAAAAGAAAACCACAACTCCTGATATTGTTTTGAAGAAAAAAACGAAAGACAGTTTCCGATTGTACCTTCTATAGTCCAGCTTATTCAACAGAAAAACACAAAAACAGAGAAAGAAATGATTAAATCTACTAAGAGAAACATGATAGAGAAATGGCATTAGGAACACAGTAAAAGCTCTTAGGCATTAGTTGAGGTGGGGGAACAGGAGGTTTTCCACTGATTTTCAACAATTCTAAAGTACAAAATTTATCTAATACTTTTTCTGTTGCATTAAAAGATATTTTAATCTATTAATGACATTCCGCCTAAAACATCCAAAGACAAGGCATTTGCAAAGACATTTGGTTAAAACTATATCTTTCTACCAAACTTTTGATTTGGATCACAATAGATGTTGATTATGATAGACATTAGGATTGACAGAATACATTACTGAAAATCATGACATAAATGTTAATTTCATCTCAATATCCAAACCACCATTGCTTTAGTATTACAGTGATTTCTAGAAATGTAATATTCCCAGAGTGATAAGAGTTTCAATGAGTAATATTTTAGAAAAACACCAAGGATATAGACGATGGAATTCAATGCCAGAAGAAAAAAAATAATAATATCCAGGCTATTCTCTGACAATAGCACAAGTCAAACTGATATTTACTGTTAAGTCTAAATAGACTTATAAATAGAATATTAATTATTATCTAAAAATTACAATGGAAAACAAAAGCCACATTTAACAGAGTGTATTATTCTTATAACTTGCAATACATAATACCCAGTGCTTTAATATCTACTATTGATGTGTTCCATGCCAGATGCTGTGGGAAGAACTTGACCTGAATTATCACTTTAACCTTCAGTATAAATAAATTACACAAATACTGTTCTTACTCAGTTCTGTGTATGAGAAAACTGTGACTTACATTATTAACTTGCCCACAATTACAAAGTTATTAACTGCCAAGGCAGGGATTACAACCGAAGTAATGTTTCTACATCTTATCCTCTTCATTACTTCAAATATTAACTTTAAATTGAAAATACTAATTGATAACTTTTATCAGGATATCAAAAAACAATTTGAATGAGCAATAAAAGGATGAAGAGGCATCTTTTTTGTCATTAGTCTTGTTCAATTATTTTAAGTGTGTTACTGAGTTTACTTACCTCCTCGGGATTATACAGTTTAACATAATTAATGCTTCGCATGTTAAAACAGCTCTATTTTCTTCCAGTGTCTTTCTTGTGGTGCCCAGGTATTGCCTGTTCACACTCCAGTCCATAATCTGCCCTTCAGGAAGCTATATTTTAACTTGTTTGCCTGTGCAGCTGTGAAGGATGCTGTGGGAAGTTGAAGGGGCAGGGCCAAAGTCCAGGGTGTTTCTTGGTGCCTTCCCTCCCTCCCTCACTTCTTCCCTCCCTCCCTCTTCCCTCTTCTCCCCCGCCCCCCTGGGGGAGTGAGTTGGCATTTCATACAGGAAGTGTGGCCCCTCCTCAGTGACCTTATAGCTTCCCATTTCTAAAGCCCTTTTCCCTCTTGCTGTAAAGGTGATGGTAGTTTCCTGTTCTTGCTAAAACCTGGGTTACTTAAACATCCCTATTTTATTTATTGCCTTTCCATCATTTCAGTTATTAATATCAAATTAAATGTCTTATGTTTATAATACCAAGAAGGGCCTCTTTTCCCTGAGGACCCTGACTCCTACACTAACTTTTCATATCCAAAGGCTGTGACCATGTGGATCCTCATAACTGATTGTTTCTGTTCTTAAATCTGAAAAGAATAAAATGGAATCTAGAAAAACGAGTTCACCAGTACCCAAGTTGGCAGCATTGTTTTCTATCAGAAGGGTCAACAAATGATATGAAATCTAAATTGAATAAATCATAACCAAGCAATAAACCTGCCTTTCTATATGGAATTGTTATGATGTTACTCTCTTCCTTCTAGACCCTTGGGATTTCACTGGCCGACATTTTTAGAGCTCTTCCTAAATAAAACACATTAAATACCACTTACGGACTCTTCCTTTGCTTACAGCTATTTTCATTTAGAAAAATACCACCTTGCATATTGCAAATGCATTGTGTAAACCAGTGGTCCATAAAGAAAAACTATTTGGCTGAGTATCATCACAACCAATATTACAAAGACCTTTTATGCCAGTCAGTCCAGAGCTGTTAAATTTAGATTCTTTTAGCATGTCCACACCTGTTCCATTTACTGGAAAATGTATCAAGTAGTTTTTGCTTAAAACTAACCAAAAACTCCATGTCTTAAGGCAATGACCATTTAGTGCACACATTTTTTGGATTGACCATTTGGACTGGGTTTATTGCTGAAACTCACTTGTGCTCCATGGACTCACTTATGCTTGTAATCAGTTTCTGGTCAGTGAAATGACTGCTTCTGTGGATTATATATGGCCCTCAGCAAGCTGGTTTATGATGACCTCATCTGGTACTGTCGGGTGACTGGAGCTTCTCTCCAAATGAATTTTCATCATACGGCAGGATTGCCAAGCTTTTTTACATGGCATCTTAGAGTTCCAAGAGCAGCAAGTAGGCAAGACCCATTGTACAAAAGTCTTCCCAGACTCTGCTTGCATTTATGTTTGCAAAGATTACAATGGACAAAACTAGTCAAATGGCCAACCCCAAACCAAGGTTGGAGAAATAGATTCCATGGAAGAGTAGGCATTGTGACCATGATTACACTCTACCACAGAGACTATATATACAGCTACTCCAGTGTTTCATTCAAAGAAGGTAAAAGAATAAAAAAGAAAGCTTCTTTTAAGGAACCAGATAGGAAAAAAGTATTTCAAAGACAACAGAATATGTTTGTAATGAGTAGTAATATCACAGAATGAGAACAAAAGTTTGGTGTCTGTGGGTGGAGAAAGGATGCATAGGAAAGCAGAACCAATTGTGGATTATTGTAAAGTGAAGGCCAAGCTATGGTCAAGGTTTTCTTTGCTTTGCCAACTCTTGACAGGTTTTCCACATGATTTCAAGTATTGGTTATACCAAATGAAGTATACATATGTGATTTATTTACAACTTCCTTATCAGAAGTCTCACATATAGTAGTCTGACTCTCTAGGTATACCAGTTGGGTATCCTGCTTCACTTCTGAAAATGCTCACAGGGTACTATTGCAACTCTGCATTGGTGGGCCTGGAGAGAGTAAGAAAGATATGTCAAATTAAGCCTTTGTCTTATGTATTTACCTACTTCCTAATTTCCTATTTTACCAAAAAGAAATATATATATGAATTAATACTCCCAAGTCTGTAAGTCTTAGCTTTTTTCTTAAACTCAAATATGTTACCTAGCAACCGCTCAAGGACATCTTTATATCTTTCAGAAAAGGCAAAATAAATCAGATTAACTTAGCAAACATCTGTTTTCTTATGAGAATAGTCATGTTTTCATTGAGACAGTATGCGTGTACACTGTTCTCTGTGTCAATTATACTCCCTTTGCTTATATTGGATCAGATCAACAGAATTCTGGCTCTCAAAGAGCCACTGTTTATTCAACTTTATTGAAAACCCAATTAAGCTTTGATTGTCTGGTGGCCTTTTGTCATTGTGGGGGCTATGTGATTAGAATTTGAAGTGAATAACCCATGATTTCTGTAGAGAGCTGAATAATCACTTACATTTTGGTCCTGGAAATGATAATATAAATGAGACAGATTTAGAACTTAGCACTATTATACACAGTATTCATCACATAAATTTAAAGTACAAATTTTAAGAGCTCTAGGTTTCTTCCATCCACTCTGGGCTTCTGTGAATTAGTGCCCTGGTCCTCTTCTTCCAGCCACAATCATGATAATCCACAGGGACCTCATCTACCACAGGGGGATATTCTAATGACATTTATAAGTTCATGAAGATCATAGATAGGCTCTGCCTAGAGGTGGAAGGCAAGATGGTATAGGACAGAGGGTACCACTGATGACATGCTCATTGGTGGAAGTGCCTCTGGTGAGGGTTCTAAGAGAGAAAATATCAAAAGTACGGTCAACACTGGTGTCGATATTATAATGAAGGATCACTTGCAGAAAACCAGCCTCAACAAGGATGCCTCCAAGACGTAGGTCAAGGTTGCATGAAATCAATCAAAGACAGACTTGAAAAACAGGGACCAGAGAGACCTGCAAGACAAATCAAGCCCATTCTCACTAATTTCTAAAATTACCAGTTCTTGATGGGGGTAAACATCAATCCCAATGGCAGGATTGTTCTCAGACTATTGTGAGGATGGTGTGTCCTCATGTGTGATTTTTCTTGAAGGATGGTTTAGAAATGGAAAGATGTTAATAAATCTAACAAATCTGGCATAGCAGCGCTTGTGGATCTATCATCTGTCATCATCACTGCTGTTCATTAGCCACACACCACCAGCACTTACGACAAATGGGACTCATGTCATCTTGAGCTCTTCATTTGTTTTGACAGTGATTTATTTGGAGTGTAGACATTGTTTTTAAGAAAATAAAATGCCATTTAGGTCTTCTAAAAATAAAATGCATTTAAACTCAAACAAAGAGCTCATATAGCCAATTATTTGCCCTCTCATTCCACTGGATTCTCAAGAGTAAGTCCAAATGTTAACTTGCAATGTTTATCACAAAAAAGGAAGCAATAAAAAATGTATATTAACTTGAAAAACCTCTTGTCTTGGGAAGGCAACTATCAGAAAATAACCTGACATGATTGACGACTGTTTTGTTTTGAGAATGTAGATGGGTAGCACACCTTCAAAGTCACCATACAGATACATTTTGGTTATCTAAGTCCATATTCTTGTCACCAAAGGCAGTACAATAGCTAAAGAGAATCTGGGGACTATGTTGAAAAATTGGCTTTCTAACGTTTTCATCAAAAGAACATGGAAAGGACACATTTCCAAGATTCATCTGCTATTTAGTAAGTTGAAATTTAAGCTTGGAGGTATATGAAATATTTAGCAGACTTTTTAAAAAAGGCATCATCTTAAATTTAGGCTATTTTGAAAATATATGAGGATTTTTTGTAATAAATCTAGTGATGGGGGAGAGATATAGTATATATTCAAGATTTAAAATTCTGTAAATGTTAATGCTTATTCAAATTTTGATTTGCTACTTTTGAGACAAGCATGTTCTTTAGCTAAGTCAGTACCAATGGCAGTATTGCTGGTGGGACCAGAGGAATACAGATCAAAATTCTGCTTTTATGTTCAATAGAAGTATTGAGAATGTTGATTAACCATGTAGCAACAATACAATTAATAATCCTGAAACTCAGAATTAACCATACATTCCCAGTCATAGACACTGGTACCCCAGAATAACCAACAAATTGTAACTGTTATTAACCCAAGCATACTGAAGCAAGAAAACAATATTATTGTTAAGAACTGCAGCTTGGAACTGACTTGGGAAAAATCGCCTTATAAGTTTTTCTCGTGGATGAATTCCTTTACTTTGGGGTTAACATGAGCCATCTAATGTGAAAAGATGAAAAATCTACCAGGAAACACAGGGTTAAAGTTATATATTGTTAAGAAAAACAGTTATTCTATGGGAATACAAGGTAGTAGGAAGGCAAACACTTTGCAAAAGTTTAGTACTATCCTTTTTATTGTTTATACCAACAGAGAAGATAGTATAGTGTTGTGGAAAATGGGTATTAGAAAAAGAGAGGCAGTTCTGAATTCCAGCTTGTTATGCTGACTTTGGGCAAGTTAGTAAATGGGTCTGATCCTACTCTTGTTCCTTAGAACTATGCCCATGTCATAGTGTCCTTTGGAGGAGAAATAAAATAATACCTGTGAAGTAATCAGCACATGATGAGTAAGTGCTATAGAGTGGGTGTAACCAAAAAGCTCAGTCCCTGTCCCCAATGCCAATCATTGCCAATTTGATAATGAGGACATGGTTTTGAGAAACAGGAAAAAGAAGATTTATTGCTTTGCTAACAAAGGAGAAACATAGGGGATTCCTGTCCCAAAGGTTGTGACTCTGGATCTGGAGGGACAGGGGGGTTTTAAAGGAACTCTTCAAAGGGTTACATTCCAGGTATGCACTAATAGGGGGTCCCAGAACACCCTGATGCTGAGTTAGATTCACTTGTTAATTTGGGAGATATTCACTTTCCAGATCCTCAGCAGGCATCTCCTTCCTGTAGTGGGTGTATTCAAGGGCTATTAATCAGGGGAAGAAAAGATAACACTGTCACCCTAATCTTGTTGTTGGGGGTGGGAGGCAGGAAAAGAGAGGAAAAAAAAATCCATTTTTTTAAAAAAATAAGCCTTAGAGCAATGAGGGCTATATTCAGAAGGTGAAGGGACCACTGTTACCTGGGAACAATGGCAGTTAGATTAAAACTCCACCTTGGAGTCTTTCTGTGAAAGTAAATCTGAAGTATAAGAGTTTCTGGTCATTTGCTCAATGGAAGCTACTGTTTCTGTCCATCCTGAAAGCTCTCCTTAATCCAGACCTCAGTTCCAATTACCTGTTCTTTCAAAATATGCTAGAGTAGCTATTCTGGTTTTAAATTTAAAAAAGAAAAAAAAAATATTTACCCTTTTGAGGCCAATGCTTCCTGTGGATATACTAATCGCTTTTCTGATCACTCCTGCTCCTGTAAATGTTCTGTTTCTTTTCACATACCATGATCTTTTAGTTAATCACAGGACTCCACTGCTCTAATTTTGGGGAAATCCCTCATCATTGTTTACCCAGATATCTGCTGTTCCCATGTGCCCACAATCTCCTGCTGTCCTACAGAAGCCTTGGTCTGTTTTCAGCATGTGAGTAGGCCACTCCACAATTAGGGAAAGTTCTGTAACTGATTCATTCTCATTATAAATATTATTCCGCCTTGAATTTACTTTGAGGATTTTTTACATACACCTTAAAATTGTTTGATCTTTTTTTGCATCATATTTTTCACTTTGCTACATGAATGTAATTTTTAAAAAATTTTTCATGGCTACTTAAGTTTTATAGTGTAAATACAGCATACTTTGATAATAAAAATTTGTCTATACTAGCTATTTATTTTCATTTGATTTTTAAATACTATGATTAATATAAATTACTTTTCTTGGCAAACAATTGTACATAAAGAAGAATAAAGGAATGATGCAGGGGTGTGTCTTGAATATAAATTTAAGTAATTGAATATAATTATATATACACATCAGAAATAAAATAGGAGAGAGAGAGTAATAGATTTAGAAACCAATCATCTCCCATATTTTTAAAAAGCATTTACTGAAATTTTTAGCAGTCATTGGCATAGAATTAGTACCATAAATCATGTTTAATTTTCAGAACAATCTATGTAAAAGTATATTGCCCCATAATTTTAGGACTATGTTTGTAACACCTCTTTATTCATCTCAAACAAGTTGTGAGAAACAAATGAGATGACCCATTTAAAATTGTAAAGCAAAGTTAGGATATCAGGTTTTCGATACTTAATTCTATTTCATCGTTATTTCTAAGGGCCAAAAAGCTTGTATCAAATTCCAAGTATCCTGGCCGGGGCAGTTTGACCTTCCTCTACTCACTTAGCCCACAACTAGTAGTAACCAATCAAAGGACATTTCACAGGGTCCAAGATCAGAGCTTCAAGAGAAGGAACTTTCTGTTGATGAAGAGCCCATAGTTAGTGTTCAAAGATGTTATTAAATGCATTAATGAAAAGGGACCAAGTTTCTTCAGCAAGAATTGTGGACGCAGGTCAATGATTTGTATAAATGCAACAGGAATATTAGAAATTGATTTCATCCCTCTGTTGGAGTCATAATTAAATTCTTGTGCCTAGGGGAATTCTGTGAAGGGCCTTTGGCTACAAGAAGAATGTCTCTGTAATTTAAATTAACACCAGCTGCTGTAGCAAACTCCTGGATTTCGGTGGTTCTGCAAGGTAGATGTTGGTCTCTCACTCTCACAGTACAAGGTGTTTCCTGGTTGTGGAGCTCAGATGCTTGGTTTTGTACAGTCACTCAAGAGCTCAGGCCAATGGAAGTACACATGTTCATTGGTGGTTTCTTTGTTCCACCTAGATATGTCCTTCTGGTTGGCCTATGGTCAAAAGGATTGATAATAGAGTATGGGTTATTTTTTTATGGGTCATTCTTGAAAGTTCAACTCACTTCAGTTTATAGACCATTGGTAGGAACTAGTCCATATTTCCCCAACCTCAATGCAAGAGAGAAGAGCTTGCAATGAAGCTTCTGGGTGAGAAACTGCTCTGCTGTGGAAGACAGAACACAAATTTTGCTGAGCAACAGCTAAACCTTAATAAGTCTCTGACAAGTGGTGGGGTAGGAGGACTTTACTCCTCTGGCAACTGGAAGTGTGTCCCTATTTGGTGTCAACTCCCCATAAAATTGGAATTATATGATCTTCCATTTTCTAAATATGTAGCTGAGGTTTAATCCTCCTTGGAATATATTAGGTAATACATCAGATATGGACAGAGAAGAAAATCAAGATAAGGAGAGTCTACAGAAATAAATTATTTTCTGTGTCTCAATCATGCAATTAAAAAAAATCTCAATATCAACATGTGGTAGTTTGAAACAATTTTTAATTGGAATTATTTTAGGAGAATATGTTTTAAAATCTACTTCATAAGTACCATATTTCATTCATTATTATAATGATGTCTTATATTCTATAATACATTCTGTTATTGCAGATGTTTTCTATTATAGTAATCCTGTGAGATAGGGTAGATAAGGATCTGATCCCTGCATTAAAGAGAAGGAAAATCAAGACCAAGTAGTAAGTGGTGGGACTGGGAAAGGAGCCCAGCATTTCTGACTCCAGGCTCCATACTTTCCATTTCTGAAACTCTCCAAAAATTAAATTTTACTTTTTTAGGGGTTTGTGGGAATAGGGGAGCGTAAGGGACTGGGGAGAAAATACATCAAATTAGATCACCTTCGCTGCCTTGTGAGAATATTTGCTTCTTATATCTTCCAAGAATGTTTTAGACAGCTGCACATATTTCTTGAGGAATATCTTTTATCACAGGAATAGGTTTATAAGGAAACAGACTCTAAAATTTGGTCTGGAGGCTTGTATGTGAAATATTGGCTGTTGAGAATCTTTGATTTCCATTTATTACTTTGTATTTGTATATAAACACAGTATGAAATCATATAGTGAGCATTCTGTCTTTTGATGTATTTTTTTCTCCATTGTACTTAACAAAAAATCCAATATTTTTTAAGGGATTGAAATAGAATCATTAGCAGTATAGCCGTGTGACACATTTAACATGAAAGCATTTCAGGATGAAATTTGGAGGTTTATAACGTGGCTGTTAATGTGATGACTTTTAAAGTCTTGATTCTTGCTTGTGGTCATGTGGTTATCTCATTATTTGAGCAGTTTTCCTTTGCAGTATGACAACACAGTAGCAGCCACTGTTGCCTGACAGTCTTGCAGTTATGTGGATCTAGCCCCTACCCGTGGTGATTTGCAGGTATAACTTGTCACTAGAGAGAAACCACTTGCAAGAAGTCACTATGTTGCGTAGGATTGGAATAAAAATCAGATCCATCAGGGAGCCCTTAGCAAATAGCAAATTAGATGGCAAATCTCACCATGTGTGATACATGAATATAAATATATTATTTTTTATAATTTATTAAATATTTAAAATGTCTAGTATTAATGAAATAGGATGTCTTCAAAAGGGGATCAAAATCTTCTAAATAATCTTAGCTTTGCTTAGATCTCATGTAACAAG
Organism: Callospermophilus lateralis; assembly: GCF_048772815.1. Classification (NCBI taxonomy): domain Eukaryota; kingdom Metazoa; phylum Chordata; class Mammalia; order Rodentia; family Sciuridae; genus Callospermophilus; species Callospermophilus lateralis. Next base: position 128,053,029 of record NC_135308.1, read on the forward strand.
AAGGAAAGAAAAAAGTCAAGAAAATGCATCTTTTAATTTTTTTTCCTAGAAGTTTCACCACTGCTGCCTATTAACAACTGGTAGTTAGGTGCATTAGTACCCATGGGGTGCTTTGTTTTTATTTCGGCTTACATTTCGCTATGGTTTTTAGCACAGCAGGTAGTATGTTCTCTCTTAGTTCCCAACTCCCGCGTTTTTATCCTAAGTGAATGTAAACTGACCATTGATCACCTCTAAATAGATAGATGGAGGGTTGGATAGATATATAGATAGATAAATAGATAGATAAAAATCTCTATCTTGAGGCAACTTTGAGATAGAGCTCTTCCTTTATTAACAATTTAAAGGATTTAAAGCATAGGAATGGATGATGTGCAAAAAGCATTTGCACTCAGTATGTTATGGGCTTGCTGTGCTTTTCTTGGTAGCAAGAGAAGCTTGGGAGGGAAGGGAAATATTATATAAGCAGGAGTCTTTTGTTACTTTTCACTTATATTGAAAATACATTCATTTATGTCCAAAGACCGTTTCAAGTGTTAAAATCCAATCTCTTATTTTGTGAATAGCATTCCTCCATGCCAGTGGTTCTTAAATACAAGCACATATCAGAATCATCCTGAGGGCTTATTGAAACTCAGTTTGCTGGCCCCACCCTCCTAGTCTCAGTCAGTATTATCTGGCTGAGCCAGATTTTAGATAATCTATATCAATAACAACTACATAGGTGACTGATAGCTTTGGTCCAGGGACCACATTTTGAGAACCACTGGTCTACGTTAAATGTTTTTATCAGTTTTTCACTGTTAAATGTTGCAACCTGTTGGAAATACTCAGGTCAGAAGCCTGGAAATTTTGAACTGTCAAGATTTTAAAACATTTATTCTCTTCTAACTTTTTGTTTGGTTAACATTTTCTTACACATATTCTCTGGCATACCATACAGTCATTGGAGGATAGTTCACTGATTTTACCTTCTACTTATTTATTTGCATATTTGTATCAACTTAGACAAAAAAGGATAAAAGAACCTCAAGTATTTGCCACTTTATTTTCCTAAGAGTGGTGAGAACTGCAAGTTTCCTAAACTGTTTTTTTTTTTTTTTGTAAAAATATTCTTTGGCACTGTTCAGCATGCAGAATTTAGTGCACATCATCATCACCTGCATTACTAGGCGTTTGCAGGCCATCAGGGTGGATTCTCCTATGGTTCTCTGTAAGGGCCAGATATTGTAGCATTCAAATAAAGGAAACTTTTCCTCATATTTTGAGATGGGTGTCAGATGTAATGGGAGTAATTGTAGGAGTTTGGAGGTAAGGAAGGCTCATAAATGAAATATTTCCTTTTGTATGGGTTAAGAGCGCAAATGTTGAGCCAGAAAATTTGGCTTGTATGCATCGCTTAATACTGTAAACTTGGGAAAATACATTAGCTCCTTGTTTCAGGATCATCTTTAAAATAGAATAGTGATACCTTCTTCTTAGGCAACTTTGAGGATTCAGTGAGTTAGCCCAAATAAAATGTTTTAAAACAGTGCTTTACTCTAACCACTATTATTAGTAGACACTACATCTTGGAGAAGGAATGTTAGTAGCTCTTTTTTTGTCATGCTGCTGGTAGCAGTGGAAATGCAATAGGATTTAAGTGAAATAAAATATAAATTACTACCACAATTATGTGGTCAAATTATAATATCCAAGTCCTTTTTCAAAAATTTACAAAATGTCATGTTCTTTGTAGGAGGAAAGATCATTAATCAGACCCCATGCACGTAAGACAAGGGTAGAAGGCTCTTCATTATGTATTCGATTTCTGCCAGATGGTTTGATCGATTGTCCACACTGACCATGAAATTGCCCAGGATGATTGTAATCCTTTAGGTTAGAGGAGAAAATGCTGACTAAGGTGCCAGAGTATTCAGTATGTTTGAAATAGCACGGAGGATTAGAGAGCAGCACATACACTCCCAAGGAATGCTGAGGAGTCTTCACAAGATCCTAGAGGGAAATGAGTGCCACTGGGTGAGCAGGATGGAGGAAAGTCAAGAGAGTCACCATTGCAGAGAACACCCAGGAAGCTCTCAAAATTGGCCAGCCTGTCCCCTGCTCCTTCCCTAAGGACAGACTATGGAACTGATCCTCTTCTGTGCTGCCCACAGTGTCAAGCACGGCTCTTCTCAGTATGTGCTGTCTGGCTTGACTTGATTATGGATTACAGCGTTTGTGTCTGGCCTCAGTTATTTTCTCTATAAAGGAATCACATGAAAAAAATTCAGCACATACTATAGTTAGCCCAGTAAAACCTATTTCTTCTTTTCCTATCAGTTTACAATCGTTTCTATTTCTGTTAATCTAAAAATTTCCTGTCTCCATTATGAAAATAGAGAGATGGTCCTAGATTCCAAGCTGATGAACTGTGGCTACAAATTTGAAAATATAAATGCAGTCGTCACTAAAACTATCAACATAACATCGCTTCCAGTAAAGTTTGAACCTCGAATTAAAGGATGTATTTGATGTCTGCATACCAAGAAGTGTCACAGGGATGAGTGGAGTTGGGTGCATGAGTTCAGGACGTTGATGTTGATGGTCTTTGTTTCATCTGGCTTTATGCTCAAAATAAGAATAGTATGCCAAGGTGTGTTTCTCTTCTCAGGAAGTAAATAATTTTCTAAGAACTTAAACAGTTAAATGTAGTAATGATGGAAAGTAATCTTGGTGTATGCCAATGTATTTATTTTTTAAGACTGGCGACCTCTCACATGAATGTATTATTAGTAATATATGTGACATGCTCCAGATTTATAATATATTGATGACAGTGGAATTTTAATCTTTACAAAAAGACAAGCCTTAAAAAATAAGGAAATGTATGTATTTCTTTCAAACCTAAAAATGAAGGCATTTTTAGAGTTCTCTTGTATTAGCCTCTGGAAGCCACCACATTGCACAGCTCTGGATGTGTTATGTGGATGGACTACATGTTAACAACCCCATGAGCTTTAAGCCAGGCTCAAATCATCTCCCTGTATTTAGTCTTTCTTTGCTCTAACACAGTTATCTATTTAACTCAAGCCAGACCATTGGATTTCTCCGTCTTAAACCAAGTGTGTCTTACTCTTAGGTGCCCCCAATTCTGTTTCCTTATCATGCCTCTTCTGTATCCCCACACCTTTGGTTTAAGGCTTCATCATTTCTTATCCACATTCTCAATAGTTTAATTTTAAAAGAATAATTTTAGTTGATACCAGGCAATAACCATTAAAGTGTCAAAAGTCTTCCAGCTAACTGAGCGAGTGGTTGTCTGCTCTTTTACCTGCATCTCTTCTCCAATAAAAGAAACTGATTTCTACTCATTTAAGAGTTTCCAATGACATTATGTCCACATTTCCAAGTAATATGCTATAATGTACTAGTTTATTAAAATAGAGGCCATCTATTAACTTTTTAAGATGTTTCATGTAGTTCAATCCGTTCTACTCTACCCCTGCCTCATCCTCAGTGTATTTTAATTTTCAGTTAAATACATATTAATTGTGGTCATTATTTTCATATAAATATTATTTATTGTCAGATCAAGTACTGTCATGTGATTACAGTCCCTTTCTTGAGCAAAGTTTGTTGTTTCTTTGCCTAGAACAAATAATCATTGCCTCAATTTTTATTGGGACAGTTTATTTTGACTGTATTTTTCCAGTTTCCAATAACTCTGTAAAATACATAACAGTAAGATTTCCTTCATTATTTAAAATGTCAGATTATGTATAAGTTCTAGTATTTCCTTCTTATAAACAACCTACCGTCATTTCTCTTTGTTCAATATGAAGAAAGTGTTCTTTGTCTGCCACTTAAGAGGTAGACTATCCTTCTGCTGGTTATTGGCCTAGAAACATATTTGCCTTCCTCTTATATTTGAGCAATTGTTTGTTTGAGTCCATTATTTTTACATCTTATAGCTTCCTAATAAGGGGTATATGGGAAGTAAATATTTCATCTATGATATTTTTGTATGAAATATCCTTATTTTACTATCTTATTATTTGATAGCTCCTTAGGCATAGAAGTTAAGATTGAAAGTCACTCTCTTCCAGAATTTCGTAGGAGTTTCTCTATGTCTTGAAATTCCAATGGAGCTGTAGAGATTTTTTGATGTCATTGCAATTTCTAGTCCTTTGAAGGTAACTTTGATTTGCTTCTTTGTGCCCCCACCTCTGGAAGCTTTTAGGATAGTTTTTTTGCCTCCAATTTTCATTATTGATTTTTATCTTCTTGACTATACTGACCATTTTGGTAATTTTCTCCAATACTTCAGATTTTAAAAATTCATATTTCTCTGATATTTGACTTACTAGATCCATTCCCTAATATGCCTACCTATTTTGTCTTATTATCCAACTAAAGCATTTTGGTCTACTTTCTTGTAAATGTTCTTGGTTTAATCTCCCAAGCTTTTAATTTTAAAGTTAGCTGTTATATTTTTACTGTGCAAAACTTCTTATTCTGTAGATCTTCAAATATATCTGTATATATGTATGCATTTTTATATATGTGTGTGGAGGTGTACATATGCATTTTTCTTCTGATGGATATAATATCTCCTTTCTAGTTTAGGTTGTTAATTATAATTTCCATGAAATTCTCTTCTCTTCTGCTCCTGCCTTTTTCTCTGTTTTATTCTGACATATTTTAGTCTGTGCATTTTGCTATCTGTATTTTATGTCAGAGAATTTCCTCAAATGTCTGGTAATCTGGAACTCTCTGTGCATCAAGTATGAGACAATAAGAAACCATTTGGAAGTTGTTTGTATGTTGATTGTGGGTGTGTGATGGGGTGCACACAATTCTTAGGGTCTTCTGTGATTCCTTATAGACCCTTCATTGTCCTATTGGTCAATTTACTGGGTGGCCAAGAAGATCAATATCTGTTGATATTGGAAATGATTATTGTTGTCAAAGAACTATTTTCTAATCTTCTAATCAGAATGATAGTGGTGGGGGGTATAACATTCTGTATTACTCAAGGAGAAAGTGCCTAAAGAGTAAGTCAGTTGCTAGAGTGTCAACATTAGTATATATAATTTTATTTAATCCTTCTAATTTAATTCCCAGGCTATCATACTTCTGGATGCTGCCTGGTAACTCAATTTTGGATTTCCCCTAGAATCTTGATGGGATGAGGGGAGGCAGGTAATCACATAAATCTTGAATCCGACTCATACCGTCTTCCTATTGATCTGATGTGCACACTTCCTGAACTGCTCCAGGCTCTGTGGGTAAACATGTTTACATTCCTTGACAGCTCTCTCTGCAAGCTCCTGTGGGCGTCATCTTCCTGTGCTTCTCTGTGCCCAGTGTGCATGATTCTTTCATCAGTTTTCCATGTCTGTATATTATGGTCATGAAAGATAGAGTTTGAGCTTTGGCTTTTGTTTTTGGTGTCCTAAGGACAATTTTATAAACAATACAGGGCAGAAAAATATTTATTTCACCATCTAGAACAAGGAAGCCTTGTCAAGTCATCTCCCTGCATTCAGTCTTTCTTTGCTCTAAACTATCCTTCATAACTACATCTGACTTAGAGTTTAGAAACACCAGTTAGCAAGGCTGTTATTTGTTGTTGTTCTTCTTAGACATACATAACAGTAGAGTGTATTTTGACATATATACATGGAGTGTAACTTACTCTAATTAGGATCCCATTCTATGATTGTACATGATGGGAAGTTACACTGGTTATGTATTCACATATAAGGATAAGAAAGTTATGTCCGATTCATTCTACTGTCTTTTTTATTCCCATTCCCCTTCCTTCCCTTTGTTCCCCTTTCTCTAATCCAATTAACTTCTGTTCTTCCCCTCCCTTGTTGTGAATTAGTATCTGTGTATCAGAGAGAACATTCATTCTTTGGTTTTTTGAGATTGGCTTATTTCACTTAGTATGATATTCTCCATTTCTACCCATTTACTGGAAAATGCCATAATTCATTCTTTTTTATGGCTCAGTAATATTCCATTGTGTGTATGTATGTGTGTATATATATATATATATATACATATATATATATATATATATATATATATCACATTTTATTTTTTTTATTGGTTGTTCAAAACATTACAAAGCTCTTGACATATCATATTTCATACATTTGATTCAAGTGGGTTATGAACTCCCATTTTTACCCTGTATACAGATTGCAGAATCACATCGGTTACACATCCACGTTTTTACATACTGCCATACTAGTGTCTGTTGTATTCTGCTGCCTTTCCTATCCTCTACTATCTTTATCCATTTATGTGTGGTAGGGCACCTAGGTTGTTATTTTTATCTCTCCTACATAAAAATAAACTTTTACGTAAAGTCTTAATACAGGCTTCTTAATTTTATATGTGATTCCTCTTTACCTAATCTATATCTGATTCCTGTTGTCTTCTTTCTAGACATCCTCTGGCAAAATAGAACTATTCTTTTTTTAAAAATATTTATTTATTTTTTAGTTGTAGTTGGACACAATACCTTTATTTATTTATTTTTATGTGGTGCTGAGGATCAAACCCAGGGCCTCACACATGCTACGCAAGCGCTCTACCACTGAGCCACAACCCCAGCCCCTAACTATTCTCTGAATTCATATATTCAGAGATATGATAGAGCTATATTCCATACCTCTACTCCTTTATAGGTTCCATCATCCTTGTATCTCATGCAGAATGCTTTCCTTGTTCAAGCATGCCTTATTTATTTATTTATTTATTCATTCATTCATTCATTCATTTTGTAGCATTTCTCAATCTTCAGTTGTTATATATCTTTCATAGTTGTCTTTTTCTTTCTTTGCCATTTTGCAAAAACCAATTCTCTCTTAAAATGGAATGAATTAGTCTCATAAGGAATCTTTTTTCTGAAGTTAAGTGAGAACTATTATGTGATTTTTTTTTTAGTAGGAATTACATGATCAGATTTGCATTTTAAAGCAATCACTAGCTATAGCTTATAGGAATGTTTAATGCTCAGCCTGCCTGAACTCAGAGATCGTTTCTAGGACTGTTAGAGCAATTTGAGTGAGAGATGATGAGAAGTTCAACTAGGGCAATTACAGCAGTAATGGAGCACAAGAAGCAGACAGAATTAACTGAACTGGGTCAGAACAAAGGTGATAATAAGGAAAAATGTAAAAGAAAATTATTAGACATCATTTCATATTCATTCAAGAATTTACCTACCTTCATATTCCATCTACTGAATTTTCCATGATTGTTGATGCATTAGAATTCACTTTGAAGCAACTCTCAAACAAATTTTTTTTTAAAAAAACTTCATGAAAAAGATCAGCATTAACTTTGGTATGAAAATTAAGAAATAAACTAGCCATGTTGAACTATTTATTTGGTGAATATATTACTTATATTGTGACAACATCAATGTTATCAAAAGTTTTAATGAAATTAGTAAATAGTTGTAACACATGACACTCATTGAGAGATCTCTAGAAGCCATTTTTAGTTCTTATAGTGAAATACCTGGAATTTGGTACTTATTGTAAAAAGTACTACATTTAGCTCCACTTTGGTGGCTGTAAGTCCAAACTACATGGGGCCCGCTCTGGTGAGGGCCCTCCCACCTGTGTCACCTCACGGCAGATGGCTTCAGAACCCTGGGAATACATGCAAGAGGAAAAGGTTACCTTGCCAAAGAGGAAGGCAGAGAGACTAGGGAGTGGCCAGGCTCCTTCTTTTATATCAACCCTCACAAGAACTAACTCAGGTTAATACCTCCCCACACATCCCATGATTGGAAGGCCTCCAGAAGGCCTTGCTTCTTAGAGGACCCCACTTCCCCATGACTATACTAAGGAACAAGGCTCCGGCACCTGAACCCTTGGGCCACAAGCCACACCCAAATCATAGCAGTCTACAAGAGTCACAGGAATGGACTCCGTGAATCTCTTGGTTCTCTCAGCCCTGTAATAACAACTGGAAATGAAGCCTGTGATCAACTTATCAAACAGTGAAGAACAGTATGTATCATGTCTTCATCCTACACTGACTTTTCCAACCTTCTTTATCAGATAGTGCCTACAATTATTTTATTTTAGAGTCATAAAACTCAGGTACCCCAAAATACAGTTTTTAAGATTGTTCACCCCTCAAGCCACATTTTTTGCACAATAGGAAAAAGTTAAGTTTATTTTTCCTTATGCAAAATAACTCAGTCACTTCTGGTTTAAAACTCAGTCTTTGAGGAAAAGGCTCACTCAGTTCTGGATTCTTCCCTTTCACTTGTGCAGCTTTTCTGCCTGAGCTGATAGATAAGGATCAACCAGTAGGATTAACTTCAGTCATCAGAAACTCTCCCCACATCTTCTAGCCATGTCTACTTCCTGTGTCAGGTGCATTCACCCTACCTGTTCTGAGTTCAAATGCTGTAGGATCTCTACTTTCTCTCAAACAATTTTAGATTATTTCAGAGGATTAGAAAAAAAAAATGGATGCTTTCCTAGACGGTTGTGGGAGATGTGCTTTGTGATTCTCTGTTCATGTCCAAAAGCTATTATCAAATGCAACCCAGAGAAGAGGTATGTTATGCCTTTTCTTGGGACCTGTGTTTTGTTTTTTTTAAAATTCTCTTCCCAGTATTTATTTTCCTCTCTGTGGGAAAAATACCTGTGTAACTGGTCACTCTGCCTTAAGTTGCCATTTATGGTTTCCCTGTGTGTGCTTGGACCTTTGCTGCTTTCTGAGATGTAGAAGTCCCCATTATTGTCATTGAAATTATGAGTTCACTCCTACCTATTAGGATGACTGTTGTGAAAAAGATAGAAGATAACAAGTGTTAGTGCTGATGTAGAGAAAAGGGAACACTTGTACACTGTTGGTAGAAATGTACATTAGTACAGCCATTATTGAAAACATTGTGGAGGTTCCTCAAAAAAATTAAAAATAAAGTTATTTTATGATTTTACCTCTGGGTAGTTACCCAAAAGATTTGAAATAAGCATTATGCAGCACTATTAATAATGGCCCAGTTATGACATTAGATGATGATTGGATAAAAAAACACATAGGGTACATATACATTAGAAAATACCATTCATCCTTAAAAAGGAAGGAAATTAGGTCATTTACAACCATTGGGATGGAATTGGAGAACATTGTGTTAAGTGAAATTAGCCAGGCAAAGAAATACAAACATTGTGTGTTCTCACGTATAGATGGAATTCAAAACAGTAAACTCACAGAAATAGAGAACAGAGTGGTAGTTACCAGAGGCAGGAGATAGGGAAACTTGGGAGATGATGGTCAAAGACTATAAAACTTCAGTTAGAAAGAAAAAATAAGTCCAGTATAATGATGCACACCTGTAATCCGAGGAATTTGGGAGGTCAAGGCAGGAGGATTGCAAGTTTGAGGCCAGCCTCAGCAACTTAACAATACCCTATTTCAAAATAAAAATAGAACACAACAAAACTAAAAACGAGGGTCGGGAATGTATTTTAGTGGTAGAGCACCACTGGGTTCAATCCTTAGTACCAAAAACAGAACAAAAAAAAGAAGAAAAATCTTTTTTTTTTTTTTTTAGCATTTATTGTATAGCATTGTTAATACAATTAATAGTGTATAGTATGTTGGAAAATAGCTAAGAATGTTTCAAAGTTTTCTTACCACAAAAATGATAAGTATTTGAGGTGATGTGTAAATTAACTTTAATTATGCCCCATTGTATTTATAGATCATAACATTGCTTAGTACCCTGTAAATATATAACTGTGATTTTCTAGTTTACAGTAAAATTAAATTTAAAAAGAGAAACGTTTTTCCCCCCATGTGACTTCTGTCTGCTGTCAGTTAGAAGACCCTGTATGGCTTTGCAAAGGCAATAGATTGAATGCCACAGGGAGAACTACTCTCAGGAATGTGATGCTACTGCTGGAATTTTTGGTAAAAGAAATATATAAAATAATGCAGGGTTAAAGCCAGCTCAGCTTGTGTTTAAAAATCTTCTGATTAGACTTATATATTTTCAAGTCAGGTTACAAATTAGTGTCTTTCTAGTCAAATAAATTCTCAAGCGAATAGCTTATGCTTCCTGTATTACTTCTCTCCATGTCATTGATTATTTACCACTTATTAAAATTAAATCATTGTATCTCAGTGTAGCTATAATTTGCATTTCTCTAACTGGTGAAGATGTTGAACATTTGTTCATATATTTGTTGACCATTCATATTTCTTCTTCCTGAAATATCTGTTAATTCCTTTGCCCATTTATTGATTGTTTAGTTTTATGGTGTCAAGTTTTTTGAGGTCTTTCTAAATCCTAGAGATTAATGCTCTATCTGATGTGCAGGTGGCAAAGATTTTCTCCCATTCTGTAGGCTCTCTCTTCACATTCTTGATTGTTTCCTTTGCTGTGAAGCGCTTTTGAGGTTGATATCATCCCATTCATTGGTTTTTGATTTTAATTCTTGCACTTCAGGAATCTTGTGGAGGATGTTATTGTACATATATTTCAAATTAAAGCAATGGACTAGTAATAATATTTTAGCATTTAACTAATGTATATCAAGTTAAAGGCCCGATTCCTAAGTTTGAATTCATTCAATCCTCACAATAATCCCACTTGGAGATAAGAATATTATTGCCATTTAATAGATGAGGAAACTGACATTGAATGAAAACAGATGTTTAGTCAGTATCCACTGGGGTATTAAATGGCACTGACATTTAGTGATAATGAATGTTCCCCCAATGAATGCACGCCATTGTGTAATAGGCCCTAAAATTCATATTGAATAATATAACATGTAAAATATGCTGTAGTACCTTTGATTTTTATTATTTTGTTATTTTTAAATAGTATAAATGAATTATCATATGCACAATTGTACTAAAATTTCTAAGTAGCCCTTTAGTAAATGTAATTTCATTAATTCTCTTAATTTTTCTGATATATACTATTATTGAGATGAAATTCATGTTTATCACATTATATTTAATCAAAATATTTGAAGAAAATTGGTTTTAGATATTTGAAGCTTTGACCAAAACACAGATAAATAAAATCCCCAATGACCTACTTGCAGAATTTATGGAACATTGAGTGGTGATTAATTTAATATTATTTCCAATGATACCCATTCTTTATTTAAAATTCATAATTATTTCATAGCATAATTTTACAAACTATATGATCACACTCCTTATAATTCATTCAACTGAAGGTAAGAGGTTAAATACTCGTGATTTGTGTGTGTGTGTGTGTGTGTGTGTGTGTTAATTAACCAAGGACAGCTTTTTAGTTCAAACCCCCAAACAGAATATAATTTCACTATTTGTATTCATGTGAACAACAGATTCTAAATAAAGTTGACAAGGTTGTTTATACTCTTTTTACCAGAGCCCTACAGAAATTTTACTAATGAATTTTAAATACATTAATATCAGGTTTCCTATTAAATACATTAATATATCACTTTGTCCACTCTTTTATGTATCTCACACACATAAAATCTAAGAAGAAAGCAAAATATAAATATGTGTGTATGTATGTATGTAATATTTTAAAAGAACATGTTTATGGGTTGCTTTGTAATCATTTCATATTTTACTTATAGATTATAACATCCCTTTGAATGACACTAGTTTCCCTTTTCTCTGATTTCATTGAACAATGGCAATTTTCTTTTACTTCTAGAAGATACATGTGTTTATTAAAAGTAAATAAATAAATTTTAAAAGTGTATGAGACTTTTTAAGTAGCAATTTTCTTTCAATTAATTTACTTAGTCATTGATTTCTCTCATTGCAACCAAAGTTAGAATTATAGTCTATTAAGAGATACTGGACAAGTTAATGCCCTTAAGCTTGGGACTGGAAGAAATCCTGGAAGAAGTAAAAAGTGATTTTTGCATTAAATCAGAAGCTTCCCCGATAAGATCTTCAAGCCAACTAGCTGGCTTCCATCTGTTTTCAACCTGTTTTGGGAGATATTTGGATAAAGGCTAAGGAACCATTGACATACCCTTAGAGAATGAAAGTATTCTTGTTTTTATTATTAATGAATTCCATTCTGTGTTATTTAAATAAGTATTTTTTCCCATAATTGAATGGCTTCATTAAACAAAATCCATGCAACATAGAGGTGGTGTCTCAATAGAGACGTTCCAGGACTGGACGAGAACATGGCCACCTCAGACTTACATAGGTTCTCCTGAGTTCAGATGGCCCGACAGATCTGTGCCCCCTGTGAACTGGAAGAGAAAAGGAGTCAGTCATAAGAGTAGTTCCAGAAGAAAACAAAAACAAACAAAAACCCCCAATTTTGTCAGTCTATTGCCAGTCTTTAATTATTTATACACTGTGAAACAAAAACTTTCACAAGTATCTGTTGGAAAGCTATCAAAGCAAAATACAGCTAAATGCCAAGATGCTGGAAATGATGGCAGTGATTTCTTCTTAGGATTAACCCTGTGACATACGCTTTACAGGCACTGTCTTATGTCGTCCTCACATAATGATGTAATGTATTATTATCATCCTGAAATAGAGATGAGAAATCAAAGGTTATAAAGGCTAAATAGCTTGCCTGAGGTCCCAGCAGTAGTAAATGGTCTGATGGGCTTCAGAGCCAGCTCCATCTGACTCCCCAACTCATTCTGCTCATCCTTTTGCTCCTTTAACATTAAGCCACGGCACTTGTGGCTCCTGCCTATGGAGAAACTGGCACAATTGAAGTGTGATCGAACCCAAAGTTTATAGCAGAAAGGCAAAAAATTCTCTCTCTTTAATGATGTGTAGATGCAAGGAGAACACTCAATATTTGAAGGTCTGAACAATATAAAACCTTACACACACACACACACACACACACACCACTATACAACCATACAAATATAACATATTCTTAATTAAGGAAAATGACCACCAAATAAAGAGTATTTAACTGGAAACCATGAGTTTATGTTCTAATTTAGGAGACAATCATACAAGGAATTTTCTTTACACTTTAATGTATTCAATTTAGAGATCATGGATATGCCTATATATTATCATGTAAATGGGTGCATCCAGTTACTCACATCGTTCTGGAAACTTGGCCATTCGTAGATATGCATTAGAAGCCACTCTGTTTTCTAAAGCAAATGCTTTTTTTCTTTTCTGTTGTAATTTTAGGATGTTTTTACCTAGGATCCGTTTTTTTAAAATTTCACAATCCCAATTCAAGGTTTTGGTCTTGTAAAAATGCTAGCATATGAATAAGCAATACACACACGTGTATATATATTCACACATATGTATATATGCATACAAATATATATATGATAGATTGGATAGATACAGATATGTATGGCTGTCTCTTACAACTTATATGTAATAAAGGCATATTTAAACAAATTAGATGTTTTTCAACAGGAGATTGTTTAATGTATCATGTAATATCAAAAATAGTGAAGTCAATATATGTGAATGGGTTTTAGAAGAACCATTAAAATATTATTACATAAAAAATTGAAATTGCAAGATGATACTATATGTACAGTTTGAGTCATATCTAGTTAAAAATTCCATTGTGTGTGGGGGAAGGGGGTGATCTGGGTGTATGTTTACATACTGTGCTATAGGATGGTAAGTTATGGTGTAGACATACCAATTCTAGAACTCTTTATGCCAAATTATTCACAAGTGGACAGGGGCTTCAAGTTGTAGGAAAACTTTCACTTTTAAGTTCTATACATCTGAGTTATTTATTTCTTGCAAAATTATCTATTATAAATTAAAAAAAAATAATAGTTTGCATAATTTGCTTGGCACTCCTTGTTCATGAATATGACAACTCATCTTTTCAGTACAAAATTTGTCTTAGCTTTAGGCATAAAGTCACAGAGTTTATGGTCTGTCTTACATTCTTTTGCCCCTCTGCCTTTCCATATTTTATACTCTCTGTGGAGAATCTCTTACCTTCACTTCTCATGGTCGGGTTCCATTATGTTCCCAGATCTAATTCCAGTACTTCTATTATTTTCCCTCCTCCATTATCATTTCAGATTTTTCATTTTTGTTACATCACATTCTGGTCTGCCTTATACTAAACTAAAATATCCATATGAGCCATGCATGAAATTATCTTCATGCTTATTTCTTTCTTCTATGGTTATGTTATCATTATATTGCATTAATAGATAAAAATTAGTAACAATTATTTTTGTGAAATGTTTGAACAGTTTCAGCTTTTCCTTATATTCTGATCTGTTGCTGAAGAGTCACCTCCAATCTATGTCAAATTGCCAGCCTTGTGGCTTGCAATCTGCTTCTCAGTTCTATATTGTAATTTATGTATTATAACTACATTGGCTGCCTATGTTCTCTAATATAAACACATTTCAAGAGGCTTAAATGAGAGATGACAGTCCAAACAAAGTATCTTAGACAGGAAGGCATTTGTAATTATTTTATAAAACGATGCCAAAATATTGTCACATACAGTATCTCATATGACAAATTCAATAAAGTCTTAGAGAAAAACACAAAACTTTATAAAGTTCCTGTGTAAATCAGTCCAGGTGGCTTCCTTTTACATTGACAGGCAGGATTATTTTCAAAAGGATAGGAGAAGGAGAGAGAGAGAGAGAGAGAAACCCAAACTGATCTGCTATAGAAGTTTCCTCGGTAGTCATCCAGGAAGGGGAGTTTTGCTCTGTCACAAGTGACTAGTCCCTGATTTTGAAAGCGTGAATCATCCTCCTTTGAAACAAGAGATAAGTGGGGGAAAGAACTGTTTCAAAATTATTTTACAACTATTTCCTTTTGAGCTATGACTTCTTAAATTGGAATGTGATCCAGAATAGCTTCCCTTTGGATCCAACATTTGTCTTAAGAATTTTTATTGTCTCTCTTTTCCCTCTCCCATCTCACTTCTTCTCTCCCTCTGTTCATCAGATTTACACTGACTGGGCCAACCACTACCTAGCAAAATCAGGCCACAAGCGGCTGATCAAGGATTTGCAACAGGACATCGCAGATGGAGTACTGCTAGCAGAAATCATCCAGATCATTGGTAAGACCTGCCCTCTGAGAGGAAGCATGAGAGTCTCTGCTCTCAACCCCTTTGGTAAATTACAGTTTAAGTAGAATGCATAGCAAATTGTTCCATGTGTCTTGGAGATGAATGTGGCTCTCCCCTGATTTAATTAAACATGTTTATGTGAGGATGTTTGAGAAGGACGGTTTGGCCATACTTTTCAATAGCTAGAATTGTATCTTTACATACACGGAATTGTCAGAAATGAATGCTTCATTAAGCCATATGTCTCCCATGTGTGCATTTCTTTAGCGGGAGCAACTCATACACTCTGAGATTCCTTGAAACTGTATCTTGATCCAGCAGGGACAATTGTGAAAGGTTTCATGTCAGCAGTCATTTGGCACAAGTGAAAGAATTAGCAGCAACTTCCTTCTCACTCATTTTTTTTTTTCCCCTTGATTTGTGCATGTGGAATTGGTGGCTGCTAACAAGTGTGTCCTATTGTACTTGGCTTGGGAGATCGAGTAAATTTAGCAGCAACATTTTTGCTTATTTCTTTTTAAATTTCTTTTTTTCTGTTTTACTTCATTGCTTAAGCATGTTGTCCTTTTTTTCTCTCTTTCATTTTATTTTTTGGCTTTAGCAAATGAAAAAGTTGAAGATATCAATGGATGTCCTAGAAGTCAGTCTCAGATGGTAAGAATCATATTTATTCTCAATATATAATGCTTATCATCATTTCCAGAATTAACTACATTTGTAAATGGGTTAGAAATTTCTTGGCATGCCCTCCTGCTTTTTGAAGAAACCATTTGATCACACTCTGTCATATGCATGAGAGTCTCTGGATTTCTATGGATACAGTTTATGCATATGATAACATGAGTACAATTAAGTAACTCGGAATCCTGTATGACATATTTCCAGGTGTTTTTAGATCCTTGGCTTTTGTCATTCTGATGTTCTGGATAATTTAATTATGGTCACTGTTCTTTATGGTTTTAAATTTCAGTTCCAATTTTAAGTGTTCCTGTTTATCTCAACAACTGTTTGTGAGAACAGTATTTGCCATGTGCATTTTAAAAATATATGAACAGTATTTATTTTGTTCATAAAGAAATCCAATGAAGCACATGGGCTGTTTGACACTATCCGAAATATTTCTGAAGCCATTGCTGTTGTAAGTTTGCTGAGCAGTGACTGGTTTTGAAATATGATTCACAGCGTGTTCCAGAAAGCCCTCAAACTGGAGGTCTGTCTCTCCCCCAGCTATCTCTTATTTTCACCACCTTGTAAAGTTACAAGTTTTATAATAAAATCATAGACTGATAAACTGCTGGGATAAAAATCACTTTTATAATTAAATAGCCACAACTTAATTTTATAGGACAACCTAAAACACAAATGCCTTAAGTGAAGTTTTATCATGTAGATATAATCATGAATGATAGCCACACTCCACAAGATGAGGCTTCTTTTTAGTACAGAATAGACACTTAGAATGGACTTAATAAATTCTTAATTGTCAGATACTTGGAAGAATAAAAAAAAAAACACAAACTTGTGAACTTTTAAAATCTGCTGACCTGCATTACTTAATGTCAGAAAACTGAAATCCAAAATAATAAAAGGGATTTATTTTTAAGGAATGAGTAATTAGCTTGTCTCTTTCTCTCAAAGAAGCACTCCAAAGACCTATAAAGATGTCATGAAATATCTCTCGCTGTTATGAAACCATCACTATAAAAGAAAGATTCTCAATAAAATATTTCAGTTTTAAGGAAATTTCCTGATCCAATTACTCTGGTCACAAACATAACTCTGAAAATTAATTGAAGTTTTTTTCTAAAGTTTTACTGAGAGCAAGCTGAGATAGAATATATATTCAGAACCTACTAACTCATATCTATGTTATGTTGGGAAAACATGTAACCTCTTTGAACCTTGACTTTCTCATCTACAAAATAAGCTTTAATTAGAATTAGAGCACATGCATTGATTGACACCTGTTAAAATATTTTTAGGGCTTTATATTGAAAAGCTCTATAGTCCCAGAAAATCATATGTTGTTTTTTAATCCCAACACTCATTGGTTTTGCTTTTAATATTCAAACCAAAAGACGAGTTCCATACTACAAGATATTTAAATCTAGTGACTCTTACCTACTCTGCTGTCATTCCCATTTGATTCTGAATATAGAGAATTCAATAATTGAATAAGTTTGTACTCTATGACAGAAAAAAATCAGACTCAAAAGCTGGTGATTATAGATATAGTACTTAGATATTTGTCTGAAGCATCTATAGCTAGAGATTCAACAAATATGTGAAAGTATTTTCATTAGTATAAGACTTTGTGAAATTTTTATATTTTTTTACTCCTTGTTAGCTCTAACATACCATGTAATTTCTAGGATGCATCCTATCTTAATAGTCAAGCTTAAAAAAAAATAGAAAAAGAAATACCAAAGTCTGAGAAATTGCAAATGCTATGAAAAAAAGCGTTTTTTTTTCCCCAGACAAAAATTATTAGTCAGAATCACATTAAATTTTGAATAAGAATGACTCGAATCTTCCTTTTCTTCTTATGTTTGAATTTTGAATCTGAAATTGGCATAGCCACAGTGTGTTGGTTCAGAATATAAAAGAAACAAATGCAACTTTTTGATTGAAGTATTTTTTTCCTCTGTTCTTCAGAATTTGAAGTGGTAATATGTTATTAATGAATGGAATTGCTCCACTGTGAGGGAGACAAGAAAGTAAAGAGAATTATGGTAGCATGACTAGGCTTATGAATTTCATTTCTACTCCAAACAGGATGTCGACTTTTATTACACAACATCAGGAGGTTCTGCATTAGTAACAATGAGTTCTGTCCTTGTTCATACACCTACTTTTATCATATCTTCTTCTTTTTGTGACATTGATTGCTCTTTGTGTTTAATAACAAAAAGTAAGGTAAAACTAAGTCACTGTATTTGGTAGTCATAGATTGTCTTTAAGTTTCAAACTTGATGATATTTAATGAATCATTTTAATCTTTGATTAATATGTTTTCTTGTGAGGCATGAATGTATATTACATTAACGAATTCTCCTAACAGTTAACTAAATCACACTTAGCTAAAGTTTATCCAGCACCTAAAGTACTAGGTATACGGACACTTGAAAGAATTACATATGAGGATCAGAGGTGCAGTTTAGATAATAACAGTACTACAGTTGCACAGGCAAGAAAAAGACTGAGCAGAGAGTGAACTTAGTGTGTTCCAGATGCAGGCAGATAGATGCCCTGTGGTTTGAGCATAGTCAGAGCTGTTTGAAGGGGAGGATGAAAGCGTGATGATGTTGGGCCCAAATAAGGAGTTTGCATGGTGTTCTAACTTAGTTGAGTAACCTGGAAGATTTTTGAAGCTGGGCTGTGGCATCATTTGATAAAAATATAATTTTTAAATCACCCTATTCTTTCTGGGAATTTTTTGCCAAAGGGATATGGAGGATCATCCACTTGTTTTTAAACAGGGAGTTTTAAAAGGCCCCCGAATGTTGAGGTATAAATGAGTAAGTAATTACTGTTAAGTAAGGTCAGTATTGTCATTGGAGAAAACAGCCTAAAATGTGAAGGGAGAAAGATGATACATTAATATTTTGACATGGAGAGTAAGTAGGAGGTGATTTTAGGCAATTAGACATATGTTTCTAAATGTCAGGGAAAAGCTTTGGTTGAACTCTACTGAGTACATAGTTAATAGTTAAAGCCATGGGCAAGGATAAGACCTTGCAGGAAGTCTGTGTGAAGTCAACAGTGAAAAAAGCTAAGGGTCTTATAATGAGGATAGCAACATTTATGTGGCAGACAGATGTGTAGGAATCAGGAGGGAGAAAGAGCCATAAGAATGTGAGACCATCATTAAGCAAGTGGATCACAGACATGTGTTGTTAATCCTTTGAGTAAATACAACAGTTGCAGCTATGGTACTTGCACTAGCCCTGAGAGGTAGAAAGAAGTGAGATGAGCTAAACACAACAGATGCTGTCAAATCCTACCTAGCCATCTACTTGGTATGCTGGAATGAGAAAGTTAGTATTGGTAATTGTACAGGCACGGGTGATGTGAATGTGAGAATGTGACGATCTTTCTGTAGAGTGATAGTGTGTTAACAAGTGAATAAGAGATGCAGGTATCTATAGAGTTATAAATAATTTTTCTAGGAGTGCCCTGTTGAAGAGAAGGAAAATTATATATAGTTCAAGAGAAAGGCTGTGTTTAGGGTAGTTTTTATAAGGAAGGAAGGAAGCAAGAAGAAAACAGTAAACAGGCAGATTGGGTCCAGGGGAGTGGGGTGATAAGTGATGATGTGAAATCCTAAAGGAAATCATGGAGGAGGAAATTTCAAAGTCCACATAGGAGATCCACTATCAGGAAAGAATGGGAAGACATATTCCTTTGTGATGTGTCATAAGGGAATATGATTAGGTTAAGATGTGGATATTTGAAATAGATTAAACAGAAATTGAAGGAGTTACAATCAATGTGTAATGACTTCAGAATAGATACTACTAATGTGTGCTCTATGTGTTTCTCTAACGGTGTCATTATGATAAAGAAAATTCAACAAGTATATTATTATATATAGTACCTAATATTAAATAAATTTACACATATATACATATATCTTACTCTTTCAAATAACATGATATAAAAGTCACATATTTAAGAAAAATATCAATTTTTACCAACTTATTATTAGTATTATTTTTATTCAATGAATCCCAGTGTCAAAGTCATGGTTATTATTTTTTTCCTAATGATAAACTCCTACAAACTAAGTGCTGTTTTTTTTTTAAAAAAAAATAGAACTTAGTTTGTAGGAGCTTATCAAATGCTATATTTACCCTTATTTGAAGATGAAGCTGCTAATACAGATGACACCTGTTGAGTAATTTCTAGGTGGGTGGTATCAGGATTCAAAATATATGCTGCATGCCATTACTTTGATGCACTTAGATGAGGAAATAAATTAGTAAACTATTAATACCAGGAATGTCTGGAATGGCCTGCAGATTAAAAATAGAGAAAAAAATGCCCAACATTTATTTGAAATGCAGAGGCACAAGTGCAAGATTCTTAGACAAAAATGTTAGACATGTAAGAGAAAGGTTGTTTTGAAAACACGTTTTTATTTATTTTAAAATAGACCATTATATTTATGGATCCATACAAATGCGCAGGGGAATTAGGACATTCGATTGTGTGAAATGGTTGTGTGAAATGGTTGCAAAGACTTAGATTAAACAGCACAACTAAGGATCTAGCAAAGGCACTGACTCACAGCTTGCCCTTCCTTTGTCTTCACCCTAGTAGCCCAAGTGTTTATCAGCCATGACCTTCCACCTTATTTTTGATCATGTCATATATGTTATTGTATGAAATTTGCTGATTGTGAGGATCTTTGGAACAGCCATTCATCATATTCTTTTCATTCCTAGAAGAGAGAAAAGTACAGTCCAGTCTTCCCTCCCTGTCTCATTTTGTTTACCACAGGATTATGGCTTCAGAATAAATACTGTTATAGGTTTTGCAGACATCTTTATTCCATTTCTATAGTTAGGATTATCTGAAAGGTGAAACTCTTCTTGATAGTAAGTGTCCCATACTTTTATCAGTATTTTTTCCTTCAAACTCTTACCAGCCACTGCTTGTAATTCTTGCTCCTTCAAAGGATTATTTTAGGAAAGAAAAGAAGATGAGGTTTTTAACCACACAGGGATGAGATAAAAATTGGAATGCTCTTAGAAGTTTAATAAAATCTTATAAATGGCACACTGAAGGATTCTGGCCTTATGACTCACAGGAATAGAATACTGCCAAGGTTAGTCCAATCACGTGATCCCCTGCCATTTTTTTAAGCAGTTCCATGGCTAGAAAAAGAATACCTCATAAAGATCAGTGTTTTGCTACAAGTGTAATAACTCTAAAGAAATTTTAAATGAAAATTACTACTTTGCAGTTTCCTTAACGATTTCATTATTTTCACAGAGGCTCAAAATTCGGAAGAATGCATAAAACTACTAGTTTTAGAGACCAATAATTTAATTTGTAAGAATATCCCCCTCATGATTTTTAAAACTGTGTCCCTAGAAATTGCTCTGTATAAAGTTCAAATGAAGTAACTGAAATTCTGTGGAGGTCTTGAGGAGCAGTATTCTGTGTTGAAAGGACAATGGTCACTGGAGTTCTAATTATGACTTTGTGACCCAGGACAAGGAATTCAGCAATGCTTATTAGGGCCTCTGCTCATTTCTGCAGTGATGAAACTGGAATGAATACCAAAGCCCATTGACATTCTAATCTGCTATGTTGATTTTTAAAAAAATACCAAAGTTCATGATTTTCTCTTCAATATTTTACCTTACAACATATTAGAGTTTGCCATCTTTACATATTTTAAAACTGCTTTCATTGTAAGTTTAGAAAGTTATTTTGCTAAAAATGTTTTGTTTAATTTACAAAAAAAATATAGCATAGAAATTGTCTTATTGTGTGTGAGAATTATTTGGCTTGCCACTTAGAAATTAAATACTAGTTTAAAACACAGCAGTTCTTTGTTGCATTATCTTTATTTTATAAAATAAATAGTTTAAGTATTCATACAAGAATATGTGTCTATTTGAATTGGTTTCTGTCATTAACAGTTTCAATAGAAATTGGAATTAAATAATTTAATTTGATTTGGATTCGAGATTTTTCATTTCTTTTTTGAGAATTTTAAAATTCTGTTGGGGAAATTTATAAGGTTTTAAGTACATATATGTAACCATTGTAAAATATAATTAAAATTTTTACTACATATTTGAATATTGATCACATTTTTATCTTTTTTCACTTAAAATGCTAAAAAATACTTTCTACTAATAGACACAGAAACATTCCCAGCCACTAGGCTTGCCACAGCCTTAGGTCATCAGAGACTCCAATCTCAGACACTGCTCTCCCATTCTCTGTCAATGCTCTCTCGACATGCATCCACCATGATAATATAATTCAGAATAGTTTCATTAATTTAAAAATCTTATGTGCTCCAGCTATTCATCCTTCCTAGTTACGCTCTCTATGGTTTTGCCCTTTTTAGAGTGATATATATTTAGAGTCATATAGTATGTGGCCTTTTCAGATTCGAATCTTTCACTTAGTAATATGCATTTACTATCCCTCCATGTTTTTTCATAGTTTGAAAGCTCATTTTGTTTTAGTGCTGAATACTAATTCACTGTCTTAATGTACCACAGGTTACATATCTTTTCACCATCTAAAGGACTTCTTAGTTCATTCCAAGTTTTAGTAGTTCTGAAGAAAGTTGATATTCACATCCATGTGCAGATTTTTGTATGAACTTAAGCTTTTAACTTCTTTGTTTAATCTGAAGGAATGCAATTGCTGGATTGAATGTAAATGTTTGTTTAGTGTATTAAGAAACCACAAAACTATCTTTCATATGACTATGCAATTTTACATTTCCATCAGCAGTGAACAAGAGTTCTCTCATTCTACACATTCTGGTCAGCACTGGGTGTTGTAATAGTTCTGGATTTTGGTCTTTCTAATACGTGTACAGTGGTTTTAATTTGAAATTTCCTGATGACACATGATATGGAACATCTTTTCATATGCTTATTCGTCATTAGTATATCTTCTTCAGGGAGGCATTTCTTTGGGTCTTTGGCTCCAGTTTTTAATCACTCTGTTTTCTCTTTGTTGCATTTTCAAAGTTCTTTACATATTTTGGATAGCAGATCTTTTGAAAACATTTTTTTTTCCCCATTCTGTGGCTTATTTCCTAAGCATTGTCTTTTCACAGAGCTTTAGTTTTTTAGGTTAGATGAAGTCTGGCTTATTATTAATTTCTCAGATATGGCTTTCGTGTTGTATCTTAAAAGCCAACATGATTTAGATTTCCCTCATGTGTCCTCTCATAGACATTTTATGTTTTTGTGCTTTATATTTAGACTTATGATCCATTTTAAATGAATATTTTGAGAAAGGTCTGTGTCTATATTTTTAAATGGTATATGGTGGTCTAGTTATTTAGCACCACTTGTTAAAAATGTTATCTTTGCTGCATTGTATTGCCTTTGCTTCTTTGTGAAACATCTGTTGAATATACTTACGGGGGTCTGTTTCTGGCTCTCTTTTCTGATCCATTGGTCTATCTGTCCATTCTTTTGCCGTAGTCACCCTGCCTTGTTTCTGTTGCTTTATAATAAGCCCTAAAGTCAGGTAGTATCAGCCCCCCAGTGTTGTGCATCTTGTTTTGTGTTCCATTCATTCTTCTCTTTTACCTCTGTGTGTAAACTTTGGAATCAATTTGTCAAGTTACACAAAATCACTTGCTAGGATTTTGATAGAGCGTTTTCCTTTAATGTTTTGGTTCCCTCTCCTGCTTCCTTCCCTACCCCCAACCTTGTGATATAAATAAACTTTCTTCTTTAAGACCACACTTGCTTCTTCCACTTGTGTCAGGAATGTAAACTCTGATGAGGTTGGGAGAGGGTGTGGTTATGTGAGAGGAATAATATTTATATTTATAGATGCTATGGTGAAATCATCCACTTGGAAAATTTATTGCTATAGAAATTTAGCCATGTATAAATAAATATTATTTAAATCTAGAAAAGTTGGGTAACTGATTAATAATAAAGCAGTAAGTTTCTTGTTTTCTGCAACAAACTGAAAAACAGGATCTTAATAAAAACCTGCAGAGCATATTTTCAGGTCAAAGAATACTGATACAATTTTTATAACATTACACTTATAATACTTTATACTTGCAATTTCAGCTAATGATAAAGTTTTGATGTTATCTATAATTGACAACTAATATTAATATTTAACATTCATTATTCTTTAACAAGTTAGTTAAAACCCATAGTATGATTTTGAGAAAAAATAAATTTTATCTGATGAAATCCTTATGAATTTTTCATATCTGCACCCTCCCCCACATACTTCTGTTATAATGTATATGTGTTCACAAAGTGCTTTTTTCATACTAGTAATGTTATATATTATTAAATAAACTCTAAGCCCTTATCCATTTCCAGTATGGATGTTAACACATGGAGATATCTATATGTATACACACATAGATACACACGAACATATATATCTAGTATGGAACTAAGCTCTTTAATCTTCACTGAGTGTTTCAAGGTTGTGAACTGAAGATTTTCCATATCACAGTTGAGGAAGCTGAGGCTTTGGGATAGCAAACATCTCTCAGTTTCTTACAATGTGTGCATTACAGTACCAGGATGCAAAACTGATTTCTTTGACTTCAAAACTTTTTTTTTTTTTTAAAGAAAGAGTGAGAGAGAGGAGAGAGAGGGAGAGAGAATTTCAACATTTATTTTTTAGTATTTGGCGGACACAACATCTTTGTCTGTATGTGGTGCTGAGGATCGAACCCAGGCCGCACGCATGCCAGGCGAGCGCGCTACTGCTTGAGCCACATCTCCAGCCCCAGACTTCAAAACTTTTAATAATTGTACTATAATGCCTAACAAATATAAATAATTGTACTATAATGCTTACTCTGCTTGTCAAGTCACAGACCAGTTAAGAGCCAAGGAAATCACCATTTTCTCCCCTCTCCCTGTTGGGCGACACAAACAAATTTGATGTGGGAATGAGGGGCCATGCGAGGCTTCCCAGTTCAGCCGCATAGGTCACCTGAGCAAGCTTTAACTTCATCCTCCCTCAGAAGAATTAACAACACACAACCCCAGACATTGAGTCCTGGAAATGTGCATACTCACAAGGATCTCAGCCCACCCTGGTTTGCCAACGTTTTTATATCTAGTGCTTTACTGGTAGAAAATTGTATTACTTCCTTGTGGCTGCTGCAACAAATTATCACCAACTTGATGGCTTAAAACAACAGATATTTAATCTTTCACAGATCAGAAGTCTAAATTCTGGATCACCAGACCAAAATCCATGTGTCAGCAGGGCTGTGCTTCCTTCAGAGGCTATAGGGGAAATCCTTTCCCTGTCTTTTCTGGCATTTGGTAACTGTCAGCATTCTTTGGCATGTAGCTACACCAATCATCCTGTAATCCACAAAGATATAAAAATGCACTGCCTAGTTAAAAATAATCTGGAAGAATCTTGAAAACTTATGAAATGTGTGGAAAAAGTAGACTTTGCACTCTCTTTCTAGCTTTACCTTCAGACTGCGCAAATCCATCCTTACAATTAGCAAGTTATTTATTAAGCATCTATTTTATGCCTAGCACTGGGTCCTAACCACCTCTCAAGTGGTAGAGAGTTTAAGCCAGGGGATATGAGTAGTTCAATCGGAATGTTTAAATTACAGAGGTAACAAGAATGGTGTTGTAAGAAGAGCAAGTTCATTGCAGACTGACAGGTTTGGGTTTGAATTCTGGCTCTACTATTTACTAATTTTGCACATTGATAAATGCCATGCTATGACTCCAAACCTCTGGTGAATGCAAAAAACGAATACTAACTTGACTGGAGTAAAAGTTAAAAGGTTTTTGCGTTTAGAGTTAATAGAATGCTTGCTTAAAATTCTATATAAACAAGTTTCCTGTGCTAGGATTTTGGGTGAGGCTGAAGGGAACTGAGAGGTAACTTCCAAACAACTTTGCTTTTCTCCATTCTTGACATGCTAGATTCTTTTCTTTATTTTTTTCAAACTGCAGCTTCATCATGCAATGTATTGTGTGTTTTGTGAGGTTAGAGTGTTATTATTGACTTATTAAAATCAATTAAAATAGAATTTTAAAAAATTAGAGTGCATTGCAGGATAGTATGAGTAAAAATCAATTTGTGAAGCCTTTATTATCGTCTATCAATAAATCTGTATCCTGTGTGGTCATATAAAAATTTTTATTTCCAATGCAGTACTGATCATTTTTTCCCGTTAGATCCCATTAGACCTCTGAGCTTTAAGATCAAACCCAGACCATTAGCATGGGGCTTGGATGATGCTCCTCAGTGAGCCCCACTTGTCTCTTTGGCCTCATCTCCCACCACCAGCTTTCTTCAAATTTCAAGATTCCTAACCCTGGAGTCTCTTCTGGCCTTATCTCCCTTCCCCTGCAGTTTCACCAAACCAATATGAAGGCTACTAACCTTCAGAATACTTTCAGATTTGATATGCATTTGAAAGTTGAGAAAGAGTTAGGTGAGGTTCGACTTTTAATTTCTGGCTATTCTGAACTATGATGTTTCTCAACCAAGCTGTGTTCACATTTAGCTCCTTCCTGGGTTCACCTCATAGCACCTCTTTTTGGTGAGCCCTTCCTAAATGTATAAGTTGGGCTTCCCTTTTATCAGCAAAACCTGCATGTTAAGATCATGGGCTCTGTGTGTCCTCCTGCATGATGATTCAGTTATTAGATCAACACTTTTTTCATTTGAATTGATGTAGATAAGTCCAGGTTAGAGGAAGAGATATTTACAGTGATTTTATATGAGTCTAAGTTACTCTTCTTTGCCAGCCTTCTTGGCCTCTGACCAGGAGTAGGCTCTCCCTCATCCTTCTCTAGCAGTCTGTGTTTCTCTGATCACAACATTCATCACATTAAATTGGATTTATTACAAATTTTTCATGAAAAATAAGAAGTAAAGATAATTAAAGAATAGCACAAGTCACAAAAGAATTCACCTTCCAGAGACAGCTGAGGTTACAATAGGTGTTTGATCTTCTAGACAGTGTCTGTATGATTCAGGACAGCTCTCTCCAGGACTTCAAAGAAATCCTAATTAGGATGCATTTCTCCTGTAGAGAAATGAGTCTTCAAGGTGTGATATTGCAGCTTGGTTTATGATTACTTAACCTTTTGTATGGAAGCACTTTTTGAGTCTAAGGAGCAGCACAGCCTTTAAAATTCCAAGTCAAAGTCACCTCTGTAAGCAAACTGCAAAAAGCGAGGGTTGCCATGATTTATTCTCCAGCATCTCTGCAATTATTTTTTCTTATGGTTTCTCTGGTTGGCGGGGACCTTGCTCCTCCCTCTCCTGGATGTCTAACATTATCCAAATCTGACTTATCTGTCAAGTCTAAATGACATGTCTGTGAAGCTTTCTCCAGATCTATAATGAAAATAGATAACTTCATTCTCTTAAATGCCATACAATGTTGTGTATAATTCTTCATTGAAATTTATCATATGATGCTTGGTGCTATGGTGAGTTATAAATCTCTTTTGTATCTTCAGCTGCTTTATAAACTCACAATGACTGAGACCTTGTAATTCATTTTTATATCCCTTCACCAGCCAGCAGAACTCTGCCTATAATCAACAATCAATATTTGTTGAATGAATTAGTCATTCAATATTAAGTGTTCTGCCATAGTTTAGTCTTAATCACAAAATCTAAGGTTGATGTTAATAGAATTGTTCTTATTTAGGAATAGCTTACTTAACACTGAAATGAATAAATACAAATACTTATAAAATATATTCTGTGTTTATGTCAAGTATACATGTTAACCCTCAGGTTTAAAAAAACGAAGGTATAAATATATTGATACTGTCTTAAGTTTTCATAAATGAAGAAAGAAAATGTGAGACCTTCTTTAACTCAACTTGAAATCCATTTGTGATCAAGCAATTAAAAATGCTTTTATTTATTATGTTCATAAAAATCATGGTAATGTACAATTATGATATTAGACAATAAGCAAAATTTCTGATTTGAAAAATGGGCTCCCATTTTTCA
This sequence comes from Callospermophilus lateralis, assembly GCF_048772815.1. NCBI lineage: Eukaryota > Metazoa > Chordata > Mammalia > Rodentia > Sciuridae > Callospermophilus > Callospermophilus lateralis. The sequence goes on from NC_135308.1 coordinate 128,080,801, forward strand.
TGGGAGTAATCGAAACTATTGGAAATCAGTCAATGCTCTCTAGAATATTTAAGGATAGTGGCTCTACTTTGAGCATAATGTAAGTGTAATAAATGTTCAGTAAATAAATAAGTGGTTTGATTAGAACATAAAATTAAGTGAAGGGACTCCAACATGCTGACATTAATTATACAAATAGTAACTATTCAGATCTAAAAGTATGTACCAACTTCTGTTGACTCTGTTTAATTTCTTCAACCAAAAAAAAAAAAATCTAGACAGTAGTCCATTTTCACATTTACTTTAGTAAAGCTCTACTTTTGTTTAAGGTTTCACAATAACAATAACTATTTGAATAAACTCCAAAAGCCTTAAAGGGCAATATATTTTGATACTCCTGAAAATACTGACTGAATCTAGAACTAGTGATGTTTTATTCTGTTTTCATTATATCAGTGTTTTCATAGTTACCTAATTACAATTAAATTTAACATGAAACAGAGAGGGAAAGTAGGTGTTCCATTCCAAAAAAGAAAAAGAAAAAAAAAAAGGAAAGTCACAAATAGAAGACAGGACTCAAAAAATTGTGCTTAACTTAACAGTAGACAAGCAAGAGTTTTGAAGTGACTGTTCATAAGCTACAATGTGACTATTAACTGAGCCAAATGAAGAATGTGGTGCCTACAGAACTCAGAATAAATTTCTTTGTACTACTGCTGTACACTTTTAAAAATTACATAAATATCTCTCTTTGTATGTATATACGTATGTATATCCTTTTATATATAAATATATACACACATATATGTTTGCTTATCTATATTTAATATCATGAGAATAAAGTATAAAATGCATAACTTATGTTATACCATGACACAAATAACCAAAGACAATGTATTGCTAGGTCTTAGCAGTGGGATTCCTACATCAACATGGGAGTACACTGAAAATATATACAGTTATTTTGAAGAGCATAGATTGATGCTGTAGTTTCCAAGATTTGTTGGGAGTTGAAATCACCCAGGAAGTGAAACTGGCTCCTATATATTGGCATTTTGTTTTAACTGATAGGAATATAAATTGGGCATCTGTGGATTTTAAAGTCATGCTATTTATTCTTATGTACAACAAAGATTAAGAATCTCTGGATTAAAAAAATGGGTTAGCAGGGTTAATGCAGCATGCACAGTTCTTAGGCAGGTTGACATAAGGTCTAAAGCAAAAGAGGTGGACTTTCATACCATAGCCACTAACTATTAGTATTAATGACTTACATAATCACAATTCATTTCTTGTTTCTTGAGTCATTTTGTTCTATATGCAGTGTATCATGCTGTATGCTTTCCATGTACAATTTCACTGAATCTTCTAAGTAATGACATTTATTATCTGCATGCCATCTCATTATTTTTTTATTGAAAAAAATTATATATTGAAAGGATCTTGTGAGACTTCCATAGGCTCTGCTGTTATGTGAATTCTTTGAAATTACTTTTTTAAGCTCAAAATATATTAGGAGCAAGTTCCTTTCATACATAGTTTCAGTATTTGTGGAATATTGGTATGTCTACATGTTTTGTTAGCTCACCCAAATTTGATTAATCCTTTGACATTTCCATTTCTCAGCTGTTTGCCTGTTATCAGTGAGTTTTGGCTTTCTACTGTCATTATCATCTTTTCTTTTCCAGAATAAACATATTTTCTTCCCTGACTTACAACAGCCAAAGATCAGAAATTGTTTTTGAATACATATCAAATTCATGTTATATTATAGAATCTGGATCAATAAAACATGGTTCCCATTTTCCAGAGACTGAAGGTCTCAAGCTTACATCTTCATAAAATCAAAACTACCTGAACAAATAAGTAAGCATACCTATGAGAGCCTGGCATACAACTCTACATGCTCACAAACTAAATAGGGGGAGTGAGGAGGAGATCAAGAAAAGAATAACTTTGTCAAATAACCTAGTTGTTTTGAAATAGTTTAAATTTGGACAAATAATTGGTTGTTTATTAAGGACTAAATTACATTAGAACTCAATTCTTTCCTTTATTTGTGTATCTAGACAAATTAAAGGGGGCTGAACGAAGTAGTAAATGTCTTGTTCAGGTACTAGATATGGGGACATGTAAAAGTTAACCATAATTATATAGCCCGTATTTTAAATATTGTTCATTAAGTATCTAATTTAATTAAATTTTGGAGAGACTTTGCTCTGAGCATGATTTGCTAGTTATTAGCTACTGAATATAATCTCCCCACATAAAAAGAGGCAACATAGCCATGGCAATGCTCTGGTTTTCTTTAGGGAAATGTTTTTCAAATTGTGACTTACCATCCATTAATGGACCTGAAGTCCATCTAGCAGTTCTTAATCAACACTTAAATAGATTTAGCAGAAGCTAATATAATGTGGTAGAAAATATCACTTTGTAAGTTTCCCAAAAAGTTAAGAGGTTTTTAGTTCAAAGAGCATTTGTGAGTTCATATGGAAAAAAGTAATCAAAACAATATTTATAGTAGGTCTACTCAACTGGAATATATTTAAGGATGATGTATTTAAAAACAGCAGGAATAAAAAGATCATCTCTAGAATTTATTAAAGTAAAAATAATAAGTAACTGAAGCATGATATCATATAGTTAAAAATTCCACTCAAATTATTTTCAAGTATGCTTATGGTGAGGAAACTGACTACATAAATGGAATTTAATAAGATTTCTCAAAGCCATTTCTTTATACTGTAATATATTTTGATTGTGTAAAAAATGTAGCATAATACTATCAAGTGTGATTGAATTTACAGGACTGAAATTAATCAGGGAAAAGATTTTAACGTTATGTTTATTATACTACTGTATTATCAGAAAATTCATTTTGGCCTGGGACAATATTATTGAATAAGTAAATGAGTTTTAAATAAATTAGCCTTTAGTTGGTATATTAGAAAAAAATATTCAAATATTTATTCTCTTGCTATTACTTAGCTACCGTAGTCATAACAGAGACCTGATAGAACTATTTTAGGTTGCTGGTGCTCATAATGAATGACATAGAGGAAAAAAGGTGAATGCTCCTGAGAAATAGACTTGAAAAGAATTAGGACTGCTTTTTACTTTTCTCTATTTGGGTTTTATATGTTTTCTCTGATATAAGGTGACTGATTCATAACGGGGTAGGGAGAGGGAGCATGGGAGGAATAGATGAACTCTAGATAAGGGAGAGGGGTGGGAGGGGAAGAGAGTGGGCAGGGAGTTAGAATTGATGGTGGAATGTGATGGACATCATTATCCAAAGTACATGTATGAAGACATGAATTGGTGTGAACATACTTTATATACAGAGATATAAAAAAGTGTGCTATAAATTTTTTTAAAATATATATACATATTTTTAGTTGTAGATGAACACAATACTTTTATTTTATTTTTGCGTGGTGCTGAGGATGGGACCCAGTGCCCCACACATGCCAGGCAAGCACTCTATCAGTGAGCCCCAGCCCCAGCCCCAGGGTTCTTTTCTAATTGTGGTTCATATTGATGTAGTGCCACGTGTTTTTAAAACCCAATCTAGATATCAGTCTATTTCATATGCTGACTGAAAAGTAGACTGAAAAATGTATCTTACAAACTTAAAGACTCTATTTATTAGTATTTTGTGAATGTCCCACCCAACTAACCTGCTCATCTACCATAGAAGTAATTCAAATTTAGGAGATAACATCCTGTTAATATTTTTCAGTAAATGGCATATTTAAGTCAGAATTTTTCCTATTTTCTATAAAAGACTTATAATTGCTATGAAATTAATAACATCAGGACTGTTATTTCAAACATTTTAAAATATTTATCCATTTTTTTCAATATTAAGTCACAATCAACACTTGTTATTTAAAAATTTAAATGAACTTGAAGAAAAGAATTAAAAGACTGCTCTGGATGGATATAGGACATGCAGTTTCATCCATTTCCTCTTCTCTTTGCTCCTCATTTTATTTCCTATTTAATTATTTTCTAGTAGCAAAGTGAACTGAGAACAAAAAAAAGGATTTGATGTGTATTTCAACATTATAGCCTTGCTGGATATTCAGATACTGATAGGCAGATAAAATTAATTAGGCTGTATTGTTACCAGCACATTCAACTCTATTATTTTTTGCAGTAGAAAGATATCAGTAAAATGAAGTGAATTAATATAAAAATCTTTTTTACCTCAAAGGAAATGTGTATACCTTGGCTGTGTCCATTTTCAATCACAGGATATCTCATTGACTATTACGTTAATTTTATACAAAATTACACTTAACAAGGAATATGGTTTGTTCATTTTATAAGGATGGATTTCGTATAAATATATAAATTTATCTTTCCTTTTGAGTTTTTAAAGAAATGTTTTGACCTTACTATGACTCTAAGTTAAAGTGGACACTGGCAGAACGTTAAATGTCTTCATGCTTGGCCTTTGATAAGAGCTTAATAAGACAGAAGTTAATACCTTCCCAATTTATTAACTTTAAATTTCTTATTTACTTTAGAATTCCAAGATTCATAGAATAGTTTTTTTTAAAGGCTCACAAAGAGATGGAATTTTCTAGCTTTCTGTACTTTTATGAAAGTCTTTTAGTTGTGTAACTCCATGGCCAATATTAAGATCAGCCTCTTACTTATAAAATAAGTCAGTCATTTTTTCTTCCTTTCCTTTCCCCTCACACTAAATGGTTATCAGAGGGAAAGGGATGGTACTGAAGAATGAGAATATAACAAAATATATTATGTGAATATACAAATATGGCATAATGAATCCCATGACCTTGTATAATTTTAATGTACCAATAATTATTTTTTAAACAAGTATGGATATCACCCTTTTAAGGTGGAAAAGTTAATAACTTTATTTACTATAGGATTATTCAATTTTGTAGAAATATAAATACAAGTTCTGAAATAAAGATTTTCTGTCATTTAGAATGAAAATGTGCCTCATTTCTTTCATCTTAACAACTCTTTTTCCACTTGTCTATTTTTCAATATTCTTTTGGAATCCTTAACAGTATTACTGGCTGAACCTCTGTTACTACTGTCCTAACATTCTGAGACACATATGGCAATCTCATCCCATTTGGAGATTTTTCATTGACACTCATTAAAGCACAAAATCCGGCTTTATGTTAAGTAGGTGGGTTGCTACTCTACCAAAATGCCATTCTTGACCAAGCCCTTATGAATTGTTTGTAGTTGTCAAACTGGACAATGAAGCTTTTATATTCACTCTGTAATTAGCCAAAATAATTCTAGTTAAACTCTGGTAAAGAGATCTCTAGAATGAAATGAATGTAAAGTATCCATTCTTTATCTTTCTTTCTGGTTTCATTCTAACTCATGTTTTTATTCAAAAACAACCTTCTAAATTGCCTTTTTCACTGCTTTTCATGTTGCAGATTGAAAATGTTGATGTCTGCCTTAGTTTTCTAGCAGCCAGAGGAGTAAATGTTCAAGGTCTTTCTGCTGAAGGTAAGGAAAAGTACCATGTAGTCACAAGTGGCATTATTGTTATCTAAGAGTTTTTGTAATGTAAGAAATATAATCTTGGAATATATAACTCCTTCACATGCTAAAGGAAACTTATATATTTCCAAAATAACAGAAATATGAACATAATGGTAATTAATATATATTTTAATCACTTAAATGTTTTCCAGAATAACTTTTGTTATTGTGACTGAGTTCATGGGATGGGGGTGAATCAACACAGCCTATGTGTAATAACTAATGTTGAGTATGTTTAGATTACTAAGTAGATGAATAGATGGCTAGATCCATGTTGGGTAACAAATGGACATAAATGCAGGTAAAATAGTGTAAATAAAACTCAAATATGATTTTATCAGTAACATTTCTATAGTATAATCAAGTTAGTAGTCATAGCCAAATATTTTCAAGTTTAAATAAGTCACCATGAGTCTTAAGTGATTATAGGAATAGTTTTAACCACTATTATATGTAAACATTTAAAAATCATTAGAGATTTGAAAAATCATCACAAAAATTGAAATATATCAAAGTTGAAAGAGATTGAATTACTCTTGTGATTATTTCTTTGTTTTAGAGCCTCTTTTTCTTCCACATATAGAAGGGGCAAAATTTTGTAAAAAGTTAGCATACATTAGAAAAACTGCCATAATTGAAAATAAATGATGTTTCTATCTCCTTCCCTCCATCATCTGTCATTTTATTCTTCATCAATATTTATTCCATCTAGTCTTTTGTCACTTTAAATCTTATGTCTCAGGTGTATTAAAGTGTTATAAGCTTTTTGTATAAAAAAATTTTTACTTAGTAAAATACAAAATTTGGTAAGTTTTAGTAGACCTTTGCAAAATATTCAAATGCTGTTATTTTAAAAATCAGTTGTTGAGATTATGAAATAGCAAGTCCTTTTGGAACCTGCATCAAGAATAGTAACTTTTAGTTAGAATATGATTTATGTATTTAAAGTTATGATTTACATACTACTAAACACTTTAATAGTTCAGCTTTCACTACCATTAATTTGCTTTGAAAAGCTTTTGCCAGCATTTTTAGAAATATTAGACCATTTTAAGTATTTATAATTTTGTTTTCATTAGAATAAGAGAAGTTGTGTGTTTCTGAAATAATGGACATTTACTAGTTAGTTACTTCGTTCAGTTTCCCTTCTGTATTTAATTTTCCTAAAAGTTTCTTTCATATTTATATGCTATACTACATAATTAAACTATAGATTTATGGCCAGTAAGCTTAGGTGTAAACCTAACTGGTGACTCTGTTACTTAGAATAATAATTGAATAAAATTTCCCAGGAAAATATTTTGCTTTCTGAGTGGGTAAAGGCAGGCTATAAATGCTGCCAATATTCATTTTATGTCTCTGCCTTCTCACATGATAACCTTTATCAATATAAGGTTACTACCACTTGTCTTTTAAAATTATATGATGCTCCAAAATGATGTTCTGAATTAAAAATGCATAATAGCAATGAATTTTCTTAAAAACTCTGCAAGCAAGATCATTGAGGTTTATAGGGTAAAATTAATAGTTTCTCACTATATCTTCAGATTGATGAAGACAACTTTTCTATATTATGGAAACAGAGGGGGCACTGGAGAGTAAAAGAACAGTTCAGTGGCACATTTTACAGGACTCTTCCCACTGCATCATTTGGGTGAACCAATAAACAATCCAAAGATCAAGAAACCCAAATAGCCTGTTAATGCTCCTAAACTCTATAAGGGGATATAAAACCTTGACCACGGAGGTAGATGTGTTTTATTGACAATAGCAAGTTTTATTTAAAATATGATAAGAGGTTATATAGTTTTATTTGAAGTTTTTCTTAATTCTCTTTCTAATTGTTACATTATAAATGCAGAAGGAAAAAAGTAGGCTCATGTTGTAGCTGACTTTGTAAATTTAATCATTATTCAAAATGTTATTACTCAATATCTGCCCTTCATGTTAGAACTAGATTTCTACTTATATTTATTCACTTTTGTTATTTAGTGTGACATAAGCTGATGTTTATTATTTAATAAAATATAACATGAATTAAAAATAGAAAGATTGGAACTTTAAAAATTGATACAGTATAGTCTTTTGTTAAATATATATGTAAATTTGGAAGATATAGACATATGTACATATGTAAAATAAATTGATCAGTGGGTGATTTAGAAAGAATGTTGGCTACTCTAAATCCAACTGAGGCATACCCACACCATAAGTATTTATAAATGTAAGATAAACAAAATTTAAGTAGTTTGTTTTCTTTAGTTCATAGTCATTGCAGTGTTGGGAACAGCTGTGTGTATTTATTTGTGAAGAAATCAGAGCACTAAATCAAATGATTAGCACAAGAGAGCAAGCACATCCATTTCCAAGAAGTTAACTCTAGGAAAATTGTAGTTCAGGGTCAGATAAAACAGCATTTCTGTTAGGTGAGTTTTGTTCTCTCTTCCTTCATCCCTTCATTCTCTTCCTGAAATTCCTAGCTACTTGGGAAGGTCAGCATGTTTCCAGAAATCCAGATTCCTTTGACACTGTGACCAAGACAATGAAGTCATAGTTCTGTCTTCATAGATTTGGTTTAAGAGGATTGCATATAGAATTTCATTTGTTAAAAAAGAATATATTCAATATATGATACTGTTTTTTGTATTTTCCATTTGTTACAGAAATAAGAAATGGAAACCTAAAAGCCATTCTAGGACTGTTTTTTAGTTTGTCTCGCTACAAACAGCAACAACACCATCAACAACAGTACTACCAGTCCTTGGTGGAACTTCAGCAGAGAGTCACTCACACTTCGCCTCAGTTGGAAGCCAATCAGGCCAAAACCCAACAAGATATGCAGTCCAGGTAAGGAAGGGTAGCAGAGAATGTAGGGAAAATTAGCTTGTCTAGATAAACTTGAGTTTTCTAAGTTATTTTTTGTCAACTTCAAAAATTTACTGATGTAGGTTTTTAGAGTGATGGAAATATTTGACTAATATTATAAAAGTTAAAACCACTCTTTTCTTTTTTTTTTTTTTTTTTGGTTGGAAAAGCAATATCTATTATCCTTTAGGAGAAACATTTTTGTTTGTTTTCTTATAATAATTGTTGCTCTGTATCAAACTGTGTGAAATGTCTTTGGTGTAAGTAATGTCGCATGACTACTTCCTTCTATAAATCACTTTATTATTTAGAATGTGCTCTGAGTCCTGGTCTCCCGTTGCGTAGTTATCTTTTGTTGATGCTTCTGACTGATTAAATCTGTCATAAATGTCAGATCTGTTCAACATATGAATTTGACTATGTGGAAACCTACTGTTTTTAATTTAAGATTGTGTGTGTGTGTTTGTGTGTGTGTGTGTGTGTGTGTGTGTGTGTGTGTGTGTGTGTGTGGTGTGTTTGACAGAGAGAGAGAGAGAGACAGACAGACAGACAATGGGTATTTATATAAACAAACATGTATGTCTGTCTGATTTGAGTCTCTTGGCACATGTAAACACAGCCTAGGGTGGGGTGCTCAGAAATCTTTGCAACTTACTAACCTTACTTTTTTCCCCTCAATTTGGAATTTTGGAATTTTATCAATCAGTATTCAATCAGGAAAAAAAAAACAATAAGAGTTAAATAGATTTATTGTTTAGAATTAGGGTTCATGGTTGTCAGGACTGGATAAATAAGTTTGAAATCTGACAGACAACCCAACTGGAAGGGCTGGTTAAATTTTTCTTGTCATGCACTGAAACTGCTCAACACAAGGCAAAATTTCTTCTCTCAAGGAAGCTTCAGTTCAACTTCTAGAACCTTTCACCAAATTGACTCCAGAGCATTCCAGTTATGTAAGATAATCTTCTTTACTTAAGGTCAACTAATTAGGAACTTTAATCACATCCCCAAAATATCTTCAAAGCAACACCCTTTATTGTCTGATGGAATATCCCAACAGACTTTATTGTCTGATGGAATAAATGGAACTGTAGCCTAACCTAATGGACACATCAAAAAAAAAAAAATGACCATAAAATGAAATGTAAGTTAACCAATTTTATGCAAATAAGAGCATTTGTTTATGAGCAATGGCTAGGACATTGTTAAAATTAACACTATTGAATAAATATGAATGAATATTAAGGACGGAGGATGTAAAGATGCTTTTCAGGAGGGGGGATAGTAAAGGATAGGAAAGGCAGCAGAATACAACAGACACTAGTATGACAATTTATAAATCAATGGAAGTGTAACTGATGTGATTCTGCAATCTGTATACTGTGTAAAAATGGGAGTTCATAACCCACTTGAATCAAAGTGTGAAATATGATATATCAAGAACTATGTAATGTTTTGAACAACCAACAATAAAAAAAAGAAAAAAAAATTATACATATAGTGGAAACATGTAAACATTTAAGTTTTTTCATCTTAGAATCCAAGCATAAAACCTAGTAATACTCCATTTACCCTGAATTTGTTGTTGCTAATAAATTTCAACCCAAAAACTAAAATGTACAGACCACCTTACACTTATTGCAATTCTTCAACCATTGAGAAATCACCTTCCCTTTTAACCTGTCACTCAGCTCTCATTAGAATTTGTTTGCTACTTTATATCAAGTACTATTTCTTTCTCTATATTCATATGTAAGTTTTATTCTCTTTGGGAAATTTTTATTAATTGTTAAGTTTTAAATCTATGAAAAATGATCATATTCTTAGCAAAAACATAGTATGTACTATAAAGTCCCTGGAGTGTTGGGAGATGGTTATCATTGTTCAGGAATTCAGATAGCCTTCCAGTCTTGTCTTGACTTTCTGTGATGTCAAGAAAAATTGTACCAGAGTCAAATTTTAAAAACTTGTTAATGTAAGTTCCTTGAACCTCAATAATCAAGAAGATAAAATAGGAAACACCATTTCATATTTACTAGGTGTATGTGTGTTTTTGGTATAAAGATACCTAAATTTTGAAAAGTTCTCGAAATAATATTTCGTAGAATTTGGTTTAAGCAATTCAAATGGATAAGAGGCAAGAAAAGTAACTGAAGAAATAACTTAAGGAATTTTCTACAAATCATATTGATGCTGGAAGTGCTATGGAATATCATTGGGAGGTACTTTACCTCACTGTTTCTTTATCTGTCATGAAGAATTTTTTTGTCTGGATTTTCTTGTTCAAAATTTCCTGGTAATTATGACCATTCGGAGGAAAGGTTTCCTTTCCTATCTCTCTGGCTATTATGAAATTGTAGGATATTTTAAAATATTATAGTTAGAGACTTTACACTATTTTAGGGAAAGATATTTTGTTTTTATTGCAAGATTTTATGAAAAGTATTCTTTTCATCAATATACTTTAAGGTGGAACTAAACATTTGGATAATTTTTCTTCAAATAAATAGGATTAAGCTGCTTTTTAACTGATATTTAATAGGTTTGTGTGGTGCTCACTTTACTGAATGCAGTACTCATGACCCTGATATAAAGGAATTCAAAGTCAGTTTTTATACAATTTATTATACATTTTGAAGAATGTTATATTTCAGGTATTAATATATAGTCTCATTCATATATATTTGGTGTATACTGAATTAGTCCAAGAATTATAATTTATGTAGAATTATCTGTAACAATATAATTAAGGAATTTTTCAAAAGTTCATAGTGATAACATGCATGGGAAAGAAATGTAGTATTTTTGTGTTAAAACCAAGAGAATTAATGCAGAAAAATATCTCAGTGACACATTTATCTTCATTTTCTGGAGGCATGAGTCATAAATCATGATTTATGATGCCTTTGTATTGATTTCTCTGAAGTAAATAGTTTAGATGAAAGCTTGTTATATTTTTTTGGAAAATGTTCTCATATTTTTTCTGTAGACTAATAAAAATTTCTTAGGGCACTTTGTTTCATTTCAGTGAGAGCACTTTGGTTTTGTTCTCTTTATTTAAAATAAATTGTATATATCTCCATAATATTTATGTTACACAATAAGAATTTTTAATTTAGTTTTGCTATTTTGAAAATAACTCCAGTTGTTTTCAAACAATTTAAACATCTTTCATATAAACATTTCAATCTGAAGGTTAAGAAGTGAAATTTACAAAAGAAAAAAATATCCAACATGAAATAGGAGGAATAGAATGTGGATAGCAGACTGTCTTCCTCTCGCCTGTCAGCTCCCTTTCACTGAGTGTGTACACAGCACTGTGGGCGTGTGGGTGTATCTGCAGACCTGTGAGCATGAATGCATATGTGTGGCCTGTTCAAATCACATCTAAAGCTCTAACTATCCAGTGCTCCTGTGGAATCAGACTCTGAGAACTGGATCCTAATTCTACCAATTCCAAATTATATAATCGTTCAACTTCTTTGTGCTTAAGTTTCTCACTTGTTAGAAAAGAATTTACAATGACACTGATGTCATAAGGTTGTTTAGAGGTTACATGTACACATTAAACACTTTGAACTTGCCTGGCACATGTTATTCCCTGGTACAAATCCTGAAAATAGTTTCTCAGGGTGCAGTCCTATTTCCATCTTAGGAAGCCTGCTCTACCCAGTTCCTCTGCCTAGAGCACAATTCCCCAGTATGCCCATGGTTAACCCTCTTACCTCCTTTAAGTTAATTGCTCACATGTTACCTTCTCAACCACACTTACTTTAACCTTACTTTTAATGCTACAGTCTGCTCATCCCCACTCCACGTTGGATGTTGCTATACTTTCTCTTTTTCTGTAGTTCTAATTACTCTCTACTTAAGATTTACTTAATATTTATATTCCTTGTTCACTACCCCACTGCCCCCCTTCTAGAATGGAAGCCCTGTAAGGACACCAGGAGTTTTCTTTTTTGGCTACTGCTATAGTCCCAAGGTTAGCACAGACTCTGACACTTAATAGGTTCTTGATAATTAAATCTCAAATGAATTATTGTAAGATCTATGAATCTGTGTTATTGCTGCTTCCAATGTAAAGCAGGAAAGCTTTATGAGATTTATAGTTATACAGTCACAGAAAGACAAATGCCATATAGTCTCACTTATTTGTGAAAGCTAAAAACAGAGAATAGAATAGTTGTTACTAGGGACAGAGAAAGTTGTGGGGGGAGATGGAGATGAAGAGAGGCTGGTTAATCAGAACAGGAGTGGAGCTTGATAAGAGGTGTAACTTCTAACGTTTTATAACACCTATGTAACATTTTATATAGGTTAACTATAGTTAACAGCAATTAATTAACTATTTCCAAATAGCTAATAGAAAGGATTTTTAATGTTTCCAGCACAAAGAAATGATTAATGCCAATTACTCCAATCTGATCATTACACATTATATACATTTAATGAAAGTCACACTATACCCCCACAAATATGCACAAATATTTTGTGTCAATTGAAAAAAATATAAAAAATAACCATAAAAATAATTATAAGTAAAATTTGAAGACATTAAAAATTAAACCTATATGTATTTATAAAATTAGTAAAGATCACTGGATATGTTTTTGATTTGAGAGTACTCATGATATTGACCACCTGTTAGTTTCAACATAGTTTACAGTGGGACCATCTGAGATTGCCAACACGCACTGAACTCTTTGCTGCTATACTAATTTATCCCATATCATATCATTCTTAGGTCATTTGTCTATTTAATGTAAACATTAGGTTCCCTTTGTTTCTGATTGTTATGTGTGGTAGTCACTCTGAGGTGTGGCTGCCTCAATATTGAATGTGACTTCTGTTTGGTGTAGGGTACCAAGATGGTTAGCATTTTGGGTATGGTGAAAAATAAATAAGCAATGTGAGTGAAGTGCTTGGCAGCATAATGTCACTGCCAACTTAAAGCCACTTAATGTTTATAATTTCTTTTTTTGTCATGCTTTGTTTAGATGCACTGATTAAGAAAACTGATACATCTTTAAAAATGACACATCTAAGTCAATTTTTATTACAGACTAGTAAAAACATACTGATACTATAACTAATCTGACATAAAAGTATCATCTCTGAAGATGTTCAGTTTGTTAGTAAATAATATTATTATGAAGAATTGCCCTTATCTTGGCAATGTAATTTAAAGTTACAAAAGGAAAAATACTTTTTAAAGCCACATGATTTGAATTATGTGGTTTGAATTAATGATAAATGAGGAAAAGTGGATATCTTGAACACTGATCAGCTTTATCATTTGACTTAATTATCTACTTGCATTAAAATATCTAATTAAATACAGAATGTATATTTAAATAAAACTGAGTCTCAGATTCTAAATTTGCTAAATTCTTCTGAGGAACATATTTAGTTATATTTGGAGTGGTCAAGATTTATTAAATAAGTAAGTTCTCAAAAATTTCAGTCTATTTAATAGATTTAATTTAAATTTGGTGTTCTTTGAACAAACTTCAAATGGATTAAATTTAAACACCTTAATATAATACAAAATATTAACCATCTTATTTTTATTTATTTAATATTAAAAATCCAGCTCATTCTATACTTCTAGCTTTTCTTTTTATTTTTTTGAAAAAGGGTAGGTTAAAATTTCACTCTTCAGGAAGGTAAATATGAGAAATGCTTTAATGAAGTCCAAAAAAATTTTCTATAAGTGTTGGAATCATGGTTATTTTCTATTATCATTAATTAGGAGATGGAAGAAATCCTCTTTGTTGTTCTATAATACATGGTAAAAAGAATCCTATAATTTTCAAACTCAGAAGAATTATTTCCATCAAGAAATATGTCTTGGGCATTTCTACTGATAATACTTTTTCATCTATTCCATTTTGACAAAAGAGGAAAGGAAAAAAGTTAAATTTCAGTAAAACTATATACAATACCTGGCACATGAAACCAGCAGACAGTACCTGGTAAATGAATGTATGATTCTGCTAAGAATATCTAGGAATACACCATAGTGATAATAGTTATAAGATGAAAATTTATTTTTCTTAGGTACTAATTAGTTAAATATAAAGTATTATGATGCTAGCACATAGAAAACATTTATTTGCCAAACAGCATTTATTTGCCAAAACCTAAAAAAAAAGAGTGTGTGTGTGTGTGTGTGTGTGTGTGATTTTTCTTAAAATGCAGGCCCTTTAGCTTAATTTTGGTTGAGATTATTAAATTACTTTTCATCCTGTTATCAAAGAGTTGGCCACTTTTATCAATTCACAAGGGGTAGTATTAAATCACATGAAGAAATGTTTTAGTTTATGCTTTATAGAATTAAAACATAAAGGAAACAGTAGAATGTGAAAATGGAAGTAAGAAATCACTTAGATTGATAGAAGTGACAAAAGCAGGGATCACAGTGAGTCTTTCTAAATGAAAAATAGTTATTTTAGGAGTTTCAGAAATTATAAGGGCTAGGGTTGTGGCTCAGTGGTGGAGCACTTGCCTAGCATTTGTGAGGCATTGGGTTTGATTCTTAGCACCGCATATAAATAAATGAATGAAATAAAGGCCCATCAACATCTAAAACAAATTATGATGTCTACAGAAGGTCGTCTGCCTTTCTACTTTTCATTTTTTAAGAGCAAATAAAAAGTGTGTTCACTTTCTGTGTGAGATGAACTTCCTCCTGTAGGACTCATAACTTTAATTGCAAAATCCCTGGTTACATGTTCTCTGAGTGACCGTTCCCTTCCCAGCCCCTTCCTAAGGTTCTCGTGACCCCTGCCACACACATTGCTCTTGGAGCCTTCTTCCCATTGAGGACATTTGCCTTCCAGGGGTTCTTTTCCAGGAAACATCATTTCCTTCTGGGAGATTCACTCTAAAACTGGGACGGTTTACAGCTTTTCAGCCTGGGGTTATAAATCTTGAAAAGTATATAAGGAAGTTTAATTTAAGATGACAGGAAGGCTCTGGTAATTTAAGCCTTCATGAACCTGGCTTCAATTAGTTGCTTGACTCAGTTCTGTGTTGTGGCCTATAGTGTGTTCTTTTAAAAGTCAGTGAATCAATTAAACTTTAAACAAAACAGAAAAAGGAAAAGGGACATTTATGAATCTTAACACAACAAAAGCAGGATTTTTTTTCAGTCATAGATACAATTGAAAAGAAAGAGTTTCTTCTTTGATGAAATTTGAAAATCAAGAGTGGGGTGTTTAATCAAAAATGTGTGTGATGGGAGGGGAGGGAAAGGGATGGGGGATAGGAAAAATAGTAGAATGTAACAGATATCATTAATGTATATATATAACTACATGACCAATATGATTCTGCAACATGTACACTCAGAAAAATGAGAAATTTTATCCCATCTACATATGATATATCAAAGTGCATAAATGCATTGTACTGTCATATATAACTAATTAAAACAAATAAAAAATTTTTAAAAATGTGACCATGATCCTGAGCATACAACAAACACATACATACTTTGGTTCAGTTCTATGCTTTTATTTCATTATCTAGACAGCTTGAGAACCCTGAATAATTATGTTTTTGTAGAAAAAGACACATTTGTATAGTTTTTGTCATAAAGAGTCTGGCAAACTGTATTTAAATCCTACCTGTCTATTCCCAGTGGAGTGGCACTGGACAGGTGGAGTTAATCTGCTCAAATTCTGGTCTCCTTACCTGAAATACTAGAATGGTGATAATTGCCCCATGAGGGTGTTGAAGAGACTGCATGAACAGATTTATGGGTAAAATGCCTACTTAGCATACCACTTAGCATCTAATAAACAAACTAGCTGTTTTTAACTTTCCTTCTCCCACTTAAAGAACATGTCACATATATAACAAAATACATTGACCCACATTAGAAACATTGCTTATCTCATCACTGTTGCCTCTTTTGTCACATTCTGTAATCACACATGTGCATTCCACTTCTAAATTTATTTAATATATTAAAATAATTCACAATAATATCCTCATAATTAAAAATAATAATCTATTAATAATGCTTACTCCTTTCCAAGTCATCTAACTATACACAGGTAACCCCTTTAATTATTTTAGGTATTACTTTTTCATATATTTTATTGTGTTTTAAGTATTATCTTTAGTAGTTACTCTCACATAAGTGAATATAATACTTCTAGAATAGTTCTTATTTATCTGTTTTGGTCATTATATTTTGATTCACAATTCTCCATCTATCACTCTTCATTTGTTTATTTAAAAATATTCTTTAAACCCTTAGGATGCTGCAAATAATCTGATGAGCACTGGAAATATGGTAGAGGATGAAATAGATTTTTAAAATCTTTGTTCTCTTGAAGCTCCCATTCTAGTCATGGGTGACAAACAGTGGAAAATGAAGTATGCAGTAATAATTTTGACACTGATGTTGGAGAAAAAGAAATCAGAAAAGGGGTCATCAGGCCTAAGAGATTCATTTTTGCAAATTTAAATAGGATACTGAGGAGGACCTCACTGAGATGATGATACCAATCCCAGATAACAAGAGTACTAGGTGTTTAATAACAGCAAGGGGTTCAGGCTGACAGATGAACCAGCCCTCCAACCCCGAGTCAGGAGCCTGTTTGGTTTACATCAAAAAGAGAAAACATCCAGTTGGAATGGTTCAGAGGAAAGGAAGCCAAAGAGTAGGATATAATTCAAAAAAAGACAAGTAAGACGTTAGTATGGCTCTGTCATCACTGTAAGACAGGCTTAATCCTGGCAAGCTGGAAAGCTAGTGCTCCATGAGGAGGATACAAACAGAAAAAGGAAAGCATCCCTCTGGCTATTGTAGTGAGAATGGAATGCATTGGGAAAGGAGATAGCATAGAATCATGGAGAAAAGCTTGGACTACCATAGTAGAAATGGAGAGAAGTTCCAAATGTATTTTCATGGCAGTCTCAGTAAAATAAACTGACAGATTTCTAATGGAAAGAGTCAACAGGAAGGAGATGCTAACATTGTTAGTATTGGCTGTTAGAAAATGGGACTTTCATTTATTGACTGAAAAGAATGTAGGAAGAGCAGTTTTGGTAGTGGAATGTAAAATATCCACTTATTGATGTGTCAACTTAGAAACGTCTGTGAGTTATATCTGGCTGGAAATAGTAAGGAGACCATTGGAACTGCCAGACTGAAGTTTAAGTTTATAGATAAAAATTCTGGAGATATTACCTATAAAATTTATAAAAATCTATGAGACTACACAATAAACTCAGCATAATATGAATACAGATGAAGATAACTAAGGTGTTGGGTGAGGAGACCACCAATGATTAGAGATTAAGGAAACAGCAAGACCTGGAAGAGGAAATTTTAACAGTTCAGATAGTAAATTGGGAAGAAAACCAGGAAAACTTTGTGTCATGGAAAGCAAGTGAAGGAACCATTCCAAGGAGGAGGGAAAGATGGATGGGAATAGTTAATATGTAGCCCCATCATGTTGCAATTGCTGTTCTAAATAGTTTTCACCCACATTCAATCTTTTATAATCCTCATGGCAATCCTGTGTATAACACAGGCACTGATCTTACTTTTCAGAGAAGGAAACTGAAAAATGAAAAGATCAATTAAAGTGTACAGAGTTTCACAGAGACTAATCTCTCAACTGAATCCAGGAAATCTCGCAACAGACCTTGTATTGGTAACCATTATCTGCTGGACCTCAATAGTATCAAATATTGCAAATCAGAAGGATGAGTGCTAAGACCTGACCCAGGGATTTTGCACTGGAGATGTAAAAAAAAAAATTTCATTTGTTCTTTGTAGTTATACATGACAGTAGAATCTATTTTGACATATTTATACAAACATGAAATGTATCTTATTCTAATTAGAATCCCAGTCTTGTGGATGTACAAGATGTTGAGATTCACTGTGGAATATTCATATATGTACATAGGAAAGTTATGTCAGCTACATTCAGTAGAATAGTCCCTTTGGTAACTAGATTGGCATCTGTTCAATAGAGAACTAGAGAGAGGAATTATAGAAAGATATATATGATTTTTGAATTATAGATGTATGTAATTTTTATCAATTAAGGTATGTTTATTTGCACATAAACAAGCCTTTCTAGGAATGCTTCTGAGGTAGTAATATTCTATTCTTTTAGTTTTTTTAATTTGTTAGCTTTGTAAATTTGTAAAGCAAAATAATATCTTTATTGCTTTTCAATGAACTATGGAGTAACTTTTGTCATTCTATTTAGTAAAACATGAGATTAACACTTTTGTTCAGTTTCCATGCATGCACTAACAATTTCCAAGCCATTTTTCATTTTCAATATTTATAATATTAACATTCTATTTTGTACATGCAAGAGATTCTTGTACATTCTTGATATAGGTTGATTCTAAACGTTGAAAACCAGTGGAGTGTTTATATAATAAACACGTTTTATAAACATGTTCTGCAGAATCAAGACAAATCTGACTCTTTCCTTTTCAAGGCCTTTCTAAAAGTCTAGAGAATATTTATATTTGTTTGAATTTAAGCATAAAACGACAGATATTTTAAATATGGGGCATGGCTCATTTTATAATGCTCCATGGGCATCATTCCAAGCAAACTAAGGAATCCCTGCATTTCAGCAGCATCTTTTCTGTATTTTTTGTTTTACTTATTCCTGGAATTATTCATTTATTATAGTTAAAGTCTTTCTTATTTGTTCAGATGGTTAGTTTTGTTTTGTTTTTGCCCATTAAAACCCCTGGCCATAGAATGATCACAGACGTGGATTGATAGGCATTAATTTAATTTCCCCCTTTTCTGGAATTTCCTAGTCTGGCTTCCCTACTTACTCTTCCATACTGAACCCTCCCACAATGTGTGCATAAGGCTTTCTTTACTCTTCATTAAGCCGTTTATTTTGGTTCTCCAAAATCTGCTGAACACTCTTGTTCCTCAATGGCCCTTTTCTTCTGTCCTGTTTTGCTTCATGTTATAAACTTAAACTTTTGTTTTTCCTTTATCAATACATTAGTGCATTAGTGGCACCAAATAAGGTAAAAGAGAGTTACACATAAGTCTAAATCTCAAAAAAAAAAAAAAAATGGAAACATGTTTTCCTTAAGATCAAAATCAATGAACTGAACTATTTTCTGGTTATAATATGAAGCATCATAATTATGTGCTATCTTTCCAAAGTAATTACTGAATTGAAATATATTTTAAAGTATTAAACTGGCTCTTGATTTAGAGAATTTAAGTGATTATATATTAGGGATTTAGTGTCTAAATAAAAACAAATAGCCAGGTTTTTATAACTTAGTCTTAAAGCTGCCAATCTTGTTTTTAATGTGAAATGTGTGTGATCATGGAGCTGTGATTCACATACACTGGTTTGTAATTCACCATTTATTTAAAATGTTACCACAGGACATTCTGATTTCCTGTGTATACATTTCATGGATGTTTTTTCCCTAACGTTAATTTGGTTCTAATTATAAACACTTGATTTTTAGTGTTTTAAAGGCACTCTCTTCTTAAATAAAGTACTAGCAGTAGACTTATTGTACTTGTAATTTTATATCAAATGAAATAATTTTATTAATAAATTATTGCATATTAATCTATTAATTTCTTACAATGGAAAATATAACTGTCTTAAAAACTATACTATTCTTTCCTATAACTGGATATACAAGGAAATCCAAGTTGTAATCAGGGACAAGTAAGTACAGTAGAATTGGATCTTGGTGCCTGCACATTTCAGCAACTGAAGTCATTTTGATTTTGAGACTTTAACCATTGGTTAAGGTCCTATCTTCATTGCAAAGCTCACTTTCAACACTAGCTTCTTTGTATTTTCTTCCTTCCTTCTGCTCACTGTCTCCCACTTTCTGATTGACCTCTTAGCCTCATAAGGTAGAGTTTTAAAACCAGTCTTATCTCCCTGCTGGTTCTCAAGGCTGGGAGGCAGACTTGACCAAAGCTTACCATGAGAAATGTTTTGAGGCTACAGTCTCCCCTAAATA
This sequence comes from Callospermophilus lateralis, assembly GCF_048772815.1. Classification (NCBI taxonomy): domain Eukaryota; kingdom Metazoa; phylum Chordata; class Mammalia; order Rodentia; family Sciuridae; genus Callospermophilus; species Callospermophilus lateralis. The sequence goes on from NC_135308.1 coordinate 128,101,207, forward strand.
ATTTGTAACTGATTGTTGTGATTATTATATTTACTTTGCCATAAATTACAGACTCAATAAAATAAACTTTCTTGTAAGTCTTCACATACTTTATATATGTGAGTTTATCTAATCATTTTATAAAGGTTATAATTAAAAGTCATTTTCATAAGCATATGTACTTAAAATAGTTAACGTATTTTATGCTGACTACAACATGTTTCAAGTCTTTGGAAATATTAAATAATCCAGTTTTTCACTAATCTGGGTGGTCTTTTCCCAAGTTAGTTTAAATTTGGGAGTTAACAAAATGGCTTTGTCCATTCTTCAGGGTCCAGTTTTTTTTTTTTTTTTTTTAAGGTGGTTGTATTAAAATGAACTTTTGTAATGGAACTCTCAACATATTTAGATGTAATTTCATTCCATACTGAAAATTAGAAATGGAAAATGATCCATGGAACAGTATAGTGTTCTGAGCTGTGTTTAAGTAAAAGCATTGTGGAAAATCTAATTTACAATGACATTGTGAAAGAAATATGAGTCTGGTTTCCTGAGTTCTTTATCTTGGAGTCCAACATTCCTAAAAGAGTGGGAGACTTTGATGGTGAAATATCTTACACATGCATCTCCCTCTTTAGTTACTGATTTGAGATCTCTCAAGAGCAGACTATGCAGGTGGCCTTATTAACTGTCTGTAGAAATTTAAGATAAGACAGAGGTTATAATATATTTTCATGCCGTATTTCACTAATGGGATAAGTTATCACAGTAACCTGTCTTAAATGCAATTGGGATGATATTTCAGCCACCCAGCTACTAAAAAGAAACACATGTGGAAGAAAGCTGTTTCTGACCCATTCATTTATGGGTAAGTGAATAAATATCTTCAGTGAATTCTCAGCAAAATTCAAGTATAGGGATAAAGAATTTTGTCACATGTTCTGACGTGCATATAGTTGCAAAATATCTTAAATATTTTTTGAAGAAACATGATTTTGAGGATACAAAAGATGTATTTGCAAAAGTGAATGATACTCTTTCTTGAGTTCATATCTTACCAGCTCTATCATTCTGTGGCAGTTTGCAAAGCTCCTACAGAAAGGAAAATCTCCATAGTAAAGGAGGATTCTGGCTTAAGGAAATATTTAAATCTTAATTCTGAATATACAATTTATTTTCATCTCAATCAATCATAGGATCTCCGGTATAAAGAAATATATTTCAGTCTATCTCATTCATAAATATTTAGTAAATGTGCTTTCCTATTTTCCAAGTTCATTCTCTGGTCTAAAAATTCTTAGCAGAAGACTTTCAAAATTATATTTAATTATAATGTATCTTAGGAAGTTTACTTTCATTTTTTTTTTTCTAAAGGCATTTCTAGTAAATTTAAGGGAAATTCTAAAATTTTATAGGGATTGAACCCAGGATTGCTACCACTGAGCTATATTCCTAGCCCTCTTTTATTTTGTATTTTGAGACTGGCTATCAACAAGTTCCTGAGAATCTCACTAAATTGCTGAGGGTTTCACTGAGCTGCCCAAGCTTACCTTGCAGTCCTCCTGCCTCAACCTCCTGAATGGCTGGGGAATTCACATATGTGCCACCGCATCTGTCTAACCCCTGTCTCTTTAACACTTCAAAATAGAGAAGTAAAATTGGGAGATAAAAATCATCCACTAAAACTAAAACCCAGGAATTTCTTTTTTTTTTTACTTCATATTCTCCAATTTATTTCTTTGTATTCCTTTGTACAAAGACATTTCACAAAGGAATAGACTATTGAAGAACAAATGTGATATAGTGATTAAGAATAACTGTTTCTTACTTTGGGAATCAATAATTTGAGATGTTTGACTACAGAGGGATTCTTTATGGGGATATCCATTCCTATATGTGTAGCCCCTAAGACTGAATATCAATAATAAGACAGGAAACAAGGATGATCCTAAAATAATTTTCTGCAAAATCTCATAGATGAAGAGTTACATATCTCTCTCTATATAAATTTCTGTCTGTAGAAAATTTAAGATAAGACAGAGGTTATAATATATTTTCATGTCATATTTATCTCTATATATTTTTCATGCAATATTTACATATATATATATATATATTATATATAATGGTAAAAATTGTCATTACATTCTACATTGATCTAAGAAGCATAATTTATTCAGAAACTTTTGGATTAAGCACATCCATCTTAAAAACACTGTTTTGTGCCTAGTTTTTGTTTTAATAAATCAACCACTGTCTACTTGGGCAGAGTCAGTCAATGCATACCATATGGCTTAATGAAGGTTGATATTGTTGCTGTAATTTTTGTGTATTCCATTAGAAATCAGTTTTCTTTTCTATTGGTTATTTTTTCAAAAATTCATGTGTGATTTTTTTCAACAAATAATCACCCCTCCCTCGACCTCATGTGCTAAGAGTTTTACTAGATATGTAGTTGAGATTGGTGATATTTTTATTTTCAAGTTGCCCACAGTTTTACAGAGAACCTAGATAGTAAAGCACATAGTTCAGTAGGCTATGCTAAGTAATCTAAAAGAGCACAAAGTGTCATTTCACTTGGATGAAGCTGCAGCCTTCTGGGTGGGGAGAAAGTTTTAAGTAAAAATAGGTTCTGGATACCTATTGTGGTTTAAAAAACAACAACAACTCCACGGTTTAGTGGGCAGAGCAATAACCATTTTATTTTGTTCATGTATATTGCAACCCAAGGAATCAGAAAAGGTCCAGAGGCGATGGCTCGTCTCTGCTCCATTATAACCAGGACATCCACTGGGGAAGGAAGGACTGGTTGGAGTGTCACAAAGTTCTTGGAGGCAGAATAGATCTGCTTGGAGAATCCACCTCCAAGATGAGTTCTGCACTGCTCAGTAGCTTACCTGGAACAGAGACTGCACATGTCCAGTCCAGCTGGACAGTCTCAGTATGGTATACTTTTTCTATGAGGAATCTATTTGAATTCCACCTAAATTCAAACAGGGGGGTTGGGAAAGGTCAAAGTTCTCACCTTCCAATGGAAGGAGTATCAAATTATTTTTTCTTATGACTATGTTTAAATTATCATGGGGTAGGGCAAGAGAAAAGACTAGAGAAGTAAACAGAGGTCAACTTAGGGAGTCTGAATTCTATACCTAGGAGCTGGGATTTGTTTCCTGAATATAAAGGAAAATCTCTGAGCATTTTTAACAGAGGAAAAATGAGGCTTTAACAACTTAGAAAGACTGCCCTAGTGACAGGGTGTATCCCATTTTGTTGTTGTTGTTGTTGTTGTTGTTGTTGAATAATTAGTGATGTATTTCAATAAGGAAAAATGATAATACAATAATGGAAACATGAGGTGGAAGAGAAAGCAGGAAGAGTTGGGGAGAAATAAATTTCAGCTTCAGCCTCCAGAGGTTTGAGTTGTTAATGGCACTTCTAGATGATGGTGTCTAGCATGTGACTCTGGAGTTCAGGAAAGTGGTCAGGATCAGAGATATAGACCTGAGAACATTTTCTTAACCACTTTAACCAGTTAAGCTTGATACAAAAGGAGTAGAAGAGTATAAAGCTAAGGGGAAGAGGAGAACTCAGTCCAGAACTCTGGGAATCCAAACACCCATGAGTCAAGTGAGCAGACAAGGAGCACTATTTTGCAGAATAGATTTTGTTTTTCTACCTTATTAAAGGCAAATAATGTTTTTTTTTAAAGGAATGCCTCATATTCTGAGTCATTTTATCCTTGTCTTTAAAATTATCTGTAAACTTTGGAATATAAATTTTACAAAACTCTATTTGAAATGCATATCTTCATCTAATGACCAACCACATCATAAAAAAATCCTCATTTTAAGATATTTTTTAATGTGCAGTGTTGATAGTTACAGGTTCTAGAAATGGCACCCAGTGTGTTGTTCTGGAAATAATGGTTCTTAAACATCCTATTGGACCAGTTTCTGATGATTCTTTCTAGAACTCTGTCCTAGAAGAGTTTCTATTGCTGACTTCAGAATTCAAGAAGATTGGATAATATCAAGGAAAATTGAGGGTAGAATAGTGCTTCATTGTTTCTCCCTTCAAGAAATCATGTGCCCAAATTAATTTTAAACTTGGACACCAGGAGCCATAGTTAAAAGCTCAGCTCCTATACTTCTCAGGACCAAGCTTGTGGGCTTTTGTGTAAGGATATGGTGACATTGAAAGTGGTAGTTAAGAACCATCATTTTTATGGTGGGAAAGACTACTAAATACAGGTAGATGAGGCTACTTTAGAGATTGATAAATATGACATTACATTTGTAGGATTTATACAGATATTTACAGGGCCTCCAGGAACTCTATAATGTGCATCTGAATTCCAGTGTATTTGTGTTTTCATTGTTTATTTGTACCAGACATTGTTCTAAGTGCTGCACAGTTGACTCCTCACAAAACATTTCTGTAGGTGAAGCTATCACCCTTGTTTACCAGATGAGGAAATAGGCACAGAGATCAGTGAGCTGATATTTTAACGAGGGCAGTTGGCTTCACATTTTGTGCTACTAGCCAATATACTACATCTTACTATTGGTATTTCAGTTTATCAATTCACAGAAAATATACAATGCATCACTTTCTGCATATTTGCATAATGTTGTGTGTTCCCTTCCAAACTTGAAGTGAATTCAGTTTGCATTGAGTAACCCATTACATTTTTATGAAGAATATATGTGTTCATATACATGATTTTAAACGTTATATTTCTCATAGTGAAACAGTCATCTCTGCTTAAACCTATTTTTTCCCAAATTAAATCATTTAAACACAGTGCTAATATATGGTCAGTAGTCAATAACTTCTTTTAAAATAATTTATTAATTGATTGCATAAATGAATATTAAATTAATGTGAAGCATGGACTAGTTCAAAATTCTCAACATCTGTGTCTTTCACTTTCAAAATCTTAGGAATGTGAAGTTGCTTTCTTATTTATTCATTAGTTTGTCATAATGTTTATTCTGAGTATTTATGTACTTTATAAAAGAACTATTAGAGTAAGATTGTAGAGTCTGCTGTGTAGGTAGATTTGCTCATTCATGAATATCCATCCTCCCAAGACTTTCTCCCCTCCTTGAATGTTGACATAACTTAGAATTGGAGTTTTGATTTTTCCTCTGTTCTGTTCCTACACCACACATAGATGTTCAACCTCCTTTTCTTACATTATTTTCCCATGTCACTGTACAATTCAACTCAAGCCAGAGGCCCAGGAGTCATTGTAGATTTTTTCCCCTCTTTTCCAGTTCCTGTGTCCACTATTTCAACAGAATCATTTGTTTCTATTTCCTGTGCTTCTGCCTTAATTGAGCTCCCATCAAATCTGGCCTGAATTATAACAGTGATTTTCTATTTGGTCTCCCCATTTCCAGTCTAGCCAAGTTTACCAACCTCCTTCCTTCCTTTATCCCTCCTTTATAAGTCTCAGAGAAGGATGTATCTCATCTGAGAAGGTACCATTTATTCTACAGTTAAAACCTTTTGATAATTCTCCACTGCACTCAGATGAAGGCCATATTCCTTAGCAAGTTGATATGGCGCTCTCTAGGATATTAGGAAGAAACTGTAGGTGTAAAAGTAGTAGTTGTGAATAAGAAAAGACAAAATATTTTAAATGACCACAGTAATTAACTATCACTTCCTTCAACTGAGAATTTTGATGAATCTTCATAATAATTAAAGGAGATGAAGTTGTGATATGTGAGGTTTAGGTATTTTGATGAGTTTAATAATCCCCACATGCATTATATCTGATATATATATATATATATATATATATATATATATATATATATATATATATGTAAGTTTGTGTATGTGTATATTATATATATGTACTTGTGTGTGTGTGTATATTATATAATAATATACACACACACAAACTTACATATATATCAGATATAATGCATGTGGGGATTATTAAATATATATTTAATTTTAATTTTAATCTCTATTGAGATACAATTCACAAAAATAAGACCTACCATTTAAAACATACAATTGATTGGTTTGGGACCAAGTCATGCAATTGTTCAACCATCACCACTCTCTAATTTTAGAGTATTTTAATTATCTCACAAAGAAACCAGGTGCCCATTAGAAATCACTCTGCATTCCTCTGCCTTATATCACTCACCATAAGAAACTGCTAATCTATTTTCATTCTCTGTTGATGTTCACATTCTGGACACTTTATATGAAGGAAAAAATATGAAATGATGTATTGAATGAAGTTTTTTAAAAATTCTTTAATCTTTATTTATTTATTTATTTTAATGTGCTGAGACTCGAACCCAGCACCTTGCATGTGCTAGGCAAGCACTTTACTGTCGAGCCACCACCCCAGCCCCAAATGAAGTTTTTTTTTTTTTAATGTTGTCTCTCTGAATGCCAAATACTATCAACTGAAAGTGAGTTTATTCATTTCAAACTTATAAAGGTGATATTTTGTAGGTAGGATAAAAGAATTATTATAATGCCTTGAGGATCTTTGTAAATCTACAGGGCAATGAATAGGCAAAGAATCATGACAATAATTTAAGTGAGAGTCAATTTCTAAGAAGATACTATGGTATAACAGAACAGCATAAAATTTTGGAATTTAACCAACTTAAATTCAAATTTCAATATTGAAGTTTTATAAGATGTGTTACATGTTTATGTAAATCTGCATTTTAAAACATCAGTTTTCATGCTTGTCAGTTGCTGAGCATATAGAGTGTCAGCTGTATGGGACCATTGTGAAAAATAAATTCAAAAATGGACATAAATGCCTTTCACTTAATAAGGATACAAAAAGGACTATTTATTATCTTTCCCTTTTTTCTTTTAACATACTTATGATAATTCCAATATTGGATAAATTTCCCTTGCTTAGAAGGTAAAGATATAACATGTCATATTTAATAATTTCCCTTGGAAATAGCAATCAATTACTTATTTATTGAACACAGACTAACCCCATAATATGGACTGAGAGTGTACAAGCGAACATAACATGATTCCTGCCCAAGAAAATACCACAGCCTGTTTAGTAGACCTTTACCCCGATCAATTACCATACAGTCAAGATAGACTGGGAGATATCAAGGAAGTATTTAGAAAGGAAGCTCTAAAGTTTGAAATATACATTTGCTATAAAAGGAATGGAGGAATAGATTGGTGTCCAGTGTTATGGTTTTTAAAATATTCATGACCATAGCATTAAATCTTGGGAGATGGGACAGTAATTGAACGTGTATTTGAAAAGTAGGAGTAGTTGGATATACCTGTTTTGTCAGGACAACTAAGGGAGATGATTTCTAGAAGGGACCTGCTGACAGCTAGAGCAACAGTGTGATATAAGATGAGCACTGAAACAGGGCTTGAGGTGCTTACATTATGCTATTTAACTCTGGAAAATACATCTTTTTCCCCTCTGGGGAGACATTTCTAGGAGTTCTGCAGAACACAGCATTTCTAGTTTTAATATACATAGAAATTATATGGGGATCCTTTTAAAAATGCAGATTCTCAACCTGACACAACTTTCCTGTGTACATATTTGAATACACCACAGTGAATCCCACATTGTGTACGTAATTTTATCAAAATGGACTCTATTGTCATGTATAACTAAAAATAACCAATAAAAAATAAAATATATATTCTGGCTCAGAAGGGAACCTGAAATTCTGTACTCCTAACAAGTCTCAGGTGATGCCAGTATCATTGGTCTACAGACAACACTTTGAGCAGTAAGGCTCTAGTGATTAGTAAGAACGGGTCATCCACAGTGTAAGATGTGTTTACTTTAAGAAGCTTTCTTTCCTTATACTAAGTGGATATTGTAATTCCACATGAGGATTTACACTAAAGCTGGAATAGGAAGTTCTGAAATTTGGATCCTACTGTGTTTTGAACAGCAGATAAGTCCCATTCTTATTCAAAAACATAGATTTTATATAGTTGTGTCTTCTTCCCTTCCACATTCAGGAAAATGAACAACATCCCTTTGATGTCCCACTTTACCAGAAAGCCAATCTCAGGTCCTTCCTTAGGAGAACTCCCAGTGAGTCTCAAAACATTTACTTCTTCTGTGTTTTTGCTTCTGACTTTTGTTATCTGCTGGGAGCCATCTCCCAGCAGTTATCCTTGTCCGAATCTATTAGCTAGGTGTTTCATTTGACAACATTTCAGGAAAGAAAACTGCAATCTTCACTTTGGGTATCTGAAAACTCCCACTTCCTTGGTCTTCCGACCATTCACTTACCCCACTTTGCCTTGGAGCTGTGTTTACATGTCCCCTGTGTCTGTTATTAATACACTGCAAGTTAGCTGTGCCTGTGCACCTGCCTCGTCACTAATCTGTGATAAACTTAGAGGTTGGGAAGTAGTATTGTAGCCCTGAGAGGGAAAATGCTTTCCTGCTGTCTAGGAAGAGAGACATAAAGCAAAATGATTTTTGTAAGAAAAAATAGGAGCTATTGAGAAACAAAGATTTTGAGTCAATCAAAAGAGTTATGGGCAAGATGGGGGAAGATTGAATATGTAAGCAGCTGAAAAGAAAAAAATGCAAAAGAAATAAAGAGGAATATGGAGATAGAGGATTTGTGATTTCTGGTGATTACTTGTGATTTTAAGGCTAAGGTAATAACTTAATTTTTAAATAACTGATTACCAATGCACAGCTAAGCCTCCTAAATTGCATTCCTATCTTATTTTCAGATGAGAACAAAGAAACAGAGAGAGGTAGCAAGGCATGAAAGCAAGTTGGCAGCAAAACTATAATTAAAATAGCAAGCACCACGTTTGTAATTAAAATGTACATCTACATTTCATATTCACACAAAAGCAGTGTCTTTAACATTATGAAGTATTAAAGAAATGTGAGACATATTCCAACCTTGTATTTTACCTACTGGGCTCTTGTAGATGCTAAAAAGCCAGCTAAATATAAAAGAAATTAAAAAGTTCTTACAAGAACACTATGCTTCTTGTTCTATAAACATCTGTGAGTTGTAGAGACTGATGTAGTTACAGGTCAGGCAATTTTGACCAGACAGCTATTAGAAATTCAGATTGGTACAACATTTCTTTTAATAGTTAGAATTAAAAAAAATAAAAAAAATAGAATTGATTTTCAATAGATTATTAGTTGATGAAATAGTAAATAAAATAATATATACTATGTATTAAAATTTAGACATAATAAATAGACTCATGGAATGGCAATGTTACCCTATAAGTAGACCTACTATGATAAATATAAATTCTTTTCAATACGCTAAGTACTGTGGCAGTTATACTTGATAGAGTAATTAATTTCTTCAAGTTAGTAATACTACAAATACTTCTTATATTACTTTTTATTTTTTAACAAACTAAATTCCATTTAAATTCCTCATGGACCCCCCCCCCCAATTAGATTCAACCTTTTACCGACTTACCACCTACCTTGCTTCATTTATTATCAACTTTTCATATAGGTTTAACAGTTAAATATTTAACAACAATTTAATGTTAGATTCAGTCAGGATCTAAATAAGGATACATATATGACAATTACTTTTAAGTTATTTTAAGACTGTACAGGTTTTCCCTCCAAACATTTTTTTGTGCAATTTGTTTGTTAAATGAATTGTGTCATGTGTCATGTTGAGAGTTCCACAGTCATCGTCTTTTTTTTTTTTTTTAACTGTATTCCTGGAATATATGTCTTTCAAAATGCATCTCTGTTGTCCAAATAAAAATTGTGTTAACAATATACTCCCTATTATTAAAATTATGCAATTGGTTTGGTGATGTAGGTCACATTTTTTTCCAAAATGTACTGTTTTTCTCTTTTAATAAGAGAAAGCAGGAAAGCTCTCAATGTCTATGATAGTCTTGGCACATCTTATTAAATCAAAAAAATACCAGGAATTTTATTTCCTAAAAAAGATCACGAAACCTTCAGTTCTCTTTTCATCAACTTGAACATGTTTCAAGTGTGAGTTTAAAGATCATGAACAAGATTTTTATGTTGTTGATATTTGTGGCTGGAAGTATGTAGATGAGGTTAATGTTAAAGGGACTTTTCTGATAAACTATTTTATCCTTTGCAATAATTCAAGCAAAGAGACTACCTTGAAGAAACCTTGTTATGTTTACAATTTTAAATAACTAAAATTATGTTTTTATTAATGAAAAGGTAAAAAAAAATGCAGAGATTTCACGTGTGTCTAGGAGATGATGGCATGTTAGGTGTACTTGGTGTCATTTACAGTGGTCCTTTAGAAGAATTTAGTTATGATGGACACAATTAGGAAGTATTCCCATGGGAATGACAGTGAGAGTAAGGCAGCCCAAATAAGAGAAGCACAATTAATGTCTGGGTGATAATTAAGAACTACTCTTGACTACAAAATACATGAGGTGAGAAAGGTAGAACATAGGGTGCAAATGTCAAGAAGCACTGTAGAAATCTTTGAATGCTAGAATCTACTTTTCATTACCACCATTCTTCCGTATGTTTTAGGAAATTTATGGTTTATCTCTTTGCACTTTTCTTCCTTCACCTATAACATCAGGAGACAAGACTAGATACGTTTTGTGGTCCTTTCTGGTTCTTATTGTCCCATTCTAGATAATGAATTTGGTAAGAGTGAAACCTTCCAACTCCTATTTAAGAGGCATTGTGGAAAGTGTTGAAAGCTTGAGTTAGTGTGATAAACCTGGAAATTGAAAGAGAACAAAGATGCAAAAGGATTTGTAGAGGTCCAAACAGCATGACTAGATATTGATTACTCATCTGTAACAATTGAAAAGGAAAAGGAAAAAATCGGTTCTTGAGATTTCAAGTCCATATCACTGAAGAAATTTTGCTTCCATGAATAGAAATAAAGTTATTAATGGAAGGAACAGAAGATAAAAGAAAGCAAGTAGTGATTTTTGGTGTGAGTTTAAAGATCATGAACACGTCCTTTATATAGTTGATATTTGTGGCTGGAAGTATGTAGATGAGGTTAATGCTAAAGGGTAACATTTTAGTTCAGATCTTTGTAGGAAATAAATTACTAAGTGAAAGAATGCATAAAAGTGTTTGAGGAAAGAAGGAATACCCTTTGGGAGGAAAAGAGTTGGGAAACTAAGATTTGTTGAAGGAAAAAAGGACACAAGAATGGTGATAGACAGTCAAGTGAGCTTGGCTGTCTATGAAAAGGAGAGATTCCAAAAATAGAAGAGTTACGTGGTCAAATTCAAACATAAATTTGGAGAAACTCTGGTATTCTTCAGAAATGCAAGAGAAGCAGGAAAGAAGCTAAATGTCAAGAAATTAAAGTAAGAGAACTTGTTTAGAACAAAAAACAGGCAGCAAATACTGTATTCTTTCATAAGAAATCAGAAAACACATATGGGCAATAAAACCAAGATGATTTTGACTAAATTACTTAAACTCGCTGGAATTATACTAGGAATTATATTATAGTATTTCCTTAAAAACATGGAGCAAAATCAATGAGGTAGTCTCATTTCCCTGAAAGGATATATGTGCTTGATTATTATCTTTATTCTTACATTTGTGTTCAAATTGGAAAGTATAAGACAAGAAGTAGTCACTAAACTTTAGGTGGTTCTCTTATTCTGGGACTGACAAGTTAACTGAGAAATTCACAAACAATTTTTCCTCTCTTTGGGTCCCTTTAAAAAAAACTTTAAATTTTAAATGAATATCTCATTGCATTGGTATAGTTTCTTTTTTTTTCTTTTCTTATAATTTATTCTAATTTGTTATATATGACAGCAGAATGCATTTCAATTCATATTACACATATATAGCACATTTTTCAACAATTCTCAATATCTAAACTGTGGAACCAACCTATATGCTCTTCAGTAGATGAATGGATAAAGAAAATGTGGTGTATATACACAATGGAATATTACATGGCATTAAAAGAGAATAAAATCATAGCATTTGCAGGTAAAAGGATGGAGTTGGAGAATATAATGCTAATAAGCCAATCCCCCCAACCAAATGCTTAATGTTTTCTTTGATATAAAGATGCTGATTCATAATGGGGAATGGCAAGGGTGGGGGGAAGCATGGGAGGAATAGATGATCTCTAGATAGGGTAAAGGGAGAGGGAGGGGAAGGGAGGAGGCATGGGGGTAGGAAAGGCAGTGAAATGGGATGAACATCATTACTCTAAGAACATGTATGAAGACATGAATGGTGAGACAGTTTATTCTTTACTTTTTACTTATTCTGGTATTACTATTACTGAGATAGTTTGGCCAGTTATAACTAGATGTTCAGTGTGGTTAAAATAAAGAATGTATTATATACAAATAACCATGTGCATAACATGACAAATGTAAAAGTGTTCAATGTACCTGAAGACTTCCTCTATGAGGAAGGACGTCTGTGTTACCCGAGACTTGCTCAGAGGACTAATAATTAATTTAGGAAACTGATCCTGATCCTAAGCCATCTTTTTCTTCACTAAAGCGCTCCTCGCTGCTGGGCAACAAAGTAACTGGATCAATTGCAGTAAGGCTCCATGTGACCCTTGTCACCCTGATGTTGGTGACAAGGGTCACATGGATGATGTCACCCCAGTGTTGGTCCTGTTTCTTTGAATACTAATTCATCAACTCTTAATAACTAAGAGACAGTTTAACTTAATATACAAATTTGCATTTGTTTTATGAAGTGTTATTCTTCCAAACTTGGCTTACTTAATGTCTTTGAATGAAGATTTTGATTTAAAAAATCATTAAGAAAGGCAACTCAAGAGTGCCCAAAATTGTTACCAGTATTTGTTAAGCTTGTTTTTCAAGAATTTAAATACACTTACATTTCAACTTTTGGGTAGACCCTTCTTTAGAGAAAAATCTTTTACTGTACATTTCCTTTAAAAATTTTTGTCTAGTAGAAACAATAACTTATTACACACAAACCTGCTTGGATTTCATAAGATGCAATAATATTATTAGAATATTAATACTATCACACAATCATAATTTTAAAGTTAATAGTGCCACATCTTATTACCAGGGTTGTGCTGCATTATTTCATAGTGCATTCATAGTCCAAGGTCATGGTGGTTATGTTGCATTACCATAGTTTTCTTATTAAGTTATTCTTTATACATGTTCATATGTGTTCCAATTGCATTTCATGAACTCATAGTTTTCTTATAAGTTTGTGCTTTCTTTCCATGTTCAAAGAATCTCTTTAATTCAATTTCTCTGTTTCTCCTCATACAGTCTGACAGCCAGATATGCAACTCAGTCTAATCACAGTGGAATTGCAACCAGTCAAAAAAAGCCTACTAGGTCAGTTAATATCTCTAATTTATTGCTTGTTAGTGATATTCAAGTAAACCCAGTGATATTTTGTCCTATCACCATATTTTTTTAAACATTAACACAGCTCCAAATGCAAAGTTTAGAGCACTGAATTATTCTGAATGGATTACCATATAGTCTCAGGAGCAAGCGTGTGTTGTTAGATGATTAAATGGTTTTGGCTTCTTTTATTTCATTTTTGTTATACACTATAAACTGCAATGAAGTCTAGGTTCTAGGCTTAAGTAAGTCAAGGAAATAATTTCTTTGTTGGCCAGTGACAGTAATCTGGAAATTATACCAGACTGCAGTTGCTTGTTGAGTTGGATGTATATTAATTATTGCACATTTTGAAGTGGAACTGAGAAACACTGGCAGATTTGGGTGGGTAAGTTAGCATCAGGTCAGCCTAGATTGTTCCTCTATCCATAATAGTTTAAATTTCTGCTTCTTTATGATGTGTGTATTTTAGAGATACATAATAATAAATGGCAATATAATATGTACTGTTTGGAAAATAATGATACATAAGAATGTGTTGGAAAAGTTTGTTTTAAAAGAAAATATTACGTTGCTGAAGGCGTGATGGTTGTATGAAGCTGCGGAGTCAAGCCATAGCGAAAGTATTTTGTACCTCTGAGTAGTCTAAGAGTCAGTGCACCTCCTCAGTCCCAGGGAAGTGGCAAGGGTGGTATATTAGCCCCTGCTTCATTACCGAATCCTAGTATATGATACTTGACCTCAAGGACTTCTGATGCCTTGACCTGAGGTAGGTGCTTTCTCCTTTGCCTTGGTTTTCTATATCTTTTTCCACAGTAGTTAAATGATTCTAGAGAGACAAATCCTAAGAAGTATTTAATTAAAACTTACAATGAATGATATAAATTATGATGTGTAAGAAACCAGTGACCTGCCATGTACAATGGGCATTTTTATTATCCCCTATAACACTTGGACATGTAAGATGTATTTTAAGTACTTTGTTTTAATAGAACATTTCTCTTTCACGTACTCACTCTCTCTCTCCCCCCTCTTTTTTTCTTCATCTCATTTCCCTTTTTATTACTTTGATGAATGATCCGGAGGCTCTGGCTGCCTGTCAAATTAGGGTAATGAGAAGAGCAAATGTACTTTTTAATTTGTTTTAATTTGTTCTTCTGAGGACTGAAAAGCACTTGGCTTCATGGGTCACGGTAAAGATTAAAAGGCATTTTAATTGCTTTCTACAAATGGGTCAAGTTTCATTGCAAGAAGGGCAAATTTTGTGACTAAATCTGTTTATACATGTAAGTTTGGAGTGGGATTTCTAAGACTATGGTTATATCTACAAGACTTGTTCACAAATTTATTATGATTGGGACGTTTGGCCAAATTAATTAGTTTAGTCCCATCTGCAGAGTGAAGTCACTGATACTCCTCATGTCTGCAGTTAGTGTGCTACACTTGCAAACCCTTGTAGATCTATTTGAGCAAAAGTTAAATGCTAGAATCATTTGGAAAAGATTCTAATCTGTATATGACATAACTTCTTATTAGCAAAATTGCTAAAGGGAATATTCATTAACCATTTGTATCTAAACTGTAAAACACTTAAAATTTTGAAACTGTTAACTGTTCCAAGAAATGAACACTTTTTGAAGCTACTATTTGCATTTTCCTGATGTTCATTTCATTTTCAGTTACTAAAAGTACTATGAAAGTATTTATTCTTTGTAAGGATTTTATTTCTTAAATAATCTAGAGAAATAAAATAAGTAGTATTATAAAGATGAATTAAAATTTAAGTATTGTAACAACCTGATTGTGAAATTTTGACATATAACAGATAAAATACTCTGTTATGTTTAAGATTTTATAAAAGAAAACTGTTAAAATTTTGTATTGTATTGATAGATTCTGGGTAGTTTGTTCTTTTTCTTTTTCCAATAGGAATTTTCAGAGTAGTACATAGTCATGTTCACAAGGTGGCAGCACCTACAAGCAGAGATGTTGGGAACCTTCAATAACGTTTTCTAAATAGACTTTAGTGTCAACACTAGTTCTTAATTTCTAGTTTTTAATTTATATGGATTGGGTTTAATATAAATATGAAATATATGATAGTAATATACAATAAAAATTAGGCATAGTTTATGAAATAATCAAGAGTTGGAGTTCTAAAAGGGAAAAACAGTGAAATAAATTATCTCAACTTATATTTAATTATAGTCCAAATACAATAGGTAGGTCACAACCTCTTGTTAAACTGCCTCTGATTATAAGATAGATCATGTGTATTTTTTCACATCTTGTTTTTTCACATACAAAGAGTAGCTCAGCCTGCTGTCATAAAGCTATATTCTAAGCTGTCATTTTCCTCCTAATATTGATTTCCTTCCTAGACCTGAATCTTTTTTGGTTACATCTCCTGTATGATCAGGTGGCCACACTTGTAAGATCACCAGCTAAAGCCTAGTTGTGTATTTTTTGACAAGTGAATGAAAGCCTTTTTTGTGAGGCAGCCCAGTCAAGTATAATTGAACCCATGACCTTATTTTGGCACCATACTTAGAATAGCATAGCTAACTAGTTTAGATAGTCAAAACACAATTCCTGTTTGCCATATGTACAGTTACTTTCCTCTTGTTATTAATTTACAAGACTTGGAATACAGCTACCTGAGATAAACAAATACCACATGTATTAAAAGAATAAGTTAAACAGCTGCAAATAGCTAATTAATATGCTGAGAGTCTAAAAGTGAAGTGTTACCATTTCCCTTGCTTTTCCTATAATTATTAAAGTACTTGGAAGGCAAATTTTTATTCATTAAGAGTGGAGTAAGTTTGACTATTTTAGTGAAAGGTTACCTTATTTTAACTGTTCTACATTATTACTGGTCTTTGGGGGCATGCTTATTGAAAAGTGAAACAAGATTTGTCTGATAATTTCTGACTCTGTTTTAGCTATTTGTCACTTAAACCACCATTTTCTGCAAACTTGATTTTAGAAAATCCTGTACTGTATTTTTCCATTAACTCTTCCCTGCTCAGAATCTCATGCCCCTTATTTTTTGAAATGCTGGTTGTGATGTAATTTTTCTTCTGCTATTTCAGGCTTCCAGGACCCTCTAGGGTGCCAGCTGCAGGCAGCAGCAGCAAAGTCCAGGGAGCCTCCAATTTAAATAGAAGAAGTCAGAGCTTTAACAGCATTGACAAAAACAAGCCTCCAAATTATGCAAATGGAAATGAAAAAGGTAAGTGTTCATCAGGTTTGCCATCACGGACCAAGTCTACACATCTCATGAGTTAACCCACTAAATTTAACATTTGAGGAGTGATATAGCCATTGGATTGGAAGTATAATCAGTGGAGTTATCTTATATTTCCTAACTGGAAATAGCCCTCCTGAATTTCAGTTTTCTTCAAGGCTTTTCTTATCTGAAGAGCATATTATGGAATGAACTTGTTCATTTTAAAGTGGTTAATTAGATACCTGAGAATAAAATCTGTTTCAGAAGAATATCTCCTCCCAGATGCTTAAAAAGCATTTTCTTGTTTTTTAGGGATTGGCTAGCTTCACTAAGCATAATCTGCTCTAGTGCCATCCATTTCCCTGCAAATTCCATGATTTTGTCATTTTTTAGTGCACAGTAATACTCCGTGGTGTATAAATGCCACATTTTTTTTTTTTATCCATTCATCTATTGAAGGGCATCTGGGTTGGTTCCACAGTCTAGCTATTGTGAATTGTGCTGCTATGAACATCGATGTAGCAGTATCCCTATAGTACGCTCTTTTAAGGTCTTCAGGGAATAGTCCGAGAAGGGCAATAGCTGGGTCAAATGGTGGTTCCATTCCCGGCTTTCCCAGGAATCTCCATACTGCTTTCCAAATTGGCCGCACCAATTTGCAGTCCCACCAGCAATGTACAAGAGTACCCTTTTCCCCACATCCTCGCCAGCACTTGTTGTTGTTTGACTTCATAATGGCTGCCAATCTTACTGGAGTGAGATGATATCTTAGGGTGGTTTTGATTTGCATTTCTCTGACTGCTAGAGATGGTGAGCATTTTTTCATGTACTTGTTGATTGATTGTATGTCCTCCTCTGAGAAGTGTCTGTTCAGGTCCTTGACCCATTTGTTGATTGGGTTATTTGTTATCTTATTGTCTTAAAAAAAAGCATTTTCTTATGTCTTTCAAGTTCTATGAAAATTCTTCCTGAAGTTATAAAGCTACATTTTATTCAAATTTTTGGTTTCAGTTTATATAAGTGCTATTAATGGGCAGCTAAAGTTTGAACATCTTATATATTGAGATATAATTATGATAGGGCTGTACTTTTGAAACTAGCAGAATAAAGTTACTTTAGTTTTCCCCAACTTATTCATGTTTACTGTTTCTTGAATTATCAACTCATAAAATCTTTATGAAAAAAATGTCAGTGGAAGTCTATGTTAAAGGCTATCTCTCTGGGTGGATATAGATTAATAATAATAATAATAATAATAATAAGCCTTCTCTTATTCAGACATAAATAAAGATTACTTATAAATCATCTGTATGCCACCCAGTTCCCTGTGATCTGCAAAGTGTGCGTCTAAAGAAGGGTTGGATTGATGCTGCCACTGTGGAAGAGGGAGTGATAGTGATTTGATTGAGGAAAGTTCCATCTGAATCACAAGGAAATTAGGAACCTGTACTGTGGTAATGTGAGTTCTGGAGTGACCAGGATGTTCTGTTGGATTTCAGAACAGTGTTTTTAGACCATGGAAGTTTAAACCTTTTTTTTTGGTTTTGGGTCCTATGTGGAACAGCACATAAAATTAAAAAGTAAATGATATGTTTAATTAGAAGAACACATGGCAAATTTGCTTTGAATAATTCAACCAAATAGCAAATCTTTTGCACTGTTTAGAAAATTATAAATTCCTTCAGATAGGTGAATAATTAGAGAATTTTCTCTTATTCGAATGAAAATTAACAGGATCTATGTACCAGATATCTCTTTTTTAAAATATTTTATTTATTTATTTATTATAAGTAGGTATATATGACAGCAGAATGCATTTTGATTTTATTGTACACAATTGCAGCAAACTTTTCATTTCTCTAGTTGTTCACGATGTAGCATCACACCATATGTGCAGTGTTTAATATCCTCCAACTAAAGCAGAACTAGGCAGACTGTAAATACTTCAGAGCAGAGCATTGTCTCCTGATCTCTGTAATATCACCAGCTCTTGAATCAAATGGAAAAAAATAAAATAGCATAGACGTTTGGGGCTTGCCTTTAAGACACAGAATAAAGCTTTTGGTTTAAGATTCTGAGAAATATTACAGAAGAATTACAGTTTTTTCTGGTGGAGAAAGGAGAAGATATTTTCTCATTGAAAAATTATTTTTCCTCATTCCATGACCTTCCTAGAAAGTTTCTGTAACATATAACAAGAAGTACTAGCATCTTGAATTTCTAGGAG
Organism: Callospermophilus lateralis; assembly: GCF_048772815.1. Lineage (NCBI taxonomy): Eukaryota > Metazoa > Chordata > Mammalia > Rodentia > Sciuridae > Callospermophilus > Callospermophilus lateralis. The sequence goes on from NC_135308.1 coordinate 128,119,992, forward strand.
AAACTAACAGTCTTACAAATAAAGATGTGAATATGCTGATTGGACTTCTAGGTGTCCATTTAAACAAACTGATACTATAGGTTATAGTAAAAAATCCAAAGATAGACCAGCAATGACGTTTTCCATGGCCATTCCATTTCATGTCCAGGAGTAGAGCAAAATCAGAATGAGGCAATATTTATAATAACCACAAGGTGGAGACAGACATCATATGATATGTGGCCTTCCATCACAAAGAAAATGTGAAAATTCTCTAGATACATATCTATAATAAAAGAAAAAGAGTTTTTCTGGTAAATTAACCATTAATTTTAATTCTAAATAATTGAAAATTTGAAATAAAGTGTGTGATCTTATATCCAGGTATTTATAGTATATCAAATGTAACATTAAATGTCTATAAACTGCCAATAATAACTTTAAATCATGTTATGTGATATAATACAGCTGAGGTTTTTTTAAACATGTAACATGGCATTGCTGTTGAATGTAGAGTTAACTTTATATCTACAGAACCAATATCATTGTTTCGTAATTAATCTTATGTTTTTATATTTTGTCATTTTACTTATTTATTATTTAAACATTTATTTTTTAGTTGTACATGGAAACAATATCTTTATTTTATTTTTATGTAGTGCTGAGGATTGAACCCAGTGGCTCACGCATGTTTGGCAAGCGCTCTACCTCTGAGCCACAACCCCAGCCCCTATATTTTGTCATTTTAAATTATAGGAACAAACAAAACTATCATAAATATTACATAAAAAAATAATAAATAATTACCTGCATTCGAACAGTACTTTTTTTTTCATTCATATTATATGTAACATTTATTCTCTTCACTAAACAACCCCTTAATAGAATGCTTTAAAAAATGGGTAAATAGTCGAAGCAATCAGATAGTACTATAGAGGTTTTTTTTTCCCTTTATTTTTTTTTTATTGTTGGTTGTTCAAAACATTACATAGTTTTTGATATCTCATATTTCACACTTTGATTCAAGTGGGTTATGAACTCCCATTTTTACCCCGTATACAAATTGCAGAATCACATCAGTTACACTTCCTTTGATTTATATATTGCCATACTAGTGTCTGTTGTATTCTGCTGCCTTTCCTATCCTTTATTATCCCCCCTCCCCTCCCCTCCCCTCCCCTCTTCTCTCTCTACCCCCTCTATTGCAGTTATATCTCCCCCTTGTATTATTTTTCCCTTTCCCCTCGCTTCCTACTTTTTTGTTAAGATGTTTGATTTAAGCTTTTTGATATGAAGATTGGTAGTTGTAGCATAACGTACAAAAATATAAAATTTCATGTGTCAATTTAAAAAATAAAAATAAATTGAAAATACAAGTTTCCATCTGCTGGTAAGTTGATCTTTGCCACAAAATAGTTTGCTTATATATCTTAGGTGTGACCAAAAAAGGTGAAAGTTGAAAAAGAATTTTAATAGGTTACAGTATTATAACAATAGAATTCAAAAAGTACTAACTTGAATATTCTAGTTGTTTTTCCTCCTTGCTTACTAGAAAATGGAACATTTAAGTTTAGTAAATTAACATATTTTATTTGAATAATTAATCAAATAATCTGTAATGTGCTCCCTGAATGCTTTCTACTTTCTACTTTAGAAATATACTTTCTATGTTCTTTAACAAGTCTTGGGTGATGAGTTGTATAAATCAATTCAGGGCTATCTAGAATTTGTAATGGATAGTAAGGGTTTATTCCTAATTTTTTTAAAAATTCACTTCTTATTTAAGAAAAACAAGCTGTTGAAAACAACAACAAAAGTTTCTCATTTGTATGATTTGCAAAAAAAAAAATAAACTAGCTTATTTGCAAGTGGTATGACATCTAATGGAAATCAGTAGAGAATCACAAACTGCACTTCAAAAGATACATCTAATATCATTTTCATAATAAGGCAATTCTAAAAATGTGCTCATTTTACCATTTCACCAAATGAATTAAAATATCAGTGCACACTGTCATATATTATCACTTGCAGGGAAGGCTAAAGTAGAAATGTTACAATAGAATACCATGGCACGTCACCATTCTATTGAAGTGGAACGTGGGAACATATTTCTCAGAACAAATGGTGAAATGAAGATACCATCTTTTGTAAAGATTTTCTTTTGAGAGTCCCTCAGTTTCTTGTCCTGATGATCTGCCATTCAGAAAATGACAATGAATAATAACATTCTGACACCAGCATTTATTCGTTTCTTATGTTCTCTCTGAGTCCTCTAGATAGATGCATGCTCTAAAGAAATCCAAATACCTGCTCTCTGGTTATCAGATCTTGTGAAAACTATGCCTTGGTTCATTTGGACATACACTGTGCATGCCTGAAACTACCTTAAGAAATTATTCTGATTCTACAAAAAATGTGTAATAAATTGGAAAATGTCAAATGGTTTACTATTATTAGGGATGTAAATATCCTTAGCTTTATTTGGAACCCAGTGTCTAAATTATGCTGTGAATATGTGTGGTTTGGCAGAGTTCCTTAGAGGAGAGGTGCTCTTCCATGTTGCTAAGGAACATGCCATCGCACCAGAGGGAATGCTGTCATCCTTGCATAGTTTCTCCCAAATGATTCTTAACATTGAACCTACACAACTGCTCAAGAGGAGGGATCCTTTCCCTTTTCCTGTATTCTAATGAAGCTTCTTCTGATGTGGAAGCCTTTACTTTATTTTACACTCACATAGGATTTGTAGGATTGATGCCAAGGATTTGGCAAGATTTTAATTCAATGATATAAAATCTATTAGAGTTCATGTGTGTTTTGCAAGGGTCATGGAAATTTCAGCTGCACATTGTCAGCTACAACATACACATGTAACTCATAATCACTTTTTTCTGCTTTTTAATTACCTTGGTTTTACTATAATGTTCAAGGACTGAACTGTTTTATTTGCTGTTTAAGATAATGTAAATGTGAAATTTTGGTTATTTTATTACTTTATGATAATTGAATTTTGTGTTTTACCCTAACACTTTGTCTTATTAATATTGTACAAGCATAAAATACAGTGTCAATATAATTTCAGAGATATGAGGGGTTTTCAAAAGTTAATACAACTAGGTACACATATCAGGTAATATGAACAAATAATTTGGGGTATTAGGTTATTTGTTTGCATGTGCAATGCACACATCTTGAGGTGCTCTCATTTTATATGTGCCTGCACATAATTACATACTTTTTGAAACTGGCTGGTGAATGGAAGCAGCCCTAAATTTCACAATACTCCACAAAGTGGCACTCTGACTTTGCAAATGGTAAAATAAAATCAAGTGCAGAGTGGATGGCACCTCCACAATCCCTACTATAGCATCCTGTTTCTGTTGAACATAAAATCCATGACTTAGGCATTTTGCAAGCAATCATTTATGCAAAGTAGTGTTGGTAACAAGACCTATTTAGATTTGAATGCTCCTTTTTCAACTTTTTAAACATTTTCAAAAGCCATTTTGATATGTTATTGTGAACCAAATTGATATTTGATATGTTAATTACTTGGCAAATTCTTTGCCTTAGCTGCTGTGCTGAATCTTTTCTTTGTTCCCACAATGATCTGTGATGCTTATGGTGACCTGTATTCGCAGGGGCCCTCTGCATCACTCAGTACCATGTCTGCTATGCAGGGAATACTTTAAGCAAAATAGTTCTATTGTCATTGTTGCTGTTGTCGCATTGAGGATTTCTGAGTCAAATGTGAGTTTTATTCCATCTAAGCAACATACTTAGTGTCATAAAGAGAAATTCACTGATTGAGGATGGTCCCTGTGTCCTCTCTCAGGCTGATTGACTGATGGCCATTGCATCTATTAAGTGGAGTTCTATAGTTATATATTATAACTATATACTAAGTTCCAGTTTAACTCCTCCCGTTACAAGTATTGCATTGCCTCAGTATATTAATTTTAGAGCTAGATGACTAGTATTCCCAAGTCAATATTATTTATTTGCAAAATGAGATAATCAGATATTAACTCTGAATGAATTAACATATATCTTAACATCACCTGGGAGGAGTGGGTGGAAGTAGTATGTTGAAGAGGTTAGGATAGTTCACTGAGTGTCTTGTTTGATGGTCTCCCCATTCACATCCTCTTCTCTGAGGAGGAAGGAAAACATGATTCGAGGAGTCACTGATTCAGTTCACCATTGCAGCAAATGTGGCTTTCTGGAAAATTGAGGCAGCAGAATTTCTGGGTATATAGCAAACATAGAAATACTAGAGAGTTCAAAAGTCTCCAGACTTTGGAGACAGATAAACCTGAGCTCCAATTCTGATTTTGCCTTTTTTAGTTTTACCATGCATATGTCTGGAGACAAGTTACTTTGTCTTTCAAAGTTTCCATTTCCTCCTTTCCAACAAGAGAAATTTAAAGCCTTTTGAGGATTATTATGGTATGAAAAGCTTATACTTAGAATAATGCAATCAGTTGGTAAGTACTATTGCTTGGTTATGGTCAAGTTGGTGATGGTGGGTGTGGAGGTGGAAGAAGATGAAGAAGAAGAGATGAAGTGGAAGAAAATTGCTAATTGGAGACCAGAGCCAGAGGCAGAGCTGTAAGTAGATAGGCCATGTAAATACAAGATACAAATCCATTTATAAGAATGCATTCAAATTTTCCCCATGCTGTGACTCATTCATAGTCAGGAGCTGAGCTATCAACCTTTAGAAATACATCATTGAATCCAGGGTGCTTCTTATTGACCATATAAACAGCATAGACCAGGTTTTGTACTGCACCTACTCCACAGAGGCATCCATTTCTGCTGCTGTTGTGTACCCTTTATTGTGAGGAGTCCAGAGAGACTCTTATCATTCCATTGCCTTCTTAATGTACAATGACCTGTGATTTGCCCTTTTAATGAAACCCGAAATACCTCATTGCTGCCCTGCAGAGCCAAGCTGGGGACAGATTTAGAGCTGAGTGCAGAGAAGAGTCGTATATGTGTGTACTCATCTGAGAACAATTTTACGGCTGTTGCTATGACCATTATGGTGGTTGGATGTGGATGTGATCATTTGGAGTCCCTCTTGTTTCATTTTGGGGTGTAGTGATGTTGAAATTCCTTTTCTGAATTTGATCTTCTGCAGCAGTTTGTCTAGTTAATGTTATCACCTTGTTTTCTCTCTTCTAAGGAAGATGTACCCTCTCCCACTTCTCTGTTCATCAGCCATTTAAAAACCATTCTGATTGGATATTTTTCTGCCTCTTTTCCTCTTCCCCACCAAAGCTCCCAGGCATTTATGGATAAATTTCCTGACTTCTTAGTTGCAGACACATTATATTCACACTAAATTTGTGGTTAACGTGGTGAGAAAAAGCATGTTGGGAAAACCTGATGAGCTTCTTTTGTTTTTAGTGGCTCTTTGTTGACAAACTGTTAAAAATTCAGGTGAACTCAGGGTTAGCCAAGGTTCTGAAATTTCAAAGAGTGAAACTATTAATACTGCACAGTTATGGGACATTAATGAATTTAGCCAACTTGGATACTATGGTCAGAAACAGTTTTCATAATCCATGATTCTGTTCAATCCTGCCTACTCAAAACTCAAAAGTGCACCATAGCATGAATATTTCTGGAATCCTGTTGAAAAACAAAATCTGAGATGCCACTGCAAATCTGCTGAATCACAGTATGCACTCAATTAGGTCCTCAGATAACTCCTATGCCCATTAAAGTTTGAGAACCACTGTGCTAGACAATACTGGATAGTTCGTATAGAATAACAAGTATCACAAATAGTTTTAGATCAGTAAAAGAAATTGAAGACAGGCAGGTGCAGTGGTATATGCCTATAATCCCAGTTGCTCAGGAGGTTTAGGCAGGAGGATCACAAGTTCAAAGCCAGCTTCAGCAAAAGCGGACGCTAAGCAACTTAGTGAGACCCTGCTCTAAACAAAATACAAAACAGGGCTAGAGATGTGGCTCAGTGGTTGAATGCCCCTGAGTTCAATCCCTGCTACCCTTACCTCCCACCCCACCCCCCCCCAAAAAAAAAGAAAATGAAGACAAATTCAATATGGTATCATTATGGTCCTTTGTAAATAGTTTGTAAATAGACCAGCAGATTGGGCTTTGATTTGGGCTTTGATCATGTTGCTTTTCACTTTGGCATTCCTGTATATGATGTACATATTTCTAAATGCAAATGAATAGAAGAAGATTCCTGTAGTTTCCTAACTATTGTCTTTAATAGCCAATACATCTCCTTACATTTTCTGCCTTGATCTTCCTATACAGTCCTTAGTGTTCTCTTGCAACTTGGATCTTCCCTACCACTTTCTTTCTCATCTCCCACTCGTTTGATACTTAATGTTTGTCACCATGCAATGGCATTTATCTTTTATAACTGTTTTATTTCCTCCAAAAAGATTATAGTGTGTCTTGTAGTGTCTTGAACATAGTCTTAATTGGTAAACACTAAAAGATCATGTATTTAGATTAGTAAGAATTTGATAGCATTGATTTTAATATTCCTGCAAAAAAATAGAAAAGCATAGCCATATATATTGAAATTAATCGGCAAAACAATGCGATCACTTGTGAAATGCAAAAGCATTTATATAATACACTGAACTAGAAAAGTGAATTTTGTTTGGAGGCAAAAAAAATCTAGTTTTCAACTGAATCTGGGTCACTGAGAAACATGGTTCACTTGATATAATCCTATTAAAGCCATTAGCCTAACAGTTACTATTTTTGTGTTTCCATATTCAAGGGATGATATTATAATTGATAAGCTATTGAACTTATCCTTCTAGATTTGAGAAATAGTATAAAACAGTGCTTGATAAATTAATTTAGAATCCAGAGTTTAGTTCTGTTTTGTCACTTACAAATTGTGTAACTTGGGCTATGCTATTTAACTTCTTCGTCTCTGTTTTTTCCTTTATAAAATGTGAAGAATAATGAAAATTCATCCTCTTATGAGGAAAATTGATTGAGTTAATACATATTAAATACAAAGTTCCATGCTTGGCATATAGTAAGTGATAGGGCATAGTATAAAACTATGAATATAGATGTGGTCTTTACTTTTATGTAATAGAGTTTAATAGAAGTAACAAGAAATTATAGTAGAGTGATAATGGCTCTAACAATAAATAATGATCTATGGAAGAACATAAAGGAACCACCTGTCTAGGCTTGATGCTCTGCTGATGAGAAGTAGGAGTGGGGGGACTTTTTTTTTTCCCCCAGAGAAAGTTAAGTCAAATCTGAGACCCAACCAATAGGGAGAAATTAATATGGAAAAATATTTGGTAGGCATTCCTATATGTAAATAGTTCATGTGCTGTGTGACCAATAACTATTCAAATTATAATGAAATGTTATCAGTCTCTAAGAGGGTTCTGTTGGTGATATAAACTCGGAATTAACCATATTTGTAACACATATAATAAGGAAAAGATTGAAATCCATTTACAAAAAGCGAATGGATTTGAGTAATTGAAGTTTTGAAGTTTGTGATATTTGTTTGTTATTGAATCAGTACACCTGTAGGCATGAACCTAATGAATTTCCACAAATATGCTAAACATGGACAGAATTGTAGACTTTCCATGAACACTATAAAAGATCAATTTATTATCATGTGTTTTAAGATTTAAATAGGTAAACATTAAGAATTCAAGCAGTCAAAATGCAAGCATTTGTTCATTGACTTCTCAGTGTGAACTACTACATTTTAATCTAAAGTATATTGGGTTTGAAATAGACAACGACAAATCCCATTCTAATACAGCAGTAAAAATAAGTAAAATTTATTTACAAAAATAAAAATATATAGATTCAATCTTGTAATATTAGTGTGACTATTTATTTATGCCAATTGAAATGAGGACTTACAGAGAAGCAATAAGGATTACAAGTCAATATTGCTATACAAAATCACTTAAGAAAATTTAATATAAACATGTTTGTCCACACTATTCTTAATACTAATTTAAAATATCTACTTCTATTTTTTTTGACCTACTTATTTAAAGAAAATAAAACTCAAACAAAAATTTAACTAAAAATTTGGACCCTTTTCCTTTCTTTAATTTTTTTTGTTATTGTCTCTTGTTGAATATCAGTTACCTCTTTTGAAAAATAGGTAACACTAGAATGCTGTTCCTCTTGGCTGGATGACATATTGTTTTTCATGTATTTTCACTTCTTTGAAATAAACATTTAAAAATAAAAACAACTTTACACTTTTGAGTATGGAATAATATTTAATGAGATCCAATTCTTGACTGTTTCACCAAAAAAAGAGCTTTGTATACACTTGTCAATATCTAGTAAGTTAACAGCACCAATTAAATATAATTTAGTCATCCCTTACCTTCCCCCCCCAAAAAAAGGGTTGAAAAAGAGGTGCTCCCAGTTGATGCACTTGAAGTAAAATGACAATAGTTATATAGTTCAGAAATAGTAGCATTTGAATTGAGATCTTTTAACTTAAAACTCAGTTCCTCTTTATACTCTGTGATAAATTCCATCTTTAATATTTTATTCCTAAAAATGACTAATCAAGCATTAATCAGCCTTATAACATTCATATAAAATTCACATTCTAATGTGATTTCTGAGCAGAACTAAGCAAACACTGACTCACTGTGCAGTACTCCTGTGACAAAGGGACTTGTTTTCTTTACAGCTCCCCCGAATGGCTTTGCATTCTCTTATAATGTCAAGTTGCGATCACTCAAGAGGGCTGTATGTATGCTTGTTAAGAGCACAGTCTTTGAAATGAGTTCAAATCCAAGCTATGTGAGCATGAACAAGTTATTTATTATCTCTCTGCCTCAGTTATTCTGTTAAATGAGGATAATAATATTAATATGTACCTTGTAGGATGGCTATAAAGATAGAAATAGAGAGGGATTGATTAGTAGATTATCTGACTTATAGAGGCATAGACATCAATGACTACTTTGTTCAAATAAAAATAGATAAGCAAAAAGCTAGGTTATGATTCATAAGCATATTTAATCTGATAAAAATAGCTGATCTCCCTGTAGCTTAGAACAGTTTCTGAATATTCATTATACAATAAACTTTTTTAAGGCAATGAGCTATAGTGGTAGTTGGAAAAAATAGAGATGCATAGGGAAGGGACACACTGTTTTATGCATCTGCAGATAAATTTATTTGATAATAATAATATCAGAATGGAAAAACATGATCACCAACCAAAAAATCAATAATTCAAATGCTGTGATTTTTATAGTACATGATTTCTAAGTATCCCATCATAGAAGTGATTAATGCCACATAATATTTCTCTTTTGAGTTCAGAGGTGAGATGCTTATATTTGAGGCAAATGATATGATACGAATGATTAAGACTAACCAGCCTTTTCTTTATTTTCTTTCTTAACCATCTCCAGATTCCTCCAAAGTCCCTCAACCGTCTTCAGGTGTAAATGGTAACATGCAGCCTCCCAGCACTGCTGGCCAGCCCCCTGCCTCTGCCATTCCTTCTCCTAGTGCCAGCAAGCCCTGGCGCAGCAAGTCCATGAATGTCAAGCACAGTGCCACCTCTACCATGCTGACCGTGAAGCAGCCAAGCCCAGCCACCTCTCCCACACCATCCTCCGACAGACTGAAGCCACCCGTCTCAGAAGGGGTCAAAACTGCGCCTTCAGGTCAGAAATCTATGCTTGAAAAGTTCAAGCTGGTTAATGCCCGGACTGCTCTACGTCCACCACAGTCTCCGAGTTCAGGACCTAGTGATGGTGGGAAGGATGATGATGCCTTTTCTGAATCCGGTGAAATGGAAGGTTTTAACAGTGGCCTGAATAGTGGTGGCTCAACGAATAGCAGTCCCAAAGTGTCACCTAAATTGGCCCCTCCAAAAGCTGGAAGCAAAAATCTCAGCAATAAAAAGTCTTTGCTACAGCCAAAGGAAAAAGAGGAGAAGAACAGGGACAAAAATAAAGTTTGCACTGACAAACCAGTCAAGGAAGAGAAGGATCAGGTGACGGAGACAGCTCCTAAAAAGACCTCTAAAATTGCAAGCTTGATCCCAAAGGGCAGCAAGACGACAGCAGCCAAGAAGGAAAGCTTAATTCCATCTTCCAGTGGGATTCCAAAACCAGGCTCAAAGGTTCCAACAGCAAAGCAAACCATTTCACCTAGCAGCACAGCAAGCAAAGAGTCTGAAAAATTCAGGACTACCAAGGGAAGCCCTTCCCAGTCCTTACCTAAGCCCATAACCACTGAGAAAGCAAGTGCATCCAACTGCCCTGCTCCTCTGGAAGGGAGGGAAGCTGGCCATGCTTCTCCTTCCAATTCCTGTACTGTGCCAGTGGTGCAAAGCAGTGGGCAGAGCACAGGAAATGGTGCTGTCCATCTCCCTCAGCAGCAGCAACACAGTCACCCAAACACTGCCACAGTGGCTCCATTCATTTACAGGTAAGACGGCCTCTGTAGGTCCATATTTGTAACTCTTCATAGTCTTGAGTGCATGGCATCAAGAAGTCAGCTGCAGTACTGTCTTAGATGGTCATTTTGGAATAAGATTTCATTCTGAAGCTAGAGGCCTACAGTTAAATATGGAATTTTAGTCTGGAAAAACTTCCAATGTGATCTAGTCTTATTCTTTCTCCTCTCCCAACCTTCCACCCCCTCTCTCAGAAACTAAGGGCTTCAAAACTTGAATTCCTTGTTGTTAAAGGAAAATAGAACCCAGGCTCCATGGTTTTCTTCTCCCTTCAATATTATACTACTGTATTACTACTGTAACTTTTTTAGAATAATGTCAGTTTTATGGCAATTAAAAACATTTTTGTTGTCATACTTGGAAGAAAGTATACCATAATGGTTAAAGAGGCAGACCTGGAAGCACCATAGATGTGGATTTCATGCCCAACTGTACCATTTGCCAGCTTCTTGACCTTGACCTATTTGACCTTATTTAACATCTCTTAGTCTCATTTTGTTCAGGTGTCAAGTACCAATAAGAGTTTACCTTGTAAATAGGAGAATATTAAAAGAGACAGTGTTCACTCTATATCCTGGAATATTTTAAATGTTCCTTAAATGTTGTCTGTAAGGCATTATTTTTCCAAAGTAGATTTGATATTAATTTCCAACACTAGGAATAAGTTTCTTGGTAAAATTAAGTAGCTGTGTAATTAGTATATGCATACTTTATTATCACATTTATTTATTCTATTTTTTTTATTTTATTCTATATGTAGTAATATACCATATATGCTATATCTAAATATAGGCATCATGATACACAATCATAAAAGTAGTGCACATTGCCTATTTTGTGTGATATGCTTCAGTCCGTTAGAAATCTGTCAGTCACTGCTCTGTCCCCCAGTGTTATTCACTGCCTGGCTGGTAAGGACCTGACAAAGGAAGGAATAAGGTCTACTTTATTTTGTATCCTTTTGCCACATTGGCAATTTAAAAATAGGAAGGAAATTTTATCAATAGGAAACAGGACCTGCTATAATTAGTCTGGAGTCTAGACTATGTAGTTATAAAATTTATAAAAATTTATTCAATATGTAACATTTTTTAAAAAAATAAAACCAATTATTATAATGATTCATTTTCCTTCAGTGAAGAACCTGTTTTTCTCTAGAGCTTTATATACTCAGCAAAACAAAATTATAATTATTCCATTTAGTCTCTTGGGATACCTCCATCAATCTTGCTGTTCTCTCTTAAGCAAAAAAAAAAAAAAAAAAAAAAGCCTTTGTGTTTGGATAAGAAGAGTCTGGAGACTTTTCAGATTCCAAGGGCCCTGTCTGACAAAGCAGAATTTAGATATCAAAAACATAATCCACATTTCAATAACATAAGACAAAATTATCAAGTCTTAAGTTTGTCACACACAGCACATTTGTGCCCCAGATATATTCTGTAAATATTACATCCATAATTTTTAAAAAATCACAAATTATTTTCACAAGAAAGTACAAATCTGTATCTGCCAACTTATCAGACTTTTGTTTGTGTTTTGATTCTGATAAAATATCCAGTGGTTTTACAAATTAAATAGTGTCCATTTGAAAATTTAGCTTTCTTTTTAATTTAACAAGTTTAATCCTTATTAACATCTCAGATAAGTTCTATGTTGCTATTGACTTTAGTAACATAAGAAATAGAGCTCTAATCCTTTTGTAATTTAATTTTTATTCATAGTTAAATTTGTATGTATTTACCATATATATCATTGTTTTCCGTGTACACACACACACACTATAGGAATGACTAAATATGGCTAATTAGCATATGAGTTTCTCACATAGGTTTCATTTTTGTGGTGAGAAGACTTTTTAAAATCCATTCTGTTAGCATTTTTTGAGAAATATTCTCTTATTAACTTGAGTCATCATGTTGTACAGTAGAGCCTTTAAATTTAGTCCTGCTCACTGAAATTTTGTATTCTTCTACCTGTGAATCTCCAAACCTGACCCCTAAAGCACCCAACCCTTGGTAACTGACAATTTGCTCTCTACTTCTGTGAGGTTTATTTTAGGTTCCACATTTAAGTGAGATCCTATGCTATTGGTCTTTCAAAGTCTGGCTTATTTCACTTAACATAATGTCTTCTAGCTTCTACATGTTGTCACAAATGATAGGATTGCTTTCTCTTTTATTATTAAGTAATATTTCATTGTGTGCATATATGTATTATATGTGTATATACATTTATATCTCACTGAAAATATAACTTTTCAGTATTAAAAGGAAAATGTAGCATGACTTAGAAGTGTAAGTGTGGATTCACTGTGTGACCTTGACAAGTTCTTTATCCACTTTGAGTTTTAGATTGCCTATTTTAAAATGAAGATTATAAAAGGGAAATGATGTATCCAAGCAACCAAGAGTATAGACTGTGTCCTTCTTTACCATTGTACAGGAAGACCATCTTGTGGTGTTTGTGAAAATGGCCCTGCAGCATGCTGCCTGGGTTAGAATCTCAAGTCACCAAGGATCAATTATGTGATCTTTTCCTTATTTAAAGATTTTGAAACTCACTTCTCCCATCTGTAAAATGGAGGTTTTTAACACTGTCACCTAGCTAACAGCCTCCCCCAAACTCCAGATTCTAATCTTGTAAGCTATGATTAATAAAATGCCCACCTTAGTCAATTGTTGTATAGCTTAAATAAAATAATCCTACATAAAGCTTTTTAGCAGAGAGCGATATTTGGAGTAAATGACAGAAATGTAAGTAACATATTATTATCAATCTATATGAGACAATGATTAAAATCCCTGACCAGAATAATTTTATGAATGATAAATTAAGTCCTCTTAAGGCAGAGTGATTAATATTCATTATTTTTAATGGTCAGTGAAAGATTTGTATTATAAAGTCATATAAATAAATGATGTGACCCCTAAAGTCCTTGCTCACTCTCACTGTTCCTACTCTAGGTAAGAATCCCTCCTGCAAAAATAGCTTGCTAATGGTTTTATAATGGAATTTTCATTTGCTGATTGCTTACCTAGTGAAACTGTATGTTACAAGATCAGTACTTATTTAAACTTGACCATAACCCATGAGAAAGGAATGTTATCTCCATTTTCCATGGAGAAACAGATTTGAAGTCTGAATAGTAATACCATCTTCAAGTCATAGTACTTGTGGGAGTTTACTTTCAAACTGAAATCTAATTCCCAAAATATTCCTTTTAATCAGTCTATGACATGCCCTCTTTTGTGTATCAGTATTTTCTATATGTAGAGAAATAAGAGGTTTTGTTACCAGGAAATTTTTGACTAAGAAAATGTCAACAGTACATTTGCAAAATTCTAAATCAAAGCTTATTTATAATGGCAAATTCTTAATTAAGTAATGTGAGTTTAAAATACATAGATGTGAATTTGTGTGTCTAAATATATACATGCTTATGTTTAAAAGCTAATTAAATCACCTCTATATGCTGGTAAGCTTGATAGCTGATGGTGATTTTTTCTTACTTTGCTTACCCCTTGGTCATGCTAGGTTAATCCTTATTCCTTCTTGGACATGCTTCATAATACTTTTTCTTGCAAACTGAGTATTTAAAGTCCTCTAAATATAATGTTGGGTCCTGGCAGTTAATAGATTCATAAGACTAACTTCTTGTCCAATGCACAGTATTTTACATAATGTTTTTGGAACTCAATTATCCTTACAAAATGATAAAAGTCATTTTGAATTTGTTATCCTTATCCACTAAACGAGCAGAAGCAACCAAGATCAAAGGTGGAGAATTGAGGGAAGGATTTTAAGTTTAATATAAGAAGTTCTCAATAATTAGAGTCGTTTGAAATTGGAATAAGCTGCCTTTTTCAAGTGTTAAGGTGTTCATTGGAAGTATTTAAGAAGTTGTCATAGTTTAGACAACTGGAAATCACCAAATGTTTTTCCGCTTACGTGGCTATCTCTCATTCAGCAGCTAATGGGTAATAGAGATGTAAAGATTAATAAAAATTGCTCTGCCCTCTAGGAGCTCAGTCTATTGGGGATAACAGTGATAACATAATCAAAGATATGAACCCATTGCTTATCTGGAAGTATAGACAACATATAGAATTATTGTAGAAGGAAGAGGAGGGTTTAAAAAAAATTCTTATGTGGGAATACAGCCCATCAATGCCTCACAGAAAAGTTAAGATAAGAGTGAGACATACACATGGAAGGGAAAATGATAGGCCATCATCCAGATTTGCTGTTCTGCAATTTTATGATCCAGGCATGATGGGAAAAAAATATTTATTCTTTTGTGAAGTGCTACAAACTGCTGGAGACAAGGGTTTAGAACTCATGACCTTCTAAATAGGAGACTAAAGAAGAAATTTTGGAAAGAAATCCATATTTTATTTCTATCTTCAATGAATCCCTCCCCACACATGCAGCTTTTAGCTAGTTCTATAAACATCCACTCAACACATCTCCTCATCCTTTCCGTTTCTATTCACCTCTCCTGGTTTAAGCCATGTATCCACCAATTCCCACCTAGTTTCCTGTGAGTCTCCCGGTTCTTACTCCAGAGCTAATAAAATAACACCCTTCACACAGTAGGCACTCTGACCTTCTAAAAATGAAAATCATATATAGGCAAGCCGTGCCTTGTGATGGTTTGACTTGTAGGGGTTTTTTACATTATGATGGTGTGAAAGTGAAACACACTCGGTAAAAATTGCTCTTCAAGAGCTGGGGTGGTGGCTCAGTGGTAGAGCTCTTGCCGAGCACATGTGAAACACTGGGTTCGATCCTCAGCACCACATAAAAATAAACAAAATAAATCCATGCTGTCCATTCATAACTCCAAAAATATTTTTAAAACTCCTTTTTAAAGTTTGAATTTTGTTCTTTTCCTGGGCTAGTTCTAAGCAGGGATACTCTCCGTGTGGGGCAGTGGCAGCGAGCCATAACTCCTGGGCAGCCATGGGATCATGAGGGTAAACAGCCAATACCCTGCAGTGTACTGTGTGTGGCTGTACTGTAGCATTCAGTACGTTCTATCTTAGGATATTTTCAACTTACAATGGGCATCTAACAAGGTTCATTTCAATTCATGAAATCATCTGAGAGTTCCCTGATTCTTAAAAAATAAAACTCCAAAATCCTATCACGACCTATGAGGCCCTTTGTAATCTGATCTTCTATCAAAACTTCAAGCCATATTCATTCCCACTTCCCCTTTGTGCATTATATCTCAGCTATCATTCTGTTCTGCAAACCTCCTTGCCCTGCTTCAGAACCTTGTCATTGAAGTTCTCTCCACCTGTGACAACCGTCCTCCAGGTCACAGCAAGCTTTGTATGGCTGTATCTTCGTATCAGCCACTTTCATCCATCTAGTCCAAGGAAATATCTCCCATGTCCTTCCCAGCATTATATCTCACCATCTTCTGAGCTTATTACTATCCATTCCCTTGTTTCTATATTAACTGGTTTAATTTTAGCTACTTTCCACTCTACTTTCCACTCACTGAGAGCAGCAGTTTTGTCTTTCTTATTTATAGATATATAAGGGTGTAGGATAGAGGCTACCCACAGTGGGTACCAAATAAAAAATGTTTGAATGAAACATCATCATCTTGGATATGAGAATAGAAGAAACAAAAGAACTGCTAAGATGTACAATAGAATAGGAAAAATTCTAAAGTCTGTTACTCCCTATAAATGGAGAGGCTCAGTTGAAATACAAATAAATTTAAAATATTTAAAGAATTAAATCTACCTTCTTGTCAGCACATTCATTCACCTAAAAAAGGTTTCTTTCAATAACCACCTCCATGAGATGTCAAAGATAGAAGGAAACCTCATACATCCCAGGTGTCATTGTCCTTCCATTGTCCTCAATGGCAAAAATAAGAGGTGGGCTCAAAGAGCAGGAGGTGTAAAGCTCTTCAGGAATGAACCAGATTTGGTTGACCAAGACATCAACAAAGTAGAAAATTGCTTCTAGCTGTTGGAATCCTGGAAAGTGGCACTTGATGTGAGCCCAGAAAGAAAGTAGAATTTGGGCATGCAGAGATAAAAGGGACAAGAAGGGAAAAACATAAAAGGTCAATGCAAGATACATACAGGGGTCATCAATTAGGTCTGTTTTCCAGGAAAGTAAAGAGTGATTGGAACTTGACTGTGGTAAAAATCCTTTTTTTTTTTTTTTGGCAGTACTGGGGATAGAACCCAGGACTGCTCTACCTCTGAGCTACATCCCAGCCCTCTCTCTCTCTCTCTCTCTCTCTCTCTCTCTCTCTCTCTCTCTCTCTCTATATATATATATATATATATATATATATATTTTTTTTTTTTTTTTTTTTTTTTGAGACAGGGCCTTGCTACGTTGTCCCGGTTGACCTTGAATTGCTATCCTCCTGCCTCTGCCTCCTGTGCAACAGGGATTACTGTTGTGTGCCACCATGGCCCAGGGAGACTGTGGTTGAAATTCTTGAATCTGTCAAGATCTTGGACTTCCTATATGTGTCTGTATGCATCCCCACATGCATGCATATGAGCAAGTGTGTGTGAAACATGATCAGGAAAATTACTGTCTTAGTATGAAAAAGAAACTGCAGAAGAGATCAAAGTAGGATGAACCAAATTAAAGCTGCAGTTTACTCTCAAAGGAAGTTCTGTTAATGTGAATTAAAGATCCCAATATCAGAAGTAAAGAAAGACAAAGATTAGCAAGACTATTTTTAAAAATTTTTCCTCAATTTATTTGCTGATTGATTGATTGACATTATTGTTCTTCCTTTATGTTTTCTTCTTCAAACTTGTTTTCCTTGTCTGTGGTTCAAAAATTATTAATCTCTTTCAAATTTTCAAAACATGCCTCTCCTCTCCCCTATTTCATTTCTCTTCCATTGTTCTTGCATTCATTACAGTTGAATATATAAATAGCTATATTCCCAATATTTTCAAGGACCTGTGATGTAATAATTGCTTAATTCAGGGGGAAAAAAGCAAGGCCTGTGTGTTTTTCCTACACTTGTCTTTTTAGTAACTGTTAGTAAAATTTTAAACTAATTTTTAACCAGATTTATAACTTGTGATTTTGAGGTGGACATCCTTTTTTTTCATTTTCTTGACCATTTATAAATGCCAATAAGAAATGTGTCAGACATAAAGCAAATATCTAGAGGCAAAGAGAATCTCATCAGGGACATGAGCAGTTCTCAGAAGAAAAAGATGCCTATCCCTTAAATAAGGCAAGACACTATTTTTGTGGCAAAAATCACTATGCTTTATAAATCCTTTAATTAAATATAAACTGAAACCCTCTGTACGTACTTTATTTAGGTCAAGGAAATCTAAATTAGAGAGTTTTCTTCTTTTGATATGATGGTATGTCTTATGCAGCAGCACCATGGATTCTCACAAGAGATTTTGGTTGTAACAAGTTTTTGTGAGTGTCTACATTTTGCCTAGGATGTACCTTGGGAAATTGACATTTAACTATGCTATGTTCTAAAAGGCAAAGAATGCAAAACAGTGGTTTTGAAAATGCTCACTCACAATGTTTGAAGTTTGGCTTATTTGTTGAAAAGTAGATTGAGTAGGAAGAGCTGTTACAAAGATTGAAATGTGGAGTGTATAACCATCATTCAGATAAAGCTTTGTAAGCCCTGCAGCTACTATTACAGATTATACTGCAATTGTGGTTTTATGTGAACTGGGCATAATTGGTCATCAGCACAAACTAAAGCTTATTGAATTCTTGCCTTGCAAGCTTGTCTTTTGCTAGCTTTGATATATTTCTGTGCATCTGGGAACAGCTTAAACCCCTCACAGAGCAATATTTTTAAGATGAAATACAGGGACACTGCTAGAAAGGGTGTTGTTTTGTAGAATACCTCTATGAGTTGTCATTTTCTCAACAGAGGGGTTTTCTTGTGTACTTGGTCACTGAGATTCACAGCCAGATCTTTGGAAACAATTTTTATTTGCAGAAAATTTGCAGTAATATTGCAAACAATTCCTATGTACACTGCAGATCAGAGCACCCGAAAACCTTTATCATGTTTTACCAATTGTCCCCAAAATATCACTTTTAGTAATTTAGAATAGGGTTTTGACCAGTTGTCATACTTTTTCAGTTGTTCCTGACTTTTATGACAGTGATATTTTTAGAGGCTAGACATTTTGTGTGTTTTGTTTCTTCTTTTTTTTTAAAAACTGGGGATTGAATTCAGGGGCATTCCAACACTGAGCCACATCCCCAGCCCTACTTTGTATTTTATTTAGAAACAGTGTCTCACTGAGTTGCTTAGTGCCCTGCTTTATGTCTTTTTAGTGATGAAGCTGGCTTTGAACTCTGGAGCCTCCTTTCTCAGCCTCCTGAGCCATGGGATTTCATGTGTGTGCCACTGTGCTCGGCTTTGTACATTTCTTAATTTGGTTTTTTCCCTAATTTTCCTCATGCTTGTCCTTCGTATATACATACATCTGTCAGGAATGTCACAGAAATGGTGCTGTGGTATTCCCATTATATCCTCTCATGGTCTCATATTATCTCCAATATTTTTCATTTTTGTGGTGTTTAATTTGATGGCTTAATTAAGATAACATTCCCTGCAACTTTCTGATTTAAAATTACTTTATCCTCCTTGTTTTTAATAAACATTTTTGTAGGAAGATATTTTGAGACCATATGTAAAAATTCTATTTCTTAATCTACATTCATCCATGTTTTAGCATGCACTGAGATTTCTAGTCTGAATTAATAATTTATTCTGATGAATGACAAGTTATTTTGTAATTCCAATATTCCCTCCATTAGTCTTCCTCCTTCACAATCTATTTAAACAGGTTTCTGTCTTGTCCAGTTTCTGTCTATCAATCGATCTACTTACCCACCTACCTATCTACCTGAATTGTGAGGACTAATGGATTCCTACTATATTCCCTGGGTTATAATCCATTGCTGTCATAGCCTATTTTGATGCTTAAATATTCCCAAATTGATCTGAGTATGGTGGCACACACCTGTAATCCCAAGAGCACGCAGGAGAATTGCAAGTTCAAAGCCAAACTCATTAACTTAGTGGGACCCTAAGCAATTTAGTGATATTCTATGTCAACATAAAAAATTGAAAGGGCTGGAGATGTGGCTCATTCATTAAGTGTCCCTGTGTTCAATTTCCAGTACTCCTCAAAAAGTCTTGATACTGGAAGCCCTTCAAACTGGCTCGACAAACTCTCTCTACCACTCTTTGAGAATTCCTTTATTTATTTTGTATTTTTTTTAATGGCTCAGAATGTTCTAAAATCATCTTGTACTTTCCACAACTTGACTTCAGCTTTTAAAGAGCCCTGATTTCTTTCTGTGGAGAGTAGTATTTAAAACTAAAATCTCACGGCTGAGGTTGTGGCTCAGTGGTAAAGCTCTTGCCTAGCATGTGTGAGGCACTGGGTTTAATCCTCAGCACTGCATATAAATAAAAAAAAAATGAAGATCTATCGACATCTTAAAAAAATATTAAAACAACAAATAAATGAAAAATAAAATCAAAATCTCACTGCACCTTTCTAAGCAGTAAAAACTAAGCAATATATTTAAATATATATGCAACACATTTACATAATTATTTACATATTTTTAATATAAATCTATATGTAAACACCCATATTTATGAAATTTGAAATTTGATAATATCTAGGATTTATTATCAAGTTTGTTTAAATGTCCAGTAAGTAAATAATAAAATTTAGGGTAGACCAGTGGACTTTGTTACATTCAGTATTGTCTGTTATTGACTTAGTGACTGAGTTGTCTGTGTGCCAAGGAAACCTCAAATACAGGAAAATACTCAGTGCCCAGAAGTATTTGGATGTGTAAAACTATAGGTTACTGCTTAATAGATCTGAATTTATAGTTAGCTTGGTTCAAGTCTGGGTTAAGCATCTTCCAGAGGTGCACAAAAGCAGGTCATAGCTTTTAGGTTAATCATTGGTGAAATGTTGATTATTAATTATTACAACTCTTAGTAATCTCCTCTAGTACTAAGGGCCTAGCTTATTAGACCTCTAAGTAAATTAAACATTACTTATGCAATGGTGTATCTTATAGTTTTATTAGGTACCTATATAGCACGAAAACCATGTCAAGATAATCTACATAGGACAACATCTGCTAACTATCATAGTACTTATTTTTGCATTTTACATCTAATATAAGGAAAATATCAATGTGAGAACACTGAATGATGCTAATGTAATAGTTGCTCTGACATCAAAATATAGCTTCAGATTCTGAAGTCTTTATATATTGTTTCATAAATAAACCCAAATAAATATTTTATTGTTATGAGGCAGTTATAAAAATAAGGGATACTTGAGGATTCTTCAAAGACTAACTAAACTTTTTTGGTCATTTGAATAAAAGTTAAATGTTTCACACTTAGTACTGTCTGCCCATATATAGACTGAATTTAAAATATAATTCTACTTAATCAAACTATGAATTGGAAATACTTCAGGAATGGAGGGCTGTAATGTGCATAGGCCAGATATCTGGACCCACTTGCATGTGAATATAAACCAATTATGACTTCTAAGTTTAACTTCTCTTTATTCCTTTCAAAGACTAATCTGTTTCCATTGGTAATGTAGATAACTCACGTGGGGACTACCATGGGAAATGAACCAAATGAACCAAAGAACTTGACAATAAGATTATCTTGTGACTAGAAAGCAGTAAGGAGTGAATCAACCAGAGACAAAAAGTACTGCCCCATTAGAAAAATGAAAGGCTTTCACATCAATGCTGAGCAGTCAGAAGTATGAACACATTATAAAAGAGTGTCTTAGTGAGTATGGGGTCTTAGCCAATGAAACTGAATAAATAAATCTCAAATATTAAGGATGATAACCACAATTTAGCTCCTGAAGAATGCCATTTAAGACCTGTTTTAAGTAAAGCAAAATTTCTACTACCAAAACACATTCTGAATATTCTTTCTCCCTTTACAGATTATTCTAGAAGAAGATACTAGGAATCTTTATAACTCACATGACCACAAGCATTCTAACTCCTAGGACCAGCAGCTGTCATAGGACCAATTAGAACTGAGCTATAGACAGCCATCTCAGGGAGCTATTTAATATAACTCAGCCGCTGAGAGATGAATCCATGAATATGCAGTCTGCTGGACAATAGGCCAGTGCTGGCTTACAGCCAGCTCACCAAGGAATGGTGCCTTTGTGACACTTCTTGGCAGGCAGCCTGTCAGCTTTCCTTGGGGACCCTAGTCTCACTACTTACTCTCCATTTAAACTTCTTCAACAAATAATAAAAACCCTTAGAAACCTCAGAGGACTTTTTCTCTTTATTCAGAGCCAGATATGGTCCTTGTTTTGATATTGACCAGAACCCCACATGCCTCAAGACAGTTACTTTTTAGACCTTTAATAATAATAACATTTGACTTCACCATTATTTTTCAAGGCTTTGCACTTCTCTATTTTTTTTTGCACTTCTCTATTTCTATAGGTGAACAAACTAAAGCTCAGAGCAGCTAAGTAACTTGCCAAGATCATATGAATTAATAACTCTTTAGTGATAGCATCAAGCTTGTTTTTTCCCCACATTTTTTATTAGTGCATTATAGTCATACATAATAGTGGGGTCTGTGCTGCATCCTTGTACCTGTATTCAATATAACAGTATAACTTGATCAATATTACTTCCCAGCACTCCTCCTTTTCCTCCCCTCCTTCCACTTCTTGGTCCCTTTCCTCTGTACTATGCATCTCCCCTTTTATTTTCATGAGACACACTCCCCAAACTGTCTTTACTTTTTTCCTCTCCATCTTCCACATATATGAATAAAAAAATATGACTCTTGACCTCCTGAATTTGGCTTACTTCACTTAATACAATGTTCTCAAGCTCCATTCATTTTCCTGCAGATGACATAATTTCAGTTTTCTTTATGGTGGAATAAAACTCATTGTGTATATATATCCCATTTTCTTTATCCATTTATTGTTCATTGGACACTTACCTTGGTCCATAGTTTGGCTCTTGCGAATTGTGCTGCTATAAATATGGGTATGCCTATATCACTATAGTAGGATAACTTTAATCTTTTAGGATAAATATGAGGGGTAGTATAGCTGGATCATGTGGTGATTTCATGCCTAGTCTTTAGAGGAACCCCCATACTTGCTTCCATAGTTGTTCTGCAAATTTACAACCCCACCAAGAGGGGATAGGGCCAAGTTTTAAACCCCACATGCACACACCATTGTGCAACTTTTCCTTCTCTATTCTTCATCCTCCAATGATACTGTTTTACTGTCACTACTGATATGGTTTATTCACTCATTTATCAATATTTGTTGAGAGCTACTTCTATCGTAGATATGGGACTAGACTTTCAAGTGCAATGGAAAGCTTAAACATAGCGAAGAAAATCTTAATTTGAGAGATAAACAGTAGCCAATTATATTAATTTCATATTACAAGTGTATAAAATACTGGAAAAGTGTAAGTTCAGAGCGCACTAAGGGAGAGTAAATAAGGAAAAATGTAGTCTCCAGAGAGAATGGGAAACAAAGTGAAGGATGCTGGCATAGAAGTCAAGGTAGGATAGTCTCTTGAAGAGCCAAGTAGTCTGCTTCTTGAAATACTACCAAGATATCAAGAAAGGAAAAGACCAAAAATATTTGTTGAATTTAACAACACTGAGATCTTTGCTGGCCTTAATGGTATGTCCTGTTGCTTGAATATTGTAACTTCTGACTTAAATTTGTTATGCTTATTATATTCAATTTTAAATCCAAATAAATATGAATAGTCTGCCAGAAATTATTGGAGGTCAAGGCACAGCTGTGTATAGGAATTCTTGGTCTGTCATTCTTTTATGTATCATCTCAAATACATCTATCCATCCTTATAGCATTTCGTTTTCTATGATGTCTTAAAATCTTCATGAAAATTTCAGGTTCTTCATCTGTCAGTTAAATATGAACTATTTCTGATATCAATGATTACAATTTGTGGGGTTTTTTCCCCTCAAAACCAAGATTTAGAATAAAAGCAACATATTTATTAAAATTTATTAAGAAGATACTTTTTCACATAAAAGTATTTCTATAAATCTCTAAAGTTATAAATATTCAGCAATAACTTATCATGGTCCAGACCTTGTGCTAGAAGTAATACTGTGAGTAAGCAGATGTCTATAAAGCACACCATGCAGCATGTAGTGCTGTGTTGTCTTGCCTCCTTCTGTGTCTTAGAAGTTCACGCTCTGAATTTTTTAAAGATGTGGTGGTTGAGATCAAATATATGTAGATTTTTGAAGCTACATCAAGAAGAGTTTCTTAGAACGTTTGCCTGCATTTAACAGGAAAAGGTTGCAAGGAGTAAATTTAGAATATCAGAAGTTCTACTGTCCCTCTGTTGAGTGCTTTCCATTTGATCAGACCTACCTTTACAAGTTAGCCACACACATAAACACACACTATGCAGGTGCATGTAGATAGAAAACACCTAATAGAAGATCTAAGAATGAGAAATTTTTTCTGATTTACTTTAAGTCTTCTGAAATCTTTGGAAATTGAGTCCTTATAATATTTGTAGCCACAATGACTTCTTCATTTTTATTCATCCTTTGTATTTGGGGATATATGTTGTAGGATTTTCTTGGGGAAAAAAAAAGTTTAGGTGTTGTTTCAATGCTTTTATTATTCTCATAAAACATAATGTGGCCTGATTTCCTATAAAATAGACAAAAAATTGTCTCTCTCCAAGTATTTTACCCGATAAATGTAATTAACTCTTGGTGGTTGGTTAGAACCTTTCAAATTTAGAAAAGCTGATATAACACCTCATTCCTGGTTTAGTTGTATGTGAAGAGTTGAAAAATTCTCCTACAGATAGATAGCCCTGGAATATCTCACCATAAGCGAGTCTGTCTTACCTTGATGGAAACTTATAATAAATTGATTTCTTCTTGTGTACTGGAGAACTTCCACTTTGATGAGTCACTGTGACTACAGTTGCTGTTTGTTTCTGTCTTGGTTAATTTCAGAGCACATTCAGAAAATGAAGGTACCTCTTCACCATCTGCTGATTCCTGTACCAGTCCTACAAAGATGGACTCCTTGTATAGTAAGACTGCTAAGCAGTGCCTAGAGGAGATATCTGGTAAGTGACCTGATTTATGGGTAGTTCTAACCTTGGAATTTGGTAATCTCCCTGTAAGTCTTTGTATTAAGTCATATTTATGCTATACTTTTGCAAAAATAAACTCTATGAATCTCATGCTTCAGAGATTCTTAGATGATTGGATCTTCTGTGTAGGATGATCTTTTTGTTGCTCTGAAAAAAAAGTGGTTCTGCTTTCAGAAGCTGGTGCTCTAAGTTATTTTTCCCTCAGTCAAGTTTAATATAATCAGAGAAACCTGGTGAACCTTCTGTTGTTAATAAGACAGCTTGGATATATTTGGAAATTGAAAATATTCTAAAGATCTATTGTCAATGTAAATTTTTTAACTAATCCAACCCTGCTCTGTCTTCCATATTATTCAGTTTGGAACATTTGTACTTGGAGATTCTAAATATACATCTTGAGAAAAACTCTAATGAGGGAAATATTTTATTATATGTAGATAACATATGAAAAACAAAATTCACACCTGGGTGCATCCCTATAGTCCCAGTGACTTGAGAGGCTGAGGCAGGATGATCACAAGTTCAAGGTCAGCCTGGACACCTTAGCAAGACCTGTCTTAAATAAAAAGCGAAAGAGAGTAGGGATGTAGCTTAGCAGCAAAGTACCCCAGAGTTTAATCCACAGTATCAAAACAAAAACATATGCCTCAGATTATTCAAATTTCTTGAGTATATATAAAATATAATTATCAGCTTTAACACAACATTTTTTCCCAGGATTCAAGTGAGCCTAGGAGTATATGGAAAACCTTTGGAGTAATTTTGTTATATGTAATCTATATTCATGAGTTACTAGGTTACTTCCTATCAAAATATGCTTTTCCTAGGGTATGAGAGGATTTATGAAGATTTTATCTGTTCCTAAATGAAAGAATGCATGGCAGTAGACATATATCTGCTCTTTCAAAAAGTCTCTTTCTCAGCCTTCATGTATTCACAGATAAATCCAAAGGAAAAAAAACTAAATGAACTATTTCAATTGAAAAATTACTGTAAAACTACATGCACTCAATATATTGCTGTGAAGCTCATGAAAGAAGCTACATCACAATTTGAATGATTCAGAAAGTTCTGCACTTTGGTAATCATGAAACACAATTTGACAAACATTAGATGTTACTGCAATATCTGCTTGTAAATATTGACAATGGCAGAACATCCCCAGGGTACCTTTTATAATCATCATTAGGCATCAGAGGTTTCAAATTGAGAACAGAACAAAGGGCCTGTATAGGGAAGGGTAGAAATTATAATGCGAAGATATATATATGAAGATGTTATTTATGGGTTTTTCAAATGCTCAAGGGAAGTGTTGGCTTTCTCTTAGCTCCAGGTAATACTGTAGTCAGAACAATGCTGTGTATCTGTACTGTAGCCAGATATCTTATAAACCTAAGATGACAGGAAGATACTATAATTCCAATATTAATTTATACATTAATATCTTAAATATGCCTATGAAGTACTATAGCTCAAATCTGTGGGCAAAAATAAACTTAATAGAAATTTAATTATAATTGTGAATTTCACAAAAGAACACTATTTTCTGAAATTAATATATCACTGAGTAGCACAGCTGGAATAATTCATATTAAATTTTTTTCTACAGTTTATCATTCTGTCTAGCATTTAATCATTTTTTCATATTTCCAGTTAATATTGCCAGTTAATGTTCTGAGGTTTTTAATGGAATACTTGAGGGTGAAATATAAATTAGACTTCAATATAATATAACAATTTAATGGATTTAATTGAAGAAATACTAGTCTGCAGTAAGAATGAATTTTTTATATAAAATCAAAAATTTGAAGAAGGGACGAAAATAGAAAATAAATGTTACAATGAGTCTTATCTGATTGTGTCATTCTAACTGTTATCTGTTTTAAGTGTAGCCTGTAAGGGAGTGATAACAACATCTGTCAATGCAAACATTAGATATTGTGAAAGAAAGATGGTATTTGTTCATGGTTAGTAGGTTATAAATTGAGTATAGGTGAATATTCATTATCCAAAATGCTGGGACAAGAGCTGTTTCAGATTTCAGATAAGCTCAGATTTTGGAATATGTATAAATATATAATAAGAAATATTGGGGTGGGGTCCATGTCTTATCATGAAATTTACTAAATTCATATACGCATACACACACAGCCTGAAGGTAATTTAATACATTAATATTATAAGTATACCTGTGTTTTTAAGTTATTTTCAATTGACAGATAATAATTGTATATATATGTGGGTTATAAGGATATGCATTGTGTAATGATCAGCTCAAGATGTTTAGATTACCCATCATCTCAAACATTTATAGTTTCTTTGTGATAAAAGCATTCAAAATTCACTCTTCTAACTATTTTGATTTATACAATACAATATTGCTAAATACAATCACCTTCCTGTGTAACAGCATGATAGAACTTATTCCTCCTATCTGTGTCTTTGTACCCATTTTGACTGTGACCCATCACATGAGATCAAGCATGGAACTTTACACTTGAAATGTGTTGTCAGTGCTCAAAATGTTTCAGGTTTTGGAGCATTTCATGTTTTGGGTTTTCAGATTAGGGGTGCTAATTGAAGAAATGTAGATGAGGATATACCCAGTAGACAATGAGAGGATGATTATGATAGAGATGGTATGGCATATCTTTCTCATTTTTAAATTTTAGTTGGTAGATACTATTACTCTCTCAGTTATATGCCCCTTTTAATTTTTAGTGACTTTAATATTTGCATAGATGGACCTTTTAACACCCTAGCCTCTCTTCTAGTAATCTTGACTTGAAATCCCTCCTGAGATATTTATCCTCATGATCAGATCCCACATCTAGGCATCAGAAAATAAACTTATCTATAACCTAATTTTCATGCATCTCACTATTGTTGATTATAGCCTCCTGTTTTTTCAATGCTCTTTATTTTGTTCCCTCACCCTACCCATGATTTCTCAAGGATTTCCAGTTCACAGGTCCTCTCACATTTTACTTTCCCTCACCAAACTGCTTATTCTTTCTTCCCTCCCTAATCAGTTAAATTCTTATGATAACTGAAATATATATTCCTGTGATATAAATTCCCTCAACTCCCTTGTTCCTTTCTCACTTCATCATCCTCATTCACTGAAATCACAGACCAGTTTATATTCAACTCTCCACTTTTTACCAACCAACAGTGAATGAACCAGGAGAAAAATACATACAGGTTGATGTCACTCACTCAATATTTTTAATCTCAAAGCTTCAGTGAATATTTAATTTTTTTAAGCAATCATTTGATATATCTCTGGGTTTTCTCTCAAATTTCTAAATGAGTATTTTTAACCTTTCCTTCTCAAACCTATAATTTCACCTGTCCTATCCATTCTTTAAACTGAAAATTTTGATGTATTTTTCACTGAAAAAATAAAAGCACAGAGAAAGGAAGTTCACCAACCCCTGCCAACACATCTACCCATTTATAGCAATTAAACCCACTTAGTATCTAATATACTCGGCCTGTACTTGGATTATGCTCTCTTCCACTCTTTAATATCTCTCTCCATAAAATTATTCTCCTTAGCTAAAGAGATATTAATATATCCCCAATCTTAATGTTTTTAAAAACAACTTCTCTTGACCTCAATTCATGCTTTCAATACTGTGCTAATATGTGTCTTCTTTATATCACACTCTAACAAAAGGAGGCCTTCAAACAGTCTTTAATTCCTCTCTTATTGTCTCATAACCCTATTCCAGTTAGACTTGTAGCCCCATGTCTCCACTGAAACTACTCTTAATTGAAGTTTACAATAGTGTCAACATGGCCAAATCCAAGGATCACATCATTCCTCATCTTATTTCACCTCTATTATGGTTTGGATATAGAAATATGCCCCACCCCCAAGCTCATGTTTTGGAAACAGTCCCCAGTACTGCAACATTGAGATATTTAACTTCTAGGCAATGAAGAGAATTTGGTGACTTAATACCAAACTGTGGCATCATCAGTGGATTAATCCATTTGTTGGATTAATAATTTGAATGGTTTGCTGAGTGGTAATTGTAGGCAGGTGGGATGTGTGGCTGAAGGAAGTAGGTCACAGGGGGTGTGATTTATTTTGTCTTAGACTTCTCACTTGTTCCCTGGTTCCTGGCTATCAGGCTCCTCTCCCATGATGGTATGCCTTACCTTGGGAACAGAGCCATGGAGTCAGCTGACCCTGAACTGAACCCCTAAAACTGTGAGCTCAAAATAAACTTTTCCACCTCTAAGTTGTTCTTGTCAGGTCTTTTGGTCACAGTCACAAAAAAGCTGACAAGCATAACCTCTCACCACCCATTTGTCCTCCTCCGTGAAAGTTTCTTTCTTCATTTCTAAGACCGCATTTCCTTGGTGTTCCTCACACTCACTTTTTAGTCCTCCTTGGTCTTCTTTTGTAGTTATTCTTTTTCTCCCTGATTTTTTAGTCACTGCAGTGATCCAGGTATCTGTCTCTGGATTCCTCTATCTGTACATGCTCCTTTGGTGATTTAATACTATATCATAGTCTTAAATCTCATCCATGTATGGATGGCTCACAAATGTTTCTCTCTAATTCTCTCCCCTGTGTTTTGGATGCAAATATCCAGCTCCTTATACAAACTCTCCACTTGAATATCCCATATCCCCAAGTTTCAGTGCTACTACTATGGTTGGATTTTTATTTCCAATGGTTACTGTGGAGACATCAGTGGGAATAATTCTGTCCTGCATCCTAAGTGAAGTGGTGTTTATGATCTAGAACTCTGATAGAGTTAGTCTTGGCAGAGTATGTTTCAGGTTTTGTGAATTTTTGAAGCCTATATAACATGAGGGATCCTGAAAATAATACAAAAATAAAAATCTAAAATAAGGTACAGGACCTCAGAAGATATACAGGTGAGTTAGGGGATCTATAGCTTAACCACAAAGTAATCTACCTTGAAGTCCTAGTGCAGCTTTTCTGACGCATGTCCATTGCTTCATCTTCTGATAACAAAACCATCTTGATTTTCCTTGGGGATCATTCTGTATTCATGTGGCCAACTGAAATTAACCCAAGTAGAGTCAATCAGAACAACTCCTCCTTGACCAGAGTGACAGTTTCAGGAATGGATTTATGACCTGATCTAGTTCAGTCATAGCAAATGAGGCTCAATCTCAGATCTTTTCCTTAGACTGCTCTGGAAGAGAGGTTCTATTTTTTCCATGAGATCAGAAGCTAATAAAAAAAAGTAAGTTGGGTCCTGCTGGCAGTTACATATACCCTCAAATAAAGCAAACAGAGAAAATAGAACCTAAAGCAGCAGAAAATGAACCTGAGGTCATTGTAAGAAATATCTGAGCCCCTGAATAATACATATCTGAAACTCTCCTTCTCTGAAATTTTTAGATATATTACTCAGGAAAAATTCCTTTTTGTGGTTAAACAAATGTGATAAACACCCCTATTTCATGAGGTACAAGATGCAAGACATGCACAGATTTGAAATACTGTTAAGGAGCAAACTTGGTTCAGACTGCAATGTAGATTTGTGGGAGGGATAGATTCACTGTTAGGTAGAAAGTATAGTTGTTGAAAATTTCATCAATGTAATAGCTCACTTGAAGTTATGAAAACATTATCTTTATCATTAAATGGCAGTGAAAGTTCAAAATGTAATTAAATCATGGTGTGAAGATAACCATCAGAGACGATTGACATGGCTGGCAATTGGGAGATCTTTATAAGTCTTCAAGAATGTCTCTCCAAACTCTTTAAGTACATCACTCAAATTTCATTTTGTTTATCATATTCTTTTGGAGAAGACTTATGATGTTTACCTAATTTGGTGATGCTGGTTCCAATAATTATTATTATGTATTATATAATTTGCAGCAATGAACAAATGAGCTCGTTGCTTCCAGCCCATCTATCCTCTAAGATTCATGTCACAACCTTGATATTACAAGACTGGCTGAATTGATGGTATAGATTTTACTGCTTTGGCTTGGATTTTATTCTCACATTCATTAACAAAAACAATTTGTCCTCTGAGGCCATCCCTTTCATCAAGTGCCAGGAGATCCTGCCAAATATAAAATGAACCTAAATTTTCATTTCAATTCAAGAAATATTTTAATTTTGATTTCTGCATAGCTTCACACTTGCCTTTTTTTCTTTTTTCTTTTTTTCTTCTTCTTCTTCTTTTTTTTTTTTTTTTTTTTTTTGCATAAGGCTGACACCTATTTAACCCACTGTTTAACCTTTATCTGGAATTTATATTCAACTGAAAAATGTTGATAGATGTCATATTGACTTAATGCCAATAAAACTGGAATGTCATTTTTAAATGATATTAAAATTATTGGATAAATTCAGGGAATGGTCTTAGAAGTAAGCATTTAGGTTGAACTGAAGGATAATGTAAGAATTGTATATATTTTTCTAAGTTACTAGACTTTGTATCAAGTAAAGGGGGATATCTGGCATTTAAGACCTTTGTAAATGATAACTAAAATTGCCTTTTTTCTTGAATGTTTATAAAGATCAAGAAGATCAAGCTCAGGTAATTCAAATCAGTTTATATCTTTTACTTAAATAGACACATTATAATTATATTTACTGAAGAACTGAAAATAATTCTTTTTCAGAATATAATAGTAGCTGTACTTTTATTTTAGGTCTTGGCAAAATCAAATGAATTCACATTTTTTTTTATTGTGTGTATTTATTTCCTTCTCTACCTTGCATAACATGTATTTATATATGTGAATCCAAATTCACATCAGCATGTGAATCCATGCTCATGTATGAATGTCCATTTAAGACAAGAGGGATAAATATCTCTAGGGAAGCAATAAGTGGGTCCCCTACTATTGGTTCAAGGTAAACCTATGGACTAATGTAGTTTCAGGGGAAAAACTGCTATAACTACAAGTTAATAATAATATCTTTAAACAAAGAAACACAAATCCCCTTTTGATATTTTCTCTGTTAGGTTCTTCTTTGCCATCTTCCTCTTATATTTCTGTTGAATTTAGCCCACCCATTCCTGGGCTCACTCCTACAAGAGGGTTATATTTCCCACCCCATTGGATCAGGAAGGACCATGTGATTTGATTTGATAAACGAAATGTGAGTAGACAAGTGGTGTGGGCCATTCCTGAGCAGAAGCTCTAAGAGCCTTTCTCTCCCTCTGTCAGTTCTCCTTTTCTCTGTCATGAGATCAACACATTCCACACTGGGGTTGCCCCTTTAGCATGGCTCTTAGAAGAAAGAGTACTTGAACAAGAGCTGAAAGTAATAAAGAGTGGCCTCAGATGAAGTACATTATTGTTTTTGACAGGTACTCTAAACCAGGATTTCTCAACCTTGACACTATTGATATTATACACTGCCCAATTTTTTATTGTGGTGCTCTGACCTGTCATTGTAGGATGTTTAGCAATGTCATTGGCCTGTACCCCTTAGATGTCTCCCACCACACTCTCCAAGTATCAAAGATGTCTCCAATATTATCAAATGTTCCTTAAGAAGCAGAATTGCCCCAGGTACTATTTCCAATCTAGTAGTTCTTAAAATGGGGTCCCAGAGCCAGCAGAACCTGGGGATATGTTAGAAATGCAATTTCAGGACCTCAGACTACTGACTGAGCAGTTGTGGGGCTGGAGCCAGGAAACTGTGTTTTAATACACCTTAAAGTGGTTTTGAACACTTAAATGTGAGGACAACTTGTGTAAGCAGATTGGTAGATAAGCACTATTGCACAAGGAATGGGAAATTGATTTCATTTATAGGCAACAATTTTTTTTTTCATTCTTAGGCAACTCTTTTGACATCTAAAGTATGAAGACTCCCTTTTATGTGAATCTGTAAGGCTTTGGGGCACAATATCATAGACCAGTATAATACATGTCAAGCAAATGAAGTTGTATAGCTTCAATAAATTTCACTATGGTGTCATAACTTGAAAATTCAATGGGTCACAATAATTTGAAATGAAGAAAAAAATATATTTTGTTTGGGAAACCCAAGAGCAGTGGCATTCAGTCCTTGTAATGTTTTAATAAAATTATTTTTTTTAGAAACCTCAATTATCAGTTTCAAAGATATGTCATTTGTATTCATTTTATTTGAGCACATAGTAGATAAATATAATTTTAAAATAGTGAAAAATTGAGAATCAGCGTTCACAATTCACAGGTTTATTTATTTCCGGATTTTGTTACAATTAATAGCTGGGTTTTTTTTTTCATTTGATTCCTTTTATGTGTCTGTAAAACAGATCTAAGTATTCTCTACCTTGAGTAGGGACAAATGGAGCAAAGTCAGTCATCATGCTTAAAAGTATAGGAATTACACATTATAATGCTAATTCAGAGTTAGGAAGTCAGGCATTTCCCCTAGTTGTGATTAGAAATAGAAGGTGGAAAATCACACATCAATTTTCCTACATTAGTTTTGAACATATAAGGATTTATGTATCAATTTGAATGATTCAGTTTATATTTCTTTGGATTTTCCACTTTCCCCTATTCATAAAGGATATTTGTGAGTAGAAAATTTCCAAAAGTTTTTCTTTAATACTCTTAACGGTACACATCATATCTTTTGTACCATATATTTTGTGTTTTTTAATAATTTTTTGTAGTTATAGATTGACAGCATGTCTTTATTCTATTTTTTATTTTTATGTGATGCTAAGGATTGAACCCAGTGCCTCACACATGTTAGGCAGTGTTCTGCCACTGAGCTACCACCCCAGCCCAATAGATATATATTTTAATTGGTTGTTTTAGTCATACATGATAGTAGAATCCATTTTGATGTATTATACAAGCATGGAATATATCTTGTTCTAATACAGACCCTAGTACCTCTCCTTCCCTTTCAATTTCCCTGCCCCATATATTTGTTTTTGAAAGTTTTCCTAAAATCAGAACTTCATCATGGTGACATCCAAGTCAAATACAAAATAAATATAAGGAATTTATCTTCTAGGTTTCTGTTTTATCAAAATGTAAAAAATTAAGCACTTATTATGCAGTGATAGGCTTATATAATACACATGAAAATTCTCAATTTCAAAAGACATAATATGCATTTTGTATTTTTTATCATATCACTATATTCTATACACTTGATCATAAACTTCCAATAGTATGCTTTGAGTGGAAATATTGGAGGAAACCCTTTTGAGTTTCATTTTCCTATTGCTTTGCAGAAAGAAGAAATCTTGATTTTTATTGTCACACCAGGATTTTACGAAATAGCTTCAGAATAAAAATCCCTTGAACTTGTCATTTAAAAGATAAGGCATAGTCTTTCCCTTTAAAGCATTGGCGGGTAGAGGCATGCTTCGTTTTTTAGGTCCTTTACACTCCTGATTTTGATTTGTGCTGTAAAAGCACAACTCCCAACATTCAGAAGGCAGATCTGCCTGCTTCAGCTGCCTGCAGCTACAGAGAATTAGTCTGTCATTCTCAGCATCGGGGAGTGTGTGTAGTGTATGTGAACGCGTGTGTGTTCATGTCTGAGGCTGGGGGCTGAGAGTCATTTAAATGTGCAGAGGGTTAATAGTATAGCATCTCGTTCAGGCTTGGCTTTGAAACCTGTGGCATTCTGGGCTGGACAGCTGCTTCCGTGCCTCTGTTTTAATTTAGCAGGATGTTTGCTGCCATGGCAGCCAGCAGCATCCACTGCAGCAGCAATGAAGAGCCATAGATCTGAGAATGCAGGTGGAATACTAAAATGCAAGAGGCTCGTGCAGGGCTGGGCTTCAGTGCTTAATTTCTGCTCTTACTGGGCTCCGATGCGGAGGTTGTACTTGCTGCACTGTGTCAGCTCATTAGTAAAGGGTTGCGGACCCAGATCGGGTTAAGGGCTGGTGAGACGCAGGAGGGAAAAAAAAAGAAAAAGAAAAAGCAAGAGGCTTCATTCGTGCTTCACTACCTCGCGTATCGGAACAGAGAAGCAATCCAGGGAAATGTGGACCCAGCATCCTGCTGAGACATGTGATTGGATGAAGACTGGAAAACGTAGTTGGCTTCCTGGGCTACTTTTCAGCTGGAGCAGAGTCTTTGATGAACTCTTTTCTGCTTCAGATATATTTAAGCAAAATGTTTGTAAGTATTGCTGATCAGTGAAATGATGTGGCAAGCTCAATTATGGGCAAATATTTATATGTTACATATTGCCAGAATCTTCGGTGAATGTTTGAGCCTGAGCTTTTATTGAAGTGCATATGTTAATTAAAACCAAAAGGGCTAGTTGCTATTCTAGTGTAAAAAGACAATATGCAGTCCAGTTGAAAGGAAGAAGGCACTAGAAGAATCATGCAGCGGCCTGCTGAACTCTCTGTGTTTCGGAGCAAAGAAGTAAGGAGAAAGGGAGCTTGCCTTCAGAAACAGAAGTCTCTGACCAATCTCTCCCTCACCAGTGAGGGGGAGAGGAGACCCACTGTGCGCATTTCCAACTGGTTTGGCAATGCTGCAAAGGCGAGCCAGAGAGAATCCAGCTATGTGGAGAGGCGCTCACTGTCCAGGTTTCTCTCGCGCTCTGTGCAGTCCCTGTACCACAGCAGCAGCTCAGGGGCCTGGAACCTCCTGCCTACAGGAGGCAGCCAGTCGTGCAGCGAGGACTTAGAGGACTGGTCTTCAAGAAGAGGCTTGGAAGGCGAGAGTGATGAAGATAGTAGGTCTGAAGAGGAAAATGTGTCCTCCAAGCCAAGCAGCCTGAGCAGAAGCTGGGCGGAAGAGGAGGGAGAAAGCTGCCTGCGGGAGGGGACAGCTCACCTGGACGAGGATGTGATCCTTACGATGCTGGGTGATCTGGAGCAGGCTCTTTACACTGACTTACTAGGTAAGTCTCCTTTGCTCCTAAATATGTGTATGGGATTTTAATAAATTTCATTTTTTCCTATAAAATCATTTGCATGAGTCAGATCTTCAGTTTTTCAGACTGATTTTTAAAAATATGATCACTTCCCTAAGCTTTAAAATTTCTTATATCTTGAATTTTTTTTTTTTTTTTTTTTTTTTTTTTTTTTTTTTTTTTTTGTAAAGCTGAGCTGTGAGTACCAATTGTGAAGTCTAATTGAAGAATGTAAATACCAGCCATCTGCCATGGGCATTACTGGCCTGGTGTCCAGTATATTCCAGATATCCCTAAATAAATGTTAACATTTTAAAACTCCAGGTGTGTTTTTTACTTAGTCATTAATGGAGTCTATTTGTTCAGCTTCCCTCAAGGTGACCTTACCTCACATATGGAATGAATGATGTACAGCCCCCTGGGTATATTTACTGTGTAGTTAAGTTTCTTCTGCTGTCTCCAAGTTACCTGAATAGATGACCCTTTTTTAAACCTCAGTGACAAGCACCCCAAATTCTAGTAGCATGACAGAGATGCAGGGATATCTACTTCCTTTTATTTATGTGTGTGTGTGTGTGTGTGTGTGTGTGTGTGTGGCAAAAGCTGCTCATGCATGTGTTCATTATAACTACTTAAACTATGCAGATAACTATGAACTGTTTCCATACTTTACAAACTAGGCCTTTTGGATGATATGAGGCTCAGTAGTAACTTGTGAATGATCTTTAGCTATGAAGATGCCAGGTGATTCTTCAGCTTCATGATTAAACTTTCAGGGTCAACTTTGCCACTTATCCAAACAACTAAAATGTGAACATTTTGGTATTTCTAAATTCAGTGTTCTGCCAAAATATATTTACATCCTATAGTCCTTTCTTCAAAAATATCTATGTATGGAGCACACCACATTTTATGTCAATGTGTATTTTTACAAAGGACTTCACACAGGACTCCTTATATGCAAAAGAATTAAACCTGGCCAGTGATCTCTTTGTTTCTGATGCATGCAACTGATGCTAAATACAGACTTATTTTGATTCTTCCTGCAGCCCCTCCTGTTACAAGATGTTTTATGAGATTATCTGGGTTGCTTTAGTGAACCAGCTTTAGAAGACGAAAGCATAGAGAGACAGCACAGGCAAATGTAGCTCAATTTTTCATGTCAGTTTGGCTTTAAAGGAGTAATGTTTCCACAGTTGTCTGAATGGTGATTTCCGAATCTGAATGTACCAGGTACTCAGACACCCAAGATTTACTTCTTCACTATTGTGTGATTTCTGTGATGAACTGTTTCCTATAAAAGAGCTCTCTGTACAGTACAAAGGCAAGAGGGAGTCTTAAACCTTGGGAATCTTTTTTCTTTCTTTCTTTCTTGTTTATTTAAATCCTCTAGAACTGTTCATCAGGTAATATTCATCGTTGGCTTTTAAAATAGTTGCATTTATCTTGTTCTAAGTACCTCTTGTGTAAGTATTTTCAATAATATGAACAGAGTGCAATTCCCCTTGGCAGCATTTGTTGGTTGCTCCATTAAATTACAGCCTGCTGTGGGTGGGTGTATGTAAGAAACTCGCCTTTTTGTGCATAAATAACTTGGATCATTACCATCAGAGGGCAACTTCTCAATAGAAGTCTGAATGTCATGGTTTTTGACAGAGCATCTGCTTATTGTATTTATGTGGTTATTCTCCTTTTCAGCCCCTCCCCAATTGGTGCCAATATTCAAAAATTCAAGTACAAAGTACAGGGGAGAGTTCATTCAAATAACTTTGACATGAATAATCATATTTTCAAATAATTAAGCATTCCAGTTAAATCCCTTTATTTTGGTAAATATATCCAAGGTCACAACACAGGAATTTCAGATTTTCTACCACGTGTTTGACTAGGTTCTGCTTATGACTCAAAATGGCCTCTTCTAACTTAGTTTGTAGGCAGGACTCCTTGAGTTCAACTTTGTTCTCTTGGGTATTTGAATAAATTAGACAGACTAGGATCTATACTATAACCACATAGGAGAATATTTAAAGTGATAATCATATTTTTCTGTTTTCCCCAGAAACATCAGGATAATGCAACTAAATTTAAAATTTTCATCCAAATCATTGTTGGGATCATATATAAAACTTGGGTTATATTTCAAAATTTTTAAGTCAGGCAACTGTGCTCTAAATAATAACATTTGTAATATAATAGTGTACAGGTTATAATTCTCTGAATCAGATTCATTCCTATATAATTTGATTTTTATTAAAAGATGGCAGTGCTGGCAATGTTAATTATAATGTATATAATTAAAGCCTAAAAAGGGCAGAATTACACAAATTAAATGGTCTGTTTGCCACTAACTGATAATGCAAAAGTACCAAATTGAGCCTATTATTCTATGCTCCACTCATGGAAAATCCCTTATAAGCAATGAGAAAGCATTTTGCACCAATGTAAAAAAAACTCAAGTGGATTTCAGAAAATATCATTCTAGAAGATGGGTGGAAATCCCTACCATGGTGTCTGACACATCAGAGGTGTCCTTCAGGAATAATAGTTGACTTTGAGATTATGCAAATGGGAAGAGATTCAACATTTTTGTGACTAAATAAATCTTCCATGCAAGTGTTTTTGCTTTTATGTATTTAGTAAACATCTAATTTTATGTGTGCCTTCATAATCAGCCTTTTCCATTCCCTGCTCCCAAGATCTCCTAGACATACATCATTTGAATACAAATTTATAGGACAGTTCAGACTGTGCAATCAATCCTAAAGGAATTGGTAAATGCACTTAGTTTTTATATGGCCTTTTGTGGGTCACTAAAAACATTTACAATAATATATTTTGCTTTGGTTATTATCTTACATGACATAAATAAGACAATGATTATGGTTCTCTCAGTAATTGTTGGGAGGACAAGGACCGCATGTCTGATTGTCATGAGTGGTGCAATGTCATAAATGGAGGTCATGATGGAAAACATCAAAGGAAAGAGGGAGGCTCTGGTACTGAACACAAGGGACACCAAATAGCCAAGCAGTGAATTCAACTGGAGATATGCAAGGTGCTAACTAGAAAAAAGACATTTAAATAGAAATAGAGCAGATGTAAAAAAAAAATGTATTTAGCGAAAAAAAACTATAATGTTCTAAAAATGAACATTAAACAGATAATGAAAAAATTCAAATATCAACTTTAATATTATGCAAGCATTTGAGATGCAGCCTGATTATCTCGTAGATGTTCTCCCAGAGGGAAGGGAATCAGGGATGGGTGGCATGTGATGGTGTTACCTAGCATTTGTCATGTGACATATTTCTCCTCCCTCCAATACAAGTCCTCTCAATACTGTTAGACTTTAATGAGTTTGCATTTCTTGCCTTCACCTAAAATCAAAGATTTTATATGGGTTTACTTCTCCAGTTTACCTGCTTCTTCACTATTTTTGATCCAGTTTGAATAAATCACTTTGTAGTGCCTGCCTTCCCTTTGTCTATAATGATATTTATTTCCTACTCTTTATAAATTTCCTTATAAAACCTCTGTTTTTTTCCTTCAAAGTTCTACCAGATTATTTGAAAGTGAAAGACTTATTGATAACTATTTCTCAAATATAATACATCATGTTAAGAAGATAAGCAGAAGAATTTCCAGGGAGGATATAGTCAGAATCTCTAGGGTTTTCAACAGTTCTCAGTTCTAAAATAAATGTTAATCTATGGGATTAGAGGCTTCATGACTTGAGTTAATGTAGGAAAGTTTAGGACATGTGTGGGAAGTCCTGAAATGTATTTTTTTATGTCTTAAAATATGTTTACTTGATTTTTTTAAAAGAAAAGATATTAGTGGTTTCACAAGGCTTGGAGTGGGTGATAACCAAAGACTGGTTATTGAAATGATGAAACTGTCCCAAAATTAACTATAGTAATAGCTCTATATATTTAAATATATAATGAAAACAATCAAATCGTATGTTTTAAGTGTGCAAATTGTATGTGTATTTTATCTGTATAAGATTGTTAAAAATTAATAAGAAAACACTTTCTCATTAAATTAAGAAAGAAAGAAAAATATCTTTACTTGAAGTTATTTGGTACTTCCAAAGTGTGAAATAATGCTATTATAAAGCATGTTTCAATTGTTCAAATAATTTGTAAAATAAAAGGAACAGATTGATAGACTGGCAGCAGAATGGTGATTGTTTTTGGCAAACGTCCAGGATGAGGAATAATGAGTAAAGTAGTGATGTTTGGCTGAAAAAGATAATAAAGGAATTATCAGGGTTTTTTTTCCCCAGATTTCAGTGGCTGCAATGTAAAGATAATATATTTTGTCTATTTAGTTTCAAAGCCCCTGGGCCTACTGGATGGAAGTTAAAGGAAGACAAATTATTGCTTGTCCCCCTTTAATGTTTTCACAGTGAGACTGGCCTACTACTGGAAGGAGAGGTGGACACCTCTCTGATGATGAAAGTTTTAGAAAGATGCTGGTGGCTGAGCTACCCATGAGACATGAATGAGTTCTGTGGCTGACAGGTCAAATAGGACCATCTCTGAAATCCTCACCGAATCTGTGATTATGAATGTTCAGTAGACACATTTGTTATATATTTTTAAAAGTGTGGCCTGAATGCTAAGGAAGAGTGTTAGCAGATCCAATAGCTGCCTAGGTGGTGAAGGTGCATTACAGATGAGCACAGTGACTTCTCTGTGACAGTTTTCATAGTGTAATAATGCATGTTATTTTCCTATCCCTCCCCCTTTTCCTTCTTTTTTTCTTCTATCTTATTTCTGTTCCATTTCTTGACTAAATTATCTTGGCTTCTTCTTTCTTGGGCTCTTCTCCTCTCTTCCTCTTCCTTCTCCTTGATAATGTGTTTCAGTTCTTCCTTCCTTCTTTCCTTTCTGTCTCCTTCCCTTCATTTCTTCTTTCTTTCCTTCTTTTTATTTTTTTTTTTAAGTTCCCATCCCCCTCCACCCCAATGGAACAGAAGAAACACCGTGTTTTCTCTTCTTTTCATGTTCTTCTTTTTATCTAGATCCACCAGCTTCAAATGGAGGCTTTACTGGAAAGTATTTCATAGCCATAAACAAAATGGCTTAATGGCGAAATGACGTGTGTGGCTGTGTGCAGGCCAGCTTTGACCATACCCGCAGTACAATTTGACTCATATCCATTAGACAGACATTTGGGGTCCAGGGACTTTACTTGAATTCTAGTGTCACCAGTGTGGATTTTGGTAAACTATAGAAAGTGGAGAAGTAATTAAAAATAAAGACATCCAATATTATGAATCTTGGTCCAGGAGTCTAATAAAATTAAAAACTCATGAAAGCTATTTAGCTTCTATGAGAAAAGGCTTCTTGTGTATTCTAAAATCTAAATGTGTACTTGCTACATGAGCAAGTTTACCCTACCCATTCTAAGTATAGGTCGTTATTGAGACAATTAATATACAAATAATCCTTTGTATCATTCAATTTTAGATTAAGCCACATAAAATATATTTCTTTCTTTTCTTTTTCTTTTTTCTTTTCTTTCTTTTTTTTTTGGTACCCAGGATTGAACTCAGGGGCACTCTACCACTGAGCCACATCCCCACATCCCCATCCTTATTTTGTATTTTATAGAGAGACATGGTCTCACCAAGTTGCTTAGCACCTTGCTTTTGCTGAGGCTAACTTTGAACTCACAACCCTCCTTCCTCCACCTCCTGAGCCATAGGGACATACAGTGTATTCCTGAGTGACTATTTTTGCAATGATTAGGGTCATAGAACTATAAGTGTTATTGTAATGTTTTTTTCCACTTAAATGTTACTACTTGTGAGGTTACATTTGTTTCTGTTCACATTTTATTTGTAGAAATGTGAAATGTAGAAATTAGAAATGTAGAAATTTCTAATTTTCAGATGATAAGAGTTATTTGGAATTTCCTAACTATCTTTTGACTTTTAAGAAGAGGGCTTATATTGCCTGGCTATGTATACAAATTATCCTAAGAACAGTAAATTGCATGAATTTATTATCATGCTTCTCTTCCAGGTGAAGACCCTGAAGCAAGAAGAATGAGAACAGTTAAAAACATTGCAGATTTGAGGCAGAATTTAGAAGAAACTATGTCTAGTCTTCGTGGGACCCAAATAAGCCACAGGTTTTTCTCAATTCTGTGAATCTTTGGGCCAATAAAGAAAAAAACAATTACAGTCAAACACTTCATTTCTCTAATAATGATACAGAAGAAGTTTCACTTATCTTTTAGTATTTTCTCATTTGAATTTTACATGATAATCAATTAGTAATAATCCTTGAACTGAAAATTCTCAGCATATACCCAGAGACTTTTCCCCTTATCCATCTCTTCTGTATAATTTGCTGTTCAAACTGAATTAGCAGCTGCAACTACCCCATCACAACTAAGATTTTCATGCCTGTCCCAGAGAAGAGTGGCAGAAACTTTAATATGGGCCTAGGGAGGAGTGATAGAAATCATTCAAGCATGATTGCAATTAATTTTCAAGATCGGTCTCAGAAGGTTACAGTGGGTTCAGCTTAGAATTTGTTGGGAAAGTAAAACAAATTGGTTTTTATCCAAAATGTAATGATGACATTTCCTTTAAAAGAACAAACAAACAAACAAAAAATAACTGCAAATGAATTTCCCTTCCCACATTTTGACATCTGCAGAGGTGCTTAGAATCACAAATGAGTAATTTAGCTTTCATGAAAGTACTATGCTGCTAAAAAATGAGATTCTGTTCTTTTCTTGTCTTTGTGCATTTTTGGTCTGTGGCCCTAGTGAACCAGAGGTGGGTTATCTCTCACTTTTTATTTGACAGCACCCTGGAGACAACATTTGACAGCACTGTGACAACAGAAGTGAATGGAAGGACCATACCTAACCTGACAAGTCGACCCACTCCCATGACCTGGAGGCTGGGCCAGGCATGTCCCCGCCTGCAGGCGGGCGATGCTCCCTCCATGGGTGCTGGCTACCCGCGTAGCGGTACCAGTCGGTTCATCCACACTGACCCCTCCAGGTTCATGTACACAACGCCTCTCCGCAGAGCTGCCGTCTCACGGCTGGGAAACATGTCACAGATTGACATGAGTGAGAAAGCAAGCAGCGACCTAGACATGTCTTCTGAAGTGGATGTTGGTGGATATATGAGCGATGGTGATATTCTTGGGAAAAGTCTCAGAACTGATGACATCAACAGTGGGTAAGTGGTCCTGATCTCAGCAGCACTATGTGAGGAGGGGAGGTGGCCTCTTGGAATACATTCCTGTGAAAACATGGGAGTTTCACTCACCTGATCCTTAGAAAAGCAAACAATCCAAGGTATACAGTACTGTTTCTGAGTCTTTCTTCTGCCCATACATGGAAAGTAAAATATCTGGGTTTTCTGTAGATTCTTTTTATTTAAGCTAGTAAATTTTCCTTTGGTTAGTTTTCAGAAACCCATGCGCCCTGTATTTTACAGAGTGGTTTTCACATGCTCTCAGTAACAGATTTTGTAGTGAAGGACGTGGGAAGAAGACAGGAGGAGCTTTGCTGAACTGCTTGACTTTCTTTTTTGGCTCAGGTTGCCTCTAACAGCTTTGAAGAGAAAAAAAATTTTTTCTAGCATTCTTTGATTATATGCTTCCAATTAAATGAGGGAAAAATAATTTTAGAATAGAAAGTTTTGATCAATATATTCTCCTTCAATGGTATCAAACTTTTAAAAAATCTTAGTCTTTGTTTTCCTTCTGTCTTCTATTATATTCTCCCCTGTATTTTGGCAGTTTGGAATCCTTGGTTTAATCAGAGAATGAGCCCTAATGCAGGCATAGGGTATTCTTTTAAACTGTCTTCTACTAATAATTGCCATTTTGAGCACTTCCTGTTATCTACCATATTTTGTTAAAGTGCTTAAATTTATTGTTTCATTTAATCACCGCTCCAGCAATAACCCTTTTGGGGAGGAGATTTTTAGACATTTT
The DNA here is from genome assembly GCF_048772815.1 of Callospermophilus lateralis. NCBI lineage: Eukaryota > Metazoa > Chordata > Mammalia > Rodentia > Sciuridae > Callospermophilus > Callospermophilus lateralis. Next base: position 128,163,505 of record NC_135308.1, read on the forward strand.
TGCATATAATGAAACAGAGCCCAATTGGCCCAAATGGTGTACATAGGAAAGGCCAGACTTGCTTTAGAATCCAGGTATGTATGACTTAAAAACTGAGGCTCTGTAATTTATGGAAAAGTCTGCCAATGAACTTTACCTGTAATTTTCATGTGAGTCTGGGATTTGACCTACTCTTAATCTTTATTCATTTTAGAGGACCAGTGCAAGAAACCATTCTTCCATATGGGTAACCCTCCCTGATTTTATTGATGAAAAGCTTATGTTTGAATGATGACAAGAACTAAAAAAAAAAAGAAAGAAAGAAAGAAAAAAGAGCTTTTGATCACATGTATTGCTCTGCTATGATATTCTGGTATCCACCCTATTGGAGTTTTAAACAATTTTAGAATAAGGGAGATGAATGATGAGGAGAGTAGATTGTAGTTTGGTTGTCATTGGAATCAGAGTGAAAACCAAATTCCTTTCTATCATTGGACCCCTTGGGAACTTGGAACTTGTGTTACTCCAGTTTTTTTATTTACTTATTTTTGTTAGCTGGAATAAGAATAAAATTATAGCACCTTCATGAAGTTTTTCAGAATAAAAGAAATCATCAACAAAATTTCACTTATCCCAAAGTTTGCACAGTATTAAGTATTTGATAGTTTTATCCTCCTTCTTATCATTACATTTCTTATAGTTAATATAATAGAAACTGTACTTGTTTTTAGTTAGCATATTTATACATATGTAATGTGTCCTAGAAGGGAATACCCAGTCCAGGGAACATCATGGCAACATAGAAATATCCGAGACATAATCTGTCCCTCATATTTCCCTTTTTTCTTCTCCATTATTTCTGTTCTCCCTCCTATCTTCTCCATTCTTTTTCTATTTCTTTAAATGTGAATATATATGTATCTTCATGTTTTACATTCACTCTTCAAATCCATTGAATGAATATTTAATTTTATATACAAATATATATTCTATGTATGTACATATATTTATATATGTGCATAAATATATATATATGTACAAGCAATTTCATTATTTCCTGGTAGTTTTGTCTTATTATACGAGACACACAAGTACTGAATTAGTGAGCACTGAACCATTGCTCCTAGGGGAAGAATAGGTTTAGGTTCCTGCAAACTTCTGGTTACATTTTCATTAAATAATCAGTATATAACTGTGTTTTATGAGTGTTTCTGCTTAAACACACTTTATTGAATACATACCCTTGATTCAGTAACATGGAAATCACAAACAACAATGCCACACCTCATGTCTAAATGAAGCTTGTCTAATACATTTTCTCTGTGAGACACCTCTTAGCCTTTCTCACACTTAGGAACACAGATGGCACCTCTGCACCACACCTAGAGGGTGTTTTAAGTCATAAGATTTCAAATAGAAAGGACCAAAATGTGAAAAGGTGGCACTAGACCATGAATAGGACATTTTGGGTGCTATGAGAGCTGAAACAAGTAGATCGAGTGTTCCCTTGTTTGGCCTCACCTGAAAACCCCTGAGACTTGAATTTTTCACTTTTCTGCATATGTCCACAAATGACTATGAAAGTAAAGCAAGTATTGATTTTGAGTCTACAAATAAAATTTAGAAAAGTAGGCACATTCACAAATGCAGGATTGTGAATGATGAGGATTGAGTGCATTTATGCACACAGCGTATCATGAGCAGCTTAAATCAGAAATCAGAGGAGCATCTGCAATACAACATGTGGATAATTTTGAGAGATTCAATAGATAAAAACTGAGCTAAATTCAGAATCAGAAGAAAGTGCTAAACTCTGGTATGAAATAGAAAGGAGTTTAGTTCTGTTTCCTGATTTAAATAACTGTAGATGAGGAAAATATGCTAAAAGAGAAAATTTGTAAGAAAAGTTTAAATACAGAAGGTGTAAGCCATTCAGTAAACTTGACAAAAAGATAATTTTTAGAACCAGTGGGAGAGTTGGGTCAGATGATATTCAGTCTTTCTCCTAACTGAAAGGCATGGAAGATGAATATTTAAGGACAAATTCCAAGAGCTGGGGACTGTCAAAACAGGCCTCAACATCATCATCCTAGAAAGTTTGAACTGTGTACTATCAACAATGGAAACTGCAACTTCATAGAGATTATGAAATAGTCACAGAACAGGACATGAAGAAGGTGATAGTTTTTGAAAGACCTGTTTGGTGGAAAATGGATACAAATGAGAAACTCTGGAACTATATTAAGAGTTCAGATTCAAGGTTAGAAGGCATTTGTGGGGATGAAGGGAGAAAAATAATTGATGAGGGAGGCACTTGAAAGAAAAAATTTTGCAGGGATGATGATGGACTACACATGAGGATATATGGGAGGTAAAGAAATCAGTCAAGATACCTACATTGTAAACACGGGAGATAGTAAAGGATACCATTGAAGAAAATAGGATGAGAGAGGGAGCTGATTTTTTGTTGAGGGTGTAGATGCATTGGAAACAGTAGGATATAGTTTGTGAAAAAAGCAAAAGTAGTGTCCAGGAGAGAGAGATATCTCAGTAGAAGATAGTGGACATTGTGGAGGCATGAGGCCTCCTGGGGAAAGAATGTACAAAGGGAAATCATAAATTAATAAACATATACACACATGTGTGTGTGTGTGTGTGTGTATATGTTTTATATATATATATATATATATATATATATATATATATATATAAATTCAATTTTATATATATTCATACATGTATACATATATATTTTATATATACATACACACATATGCACATACACATACATAACACATATATATAGACATATTTGTATATATAAATTCAATTATATATATTCTTATAGAAGAATATATTTATATGTCTATATTTATATATATTCATATATATATGTATGTGTGTGTATGTATATTACAAAAATATTTGTTGAGTTCATTCTGTGTGTTAAGCAACATTCTGGGCACTGAGCATGTAATAGTGAACAACAGATACACAGTACCTAACCACCCAAAGTTCACATATTAACATTTTTTGTACTTGTATAAGTGCTTATTTATTTAATAAGTAAATGAGTGTGTTTTTGTGTGCATAAGTATTCTGATTTTAAGGAACTATTTTAAACAACTGAGTTCTCATTAGTAATGTATATTACAGGCATACCTTCCTCAGGAACATTTGGTCTTTTCTAGAATACTACCTGTATTCGGTAATACTAATTTTGGTAACACAGCAATCTAAAAATTTCAATAACATAGCACAAATAAGCTCATTCTCCTTTGCATAAAACCCTCCCTGGTGTTGTTGACCTGCAGTTAGGGCAGGTACACCACATAGTCATTCAGAGAGTAAGATGGTAATTCTACTATTATCAAGTCACCTTGGACATTGATATTCAGTAGGCAAATGACAAAAGAGATGAAGCACCATGGTGTAAGAATATTTTGTTTGCACTGGGCCTGGACATTTTGCAGATGAATTCCACCCACATTTTCTCTCCAGAAAACCACATGGCCACATCTAACTATAAGAGAAGCAAGAAAATATGGTTCAGCTGTGTGCACAGGAGGAGGAAGCTGGTTTGATGAGACACGGCCAGACTGCTGAATTGGCTATTGAGAAAAAGAAAATGTTTTAGATCCTTTGTCCTCTCTTACTTGTTTCATGGCTCCTTTGAAATCTGCTTCATACTTCTATACGCCTTCATTTTTGTTCCTTGAATCTTTCAAAGAATGCCTTGGACAGTCTCACAAAGGAGTCTCTTTAAATGGGCATTGGTGGCCCACATGTCCCGTGTCACAAATACCCCAAATCCTGTTTGAAAGCTTCCTCAGGAGATATTTACCTGCATGGGCTTATAAAATTTTTTTCTTTTCCATGTGAGAGGGCAGGAGAATGAAATTTAAAGCTCAAGTCAGTGCTGTTTCCTGTGTGGGGATGACTAGACATGGTTGACGGGATGGGGATGGTCTCAGCTCAAGGGTGTTTGGAGGATACTGACTGAAGGACAGCCAGGGGTGTGACATATTGCTCACCAGTGTGTGTAATGTGCCCTTCTTGGCACCTGCAGGAGGGACCCCAGTACCTCAGCTTAGAATTTAAATGTCAGGAGATGAAAGAGATGGAGCTATCCTAGAAAACATTTAAATTGATGATATTTTCTTTAAGTCATAAAAGGGGCTCAGAAATACCTGTGTAACAACTCATAAAATATTAAATCAAAAAGTTCACTTTCTCTTGACAGTTTTTTAAGGTATGTTTTACTGTGTAAAGGAACAAAAGTCTTAATAGACACAGTAAAAAATGAGGATGTTTGATTTAGGATTTTTTTCCCCTCATGTAACCCTAAGAATGCATGAAGTCAGTGCAAATGGGAATGAAGTTTCTTTTTTTTTTTTTTTCATGTGTTCTAGGTAGAAATAAAAAAAATTACTTGATTGGTATTCTGAGAATTCAAAATTTCTTGAAGCATGCAAAGACTTATCTCTTCTCTTTTTGAAATTACTTTACACACTTGGGAATGTGAATCTCTCAGTAATTAGGAATTAGTCAGAGTAAGGCCTCTTATTTATAATGAGTGTGAAAAAGTCTTCATTTATAAAGAGAAAAGGAACACTGGAAAATTAGGAGAAAAGTTACAGACTTTAATTGGGTGGAAATTGAAGTTACCTTTAGGCATCCCGGTTTTAAATAATATAAGCAATGCATGTAACCTTAAATTAAAATTCTCCTCAAACTACATGACTCAAATACAAAATAATTTAAGAATTCTGAGGCATGGAATTTAAGAAGGCTTTGCTTTAGCCTCCTAAATTCTCCTTTAGTAAACTTTGAATGACTACAGTATGCATAACAGTGGGAAGATCAGGATGCCTGAACTACTAAGAGGACTTCTGGTGAGCCCCTGATTCCTAATCTTAATTCTGCCTCTGATTTCATACTCAAGATGTGAGCCATTTTTTGTGAAGACAGAAATTTTAATGGTAAAAAAAAAAAAAAAAAAACCACAGCTGGCAGCACTAGTCAACAATGGCATATTATTTATTGCATTCTGGGCAGTGTTTTATGATTGATCAGTCGATTGATACATCATCCTAAAATTTATACATCAGCACCGATAGCATGAAAAGATGCCCCCTATTGCAAATGTGCTAGCAAAGAAAACTATACTAATAATAGCTGACTGCTATGAACGTTTTTTTTTTAATGATTGTATTAAAAAAAAAAAAAAAAAACCCTAGATGCTCAGAGAGAAGCTTGGGCAGGTAGACCATCTCATTGGGCCACTATGTCATGATATTTAAGAGGACAGACTGGAACCCGACTGGAAGAGAGCCAAAGGGCAGGGGGGGTTAAAAAGGAGAAGATAATTAATTACAATAAAGATGATGACAAGGTACTGTCTCAACTCCCAAGAAGACACAGAGGATAGCAAAGGGACATCTGATGATACTAAGAGAAAAGAGCCTCAAATAGCAAACAGAAACTAACTTAAAGCACACAGAAATTGGCTGATGCTGGTAGGGATTTGGGCCACTTGACTAGTCAAGAGTGGGAGGGATGATGGTCACTTTATGACAGGAATATAGCAGTCTAAAACCTGTAAAGTATTCAAATGGCCCAAACATGGGTCTCTTTCAGGACAAGACCTACAGGAGGCTGACTGTTGGGAGTAGAATCACACTGAAGAGAGAGTGGCTGGCAATAAGGTGCAAGCGGAGAAGGTCCTAACAAAAGTGGGAGAGGGCACTAGAGCAAAAGTCTGCAAAAGCAATCTACTACACAGTTTTTAAATTTCACAGACATAACAGGGACTATTGCTATGTGAAATTAGAAAGCTACTTAAGCCAACCTTCCTTTTATTCAGAAAAGTTAATATTACATACTAAGAATGATCAAGACAAAATCACCAAGGTTAACTTCATATGTGCAGTGTATTTAACTAGACAATGACTAGTATCAGAGAGGAAGACAAAACAAAAAAGTAGAATCAAAGAAAATGAGCAAAACACATTAACATACATTTTATATAAACATAAATGGCCTATAACAAAATAACTGTATGACCAACCTACTTAGTAATGGGGAACATGTAAATTAAAATGAAAATTAGACATCATTTCATGTGTCTCAGGTTATACAAAAATACCAAATATTGGCAAATTTCTCAAATAATGAACTGTCCCATCCACCAACAGGAGTTTCATTTCTGAAATTATTTTAAACATTATTTGGCATTGGATAGTAAAATAGGATATATGTATATATCTGTATGACCCAGAAATCCTGCTCCCAAATATAGACCTTAAATAAACTACTGCCAATAAACAGAGGGAAACATGCCCATAAACATTTATGGCAACACTGTTTGCATCTACAAGACTAAAACCAACTCACATTGATAGTCAAATAAATTTTAAAACTATAGTGCAGTTATAAAGTGGCACTCTACAGCTCTAAAATGTTATACATCAAAATGAACAAATTGTGAAAAATGTAAGTGAATATAAGTGAAAGAAGTCACAAAAGAACATCACATTATTTACATCACATCACATTGCAACCATGCAATGCTAAACAAAACAGTTTTGGAGATGTATATCCATATGGTTTAAATACCATGATTTAAACTCAGTAGCCAAGGAAGCAACATTATCTAAGAGTATGCTGACTATCTAGACCTGCCATCCCCATGGCACGGTGGTGGTTGGGTGATCTCAAAGACAGGAAGTGGGGGGTTAGTAGGCCTTCCATCTCAGATCACTTTTCATAGTAGTTAAGATCATAGTTTCTAGTCAACTTTTCTAGATTCATTTATCAGCTCTGCCATGGTTGGTTGAGTGACCATATGCAAGTACTTAACATTTTAGCATTTGTTTTCTTCATTTCTGAAATGTAGATAATAATGTGACTTTATTAAAGTAAGCTATTTAGAATGGGTCCTGGAAACAATTATTTTATGACAGTGACCAACTGTGGCATAATTGTTACTTATCAAAGTAAGTTTAGTAATGTTCCATTATTCCTATGACCTATAATTCTTCAAAAATGGTATTTACAAAATTATATCATCATTTTCTTATTTTGTGAGGGTTATGCACAGCCTGTGCAAAATACTGATAGCAAAAAAGAAAAACAAGTTTTATATTAGGCTACTTGTTGCAGTAAGAAACACTGATTTTCTAATGAAACTGAAAAGATGTTTTACTTCTTTCTGATGAGGAAAATGTTTATACAGAAAAATATTAATAATTTATTTGGAGCAATTACTGAAAATTGAGAATACAATTTGTTTATTAAGTTAAAATTATATAGAGGGGTTCCTTTAATTTGCTCTTGATTCATTAGACATTTTTCTTCAGGTACATGACAGATGGAGGGCTCAACCTGTACACTCGGAGTCTGAACCGAATACCAGACACAACTACTTCAAGAGATGTCATCCAGAGAGGTGTTCATGATGTGACCGTGGATGCAGACAGGTAATTCTGTCAGCATATGTGATGGTGAGGAGTGTATGAGGCATTTTCACAAATAAGGTCACAAAGGTTTTACAGAAGACACAAAGAAGGCTTTATTTTGACATGATGATCATTTTGGAATTTTTTGAAAACTAAAGTGATTTAGTTTGCGAAATCATTTTGACTTTGTGATAGTGAAAAATTGTGTTGCTGATGAGAAGACTTATAATTCTAATCTCTATAAAAGTAAATTATAAACAGAATTACTTTCTATATTTGAAAAAATGCTGATTCTTCTTTTTTTTCTAATGTAAATACCCTCTGATTTACTGGGAAGTTAATGATATACGAATTAAAACTTATTTCACATCATTAGATACAAAGTTTGAAGTTTTTCTTGTCGGTATTGTTAAAAACATACAACTCTTGTTTTTGGCCTTTTTCTTTTCTCAAGGATTCACATAACTTACCTCTCATCCTTGTGGTTTCCCAACTACTTTAGTTAAAGTTCTTTTAAATAATATGAAACATATTTGAGATTGATTCTTAGCAAATTAGTAAATAAGGCTTTTCAACAGTTCACTGATAAGAAAGCTCAAAAGCAAAAAAAAAAAAATTCCTCAAGGGTGTTTTTTCTTTTTATTTTTTTTTAATTTGTCAGGTATTCTCTCTAAAAGCTGTGTTACTGAAATGCATTTAGATAATAGCACAAAACCAGCTAGCTGGAATAGCAAGGACTCAAGTTGTTGTTGTTGCTATAGTGAAGGCTTAGGTTCCCATCTGATCATCTTCTGGTAAGAATGTAGATGGCAATCAAGAATAGCTGAGTAATTCTTACTAGCAGATTGAAAATGCCCCCCACACACACAAAAGAAGAGGGTTTGCAGTAGCCAGCTATGATGTATTCTAAGTATTGTGTTGCTTAAAGATGTTCCATGTCAATCCAATACCAACCCCATTTCCTTTTTAACCTAAGAAAAGATCACAAAATAAATGTAATCCTCATGGGCATGTTAGAGACTCCCTAGGAAATTTTATAATATATTCATAACAGTTAAAGCAAAAGGAAACACTTACAAAAGAGTATATTTTAAGTAGAGCCTTTGAAAAAAACATAAGATTTGTGACACATACCCTGGAGAACCAGAAGGAATTTTGGGAATGGGAGCATAGAGGCTCAAAAAAAATTGGCATAAGAAGCATTGAATGTGATTCTGCTAGTGCACTGGGAATGTGGATGGGAATGACCAGAGATAAAGGACTTAGGGAGACATTCTAGGGTGTTTGGGCCTACAGATAATAAAGAAAAATTTTTACTAATTATAATTAGCTTTTTAAATTTTTTCAAAGCAAAAGCATGCAATGGTTATTATAATCGTTGCATTTTTAAATGAACCCTCCCACTGAAATATAAGATTAGTGGAGATGGTTGATACCAAGGCAGGTAGGTTGCTTAGGAAATGATTGTAAAAGTCCACATCAAGCTGTGTGTGGTGGCACATGCCTGTAGTCCCAGCAGCTTGGGAGGTTGAGGCAGGAGGATCATGAGTTCAAAGCCAGCCTCAGCAACTTAGTGAGGCACTTAGCAATTCAGGGAGATCCAGTCTCTAAATAAAATATAAAAAAGGAATGGGGATATTGCTGGGTTAAATTCCCAATACCAAAAAAAGAAAAAAAAAGTCCAAGTGAAGAGTAGTTGAAGACATAAATGAAAAATGGCAGTGGGAATGGGTCTGGGGACACCCTTTATTTCTAGAGGAACTTGGGTTTGCCTGCTTGACTGCCATCAAAGGATACCTCAAAGTGAATGTCTTAAAAGACTTCATTTCTCACCGTTCTGGAGGCTAGAAATTTATGGCCATGAGTCAGCAAAGGTGGTTTCTGATGAGAACTTTAGTTTACAGATAGCCAAAAAACATAGTGCATATGACCAACTTAAGTTGGCAGCCCCCTTCTGCTCTAGAGGTTGCCGCCTTTGGGAAGACTTGAGTGTGGTTAAAAGCCCCAGGGTTGCCAAACCAGTTGAGGTTTCCAGTGAGGCTGAGTCTAGACTTTTGTGTGAAATCTAATTTGTAAATATTGGTAATTCTCCTAACAGATCTATGAGGACAATGAATAAAGATATTATCTTTCTTCAATAACAAATAATCTATATAAGCAAAGATGCTTATATAAAGCAGGAGACAATATTCTTGCTTATAGTTTTGTAAACTACTCATGTCCCTTAAAGCTTCTGACAGAGGTATAGCTGGTAATGCTACTGCCTGTTCAGAGAGAAAAATGCACCAGTGAGGAGAAGCTTCCCACCAGGTGCAAGTAACAGTGGTGAAATGATCTGAGCCACATCTCCAATTTTTTTTTTTTTTTTTGTTGTTGTTGTTGTTTTAATGCAAGACAGCACAAATCCAAGGTCAGTTTTCCAGCCTTAGTATCTCTCAATGGAGCTGGCCTTGGGCCAGCCTAAGGCCTTTTTTGGCAGTAACTAATTAAATCATGTTTAATCACTGTGTGAATTGACACTATGCACAGTAGAAGCACATTTGAATCTCTGATGTGGAGCGAGAAAATGAATCCTGAGAGCAAATTTGCCCTTAACATCTTAAGAGTAAATAAAGGAAGCTCAGACATTGGAGAGTCAGAAAGGTCAGGTCCAATGCAAAAACTGAGGAGGGTAAACTGAGCTAGGGTTAACTGATGATGGTTTTGAAATGGAGAGAAGGGGGAATAGGTAACAGTGTCAGATTCTGAAGAAATGTAGTTTGGCAACGACTTTCTTATTAGTGAGCGTATCAATATTAGTTTCAATGAAGTCCTTAAGGAGTGTGTTAGGTTATAAGAGATGAGAAGGAAATAGAAGGTTAAGCACAATGAAAGCAGAGGTGATCTTCACAAAGGTAACAGTAAAGGTAAGGAAGGTGGCCAGTTGAAAGTGATCACAAGGGATAAGAGGAAAATGACTTTGTCACTGGTTTTCTCTGTTTTGTTTGGGGGATGTAAAAATTCCAGAAGGCATTAAGAAAGTGAATTCCTAGACAAAATAATATGATAATTCTTTAAAAAAATTGGAAAAATCTAGCTAGAAATGATTGGGACTGTATAGATTTAACTCTTATACTCCCTTTCCAATTCATATGTTTAAGTCTAACTCTCATTTTGATGATATTTGGAGGTAGATTTTTGAGAGATGATCAGATAATGAAAGCAGAATCCTCCTGATTTAGTACCTTTACAAAAGAGATCCAAGATTGCTCCCTAGCACCTTCCACCATGTGAGGTTACAGCAAAAAGATGGTGGTCTATGAACCAGAAGTTAAGACCTCACTGGACACCAAATCTGCTGAATCCCTGATTTCTGATTTCCCAGCCTCCAGAACCATGAGAAATTTCTGTTGTTTGTTTATAAGCCATCAAGTCTGTGGCAGTTTGTTACAGAGACCTGAACAGACTAAGAAAAGAACTAAAATTGTAAGCACTATGAAGTTAGCTGAGGGGAGAGACCCTTCCCTCTCTGAAACAGAAAAAAGTGGTATTATCACTACTTTGGAGATGTGGGAAAATACCTGGAATTTATAATTCTACTTTCTCTGTAAAGTAGAAGCTAAGAAATTGCTGAGAGTGAGGAACATATGTGCAGGATGGGATATTGAGAAACTTATCAAAATTTGAAATTAAAAGGTTTGCAGAGAGGCCTTGAAAGCCTCAGTAATAGAATAATAGCATTGTTGAGATCTAACTTACATGTAAAAATTTTTCTTGCGTACAATTCAGTGATTTTTAGTGAATTCATAGAGTTATTCAAGCACTGGCACTGCCACATCCAGATTTACAACTTTCCCCCTTCCCCCAAAGATCTCTCAGTGCCATTTGCCATCAGTCTCCACTTTGACACTCAGCACTAGGCAACCACTTGAACACCTTCCGTTTTTATGGATTAGGGATATTTCATATGAATGGATTCATATAGTCTTTTGCATATAGTTTCTTAGCACAATGTTTTTGAGGTCATGCATGTTGTAATGTATCTCAGTAGTTGATTTTTTATTGCTGAATGATAGGTAGGATATACAGTTTTGTGTTTATCTGTTGGTGAGTTGATGAACAATTGAGTTGTTTCCACTATTTTAACTCTTTTGAATGATGCTGCTATAAAATAATGGTGAAGTCTTAAATTCATAGTAAGGAGATCTGTGTTTTGCTTCTCCTTGATGGACACATTTAGATTGAATATCTAGGTCATACGACAAATTTGTGTTTAACTTTTTGTGAAATGGCCTCTTTTCCAAATTGCTATACCAACTCATTCCCATCATCAGTGCATAATATTTACAGTTTTCATCGTGGTCTACACTTGATAACAGTGATAGTTTTTAGTTTATTTATAGCTTCTTTGTTTAAATGTCTACTTAAACCTTTTGTGCATTTTAATTGATTTGTTTGGCCTCTATTTAGTGAATTTAACAAGTGTTTTAAAATACATTCTGTATGCAAGTTCTTTTACCAAATCATATCAGTTCATAGTTTATCTTTTTGTATTTTTAGTGATATAAAGCACAAAGTTTTAAATTTAGATTGTGTACCATTTAGTGCATTTTCTGTGCAAAGCATTCTTCACATAACTCAAGGCTAATAGTTAATACTTGAAACCATAAATTTATAATAGATTCAATCAGTATCTACTTTCTATAGTCTTACTCAGGAGCTTGCCTATAGGAGTAGGAAAAAAAAAGTATCTCACTGGATGGATCCTGAATTGGGAATTGAGTGGTTGAATTTAATTAGATGTGCTCCTTAGAGTATATATGAAGTGATTGAAAATTAGGCTTATGCTGAATTGAGATGGTTGTGAAGCAGAGCATGCTGTCTGTGAAACAAAAAGAATTCTACTGAAATGTTAGGAGTTTAGAAGAAGTCCATAGCCTGTCTAATAAATGGAAGGGAATGAAAGAGCTTTATTAGCAGAAGAAAGTATTTGCCAGAGAATTAAATAAAAACATGAAGTCTAACATTTCAAAGGTAGCTATTTCCTGAATGATTGGAGCAGTTCCAAGCTATAGCCTGAGCTACTAAGTAGAATGTCACAGAAATCAAAGTTTGTTTGTGCAGGTGATTTATCCAAGTGTCTCTGTGATAACAGAGTCAATTTCAAGTAAGAGGAGACAGCTCCTGGTACCAAATTCTTTATGGCATATGAACAAAATCTCATAAATCATAGTCACAATGATACCTTGTCCATCAAACTGCTATCTAAACTAAAAGCCTAAATATAATGGCTGCTAACTTCAATTATAATCAATTTAACTATTCATACTTTTTAAAACTGATTTTTACATGTTTAATGATGACATTTTTAAAATAGAAAAGGGTCATATATTATAGAAATTATTATAATTGAATTACACTACCAGGTGGATTGGTTTGCTTTATAAAATTATAGTCCAGAATCTGAAGTCATTGTTTATAAAAAGGTTTACAAAAGACAATAAAGGCTGTCATAAGTTTTCATGCCTCTTAGGCATGTAACTCTATATTGAAGGCAGAGTGGTTCTAAACATTTAATCATCTTAAATCTCTAAATCTACAATTGTTAGCATATGCAGAAAAATTCATTGTTGTTAAAATGGGATCATAATAAAGTCTCCATAAAATCATATGGGGAGTCACGTGTAAGGATGGGAAGACTTTACCATTTTGAAGCGTATTCCAAGCCGGAAAAGTTAAGACAACAGATTTCTCCTAAGACACTAAGCAAATGTCTCAGGAGTCAGATTCATTATGCTTGTCACTAGTATGTGTACGTTCTCATAATTCATTCTATTCTGTGTTGATTTGCTCCAGCCTAATCACAGAATCACCGTGTTCCCATACCTTAAGTACTTCCTTCATTAGCTTACTGACTTTCTATAATAATTAAAAGCAAACACAAAAATGATTAATAGGCTGAGATGGAAGTATAGCAAATATAATTTCTCTGTTTTATCATCAAGTAGTCTGTCTTTTTCCAACATTTCTTTATTCTAAATACAGAGTTCAAGCAAAACATGACAGAAGAAAAAAAAAACTTTTATTTGATGCCTTCTTGCCATCTTTGACAGGCTTAGGAGCTGGTGCTGGACTTCTCTCCAGTTCTCAGAACTAGCTGACCCCATTGTGAAAAATCTTATAAACTTTCAGTAGTTTTAGGAAATACCCCTTATACAGTTGATTCATACCATACAAATATACTGAGAACATACTCCCTACCAAGAACTATGCCCCATCCTGGGGACCCTCTATTCAAGCACATTAGAATAGAGACTGTTAAAATCTAAAATGCCATTGAGATTCAAAGGAGCTTTGAAAACATACATGGAGGTGTTCTTTAAACGATTGGTCTTAATATTAAATAAATAAAGCCAAAACTTAACTTTAACATTATAAAATTCATCTTCCAATAGTGAAGATTGCTCTAGTACTCTTATCTATGCAAAAAGAAATTTCTGCTTCCAATGTGATTTACTAAGAAATCTTGTGAAGATGATGAGGAAGAAAAGGAGGAAGGCAAGGATGCTATAATTAAAAATTATAGTTTAGTTGTCATCAGTAGTAAGGACCTAGCATGTGTTGGTAACTGTAATAATTCTGCATTAATTAATTAAATATATTATAGAACATATCTTTGCAAAGTCCCTACAAAGTGAGTTTTAATAGTACCATTTTATAAATAAGGCAGAGTTCTTAGATCAAGTAACTTACCTGTAGATAGTGTGTTAATGATTTGAACTCAGATCCTGTACTATTACTGTGATTAATAAAATTAATTTAGTTAAAATATTTATGCCTGGATGACATATCTGATTTTGCAAATTAGTTATTTTTTCCTTTTTGTTCGAAACAGATCTATATAATATGAACAGGTTGTTAAACTTTTATACAACTTCAAAAAATTTAGTAATATAATTCAGTGAATAATCATATTCTATTTCTACTAAAGATTACCAATCCATCTAAAACCAAAAAAGAACATAGTTTTTCACATAGTTTGGAGCTTCTAAATGGTGGCTGGCTTCTTAATATCAGTAAAACAATTTCTCAGTGTTTGTTCGTTTATGTATTTAGATGTCATTATCTTGAAATGTAATGTTTGTTGAAATAACTTTCTGCAAAGCTCAAATAACAAAAAGTTGGAAGACATATATGTTGCATATAGATAGAAAATTACTAATAGTACTTAGGTGAAGCATAAAACAATCTGGACCTTTAAATTGCATGATTTTCCTCTTTATATCAAGAGCAATAAAACCAAGCAATTCTGTTGGTTAATTTAATTGTTTAAGAAGTTGCCTCTATACATGAAGCACTTGCTTTTTTCCTTCAAGAACTAGGGATAAATTCTTTTTGTAATAGGCTAGATAATGGGGAGAGGCATTCATCTTTGGATCATTAAATTGCGAATTCCGGCTAGCAGCTGATAAATTCTGTATCTTCCTGTCTCTGACTGCACAGAGTGGGTGACATGGATTTATTTATTAGAGTCATATGTGATCCATTTCTGCTTCTTGGTTTGATTTAATTTATGTTTGAAACAGTTGAAGTTTTTTGCAATGAGCTGAATTTTTTAAGCATTAACAGAATGTCCATATGTTTTTCTCAGATAAATTATAAATGAAAGTGTTTAAAAATAAATGAGGGCTTATTTTCTGAATTAAGTAGTTATTTTGCATAAACTTTTCTGTGATTATTCAAGAAAATTCACAGAATATACAAAAGTATAAAGGAAAATCTCAAAGAAATCTATAGTCTTCTCATTCCAAAGACAACCAAGGATATTATATTAGTATATTTCTTCCTAGGCTTTCCCAACATCTCTATTTACAGGTTGGGTTGTACCATATGTATAGTATATGTGTTAACCAGCTTTTCATTACAGTAATGATATACCTGAGGTGATTAACTTTACCAGAAAAGAGGTTTATTCAGCTCACAGTTTTTTTTCAAAAAAAAAAATTAAATTTGTCTTAATTAGTTATACATGATGGTAGAATGCACTTTGATACATCATGTACAATGGAGTATAATATCTCAGTCTTCTGGTTTGTACATAATGTAGAATCTCACTGGTTTATAGTTATATATGTACATATGGTAATAATGTCTGATTTATTCTACTATCCTTCCTACTCTTACACCACCTCCCTTCTCTTCACTCCCCTCTAGGTAATCTAAAGTAACTCTGTTCTTCCCCAGCCCCCTTCATTGTGAATTAGCATCTGCATATCAGAGAAAACATTCAGCTTTCAGTTTGTGGGGATTGACTTATTTCCCTTAGCATGATATTCTCCAACTCCATCCATTTACTGGCAAATTCCATAATTTCATTCTTCTTTAAGGCTAAGTAATATTTATATTTATATATATATATAAATATAATACACACACACACACACACACACACACACACTACATATTTTAATCCATTCATCTGTTGAAGGGCACCTATTTTTGTTCCATAGTTTAGCTATTGTGAATTGAGCTGCTATAAACTTTGATGTGGCTGCATCACTGTAATATGCTGATTTTAAGTCCTTTAGTGTATAAACGGAGAAGTGGGATCACTGGGTCAAATGATGGTTCCATTCCAAGTTTTCTGAAGAATCTCCGTACTGCTTTCCATAATGATGGCACAATTTGCAATTTCACCAGAAGTGTTTGAGTGTCTTTTTCCCTATATCCTCACCAACATTTATTGTTTGTATTCTTGATAATTGCCATTCTGACTGGAGTGAGATGAAATCATAGAGTAGTTTTAATTTTCATTTTTCTAACTACTAAAGATGTTGAACATTTTTTCATATATTTGTTGATTGATTGTATTTCTTCTTCTGTGAAGTGTCTGTTCAGTTCCTTGGCCCACTTATTGATTGGGTTATTTGTTTTTGAGATGTTAAGTTTTTTGAATTCTTTAAATATCATGAAGATATGCTCTATCCGAGATCGTGTGGTAAAGATTTTCCCCCACTCTGTAGGCTCTCTCTGCATGTTATTGTTTCCTTTGCTGTGAAGAAGCTTTATAGCTTGAATCCATCTCATTTATTCTTTTTTATTATTTTTATTTATATGTGATATCAGAATGCATTACAATTCATATTACACATATAGAGCACAGTTTTTCATATCTCTGGTTGTATACAAAGTATATTCACACCAATTCGTGTCTTCATACATGTACTTTAGATAATAGTGATCATCACATTCCACCATCATTTCTAACCCCTTGCCACCTCTCTTCTCATCTCACCCCTCTGCCCTATCTAGAGTTTATCTATGCCTCCCATGCTCCCCCTCCCCACCCCACTATGAATCAGCCTCCTTATATCAGAGAAAACATTCAGCATTTGTTTTGGGGGGAGATTGGCTAACTTCACTTAGCACTATCTTCTCCAACTCCATCCATTTACCTGAAAATGCTATGATTTTATTCTCTTTCATTGCCGAGTAATATTCCATTGTGTATATATGCCACAATTTTTTAATCCATTCGTCTACTGAAGGACATCTAGGTTGATTTTACTTCTTATGCTTTAGTTTTGAAGGTTCAAGTGCAGGATACTTGCATCAGCCTAGTTCTGGTGAGAGCCCTCTCAGCTGCATCACATTGTAGCAGTGATATGCAGGATCAAGTGATCACATCTTGACATAGGAAGCCAGAGCCCTGGGGGGAGGCCAGACCCTATCTGTTATAACAACATTTTCCTGTGAATTACCAATGGGTCACAAGAGAACTACATCAATCTCTCTCAGGGAAACAGAGTTGAAGGTTGAATGTAGGGTAATTAAATGAAGTCTGTATAATAAATGTTGAGATTCACAGTTTTTTCCCCTGCTTGGATCCTATACCTGGCAATTAGGTATGAGTCCTCCTAAGTAGGACCATCACTTACCCGCTACTCTTCCAGTATTTCTGACATGTGCTCACTGAGTACAAGTTCATAAATCACTTTAAGCAGTATACATTTGGAGAAAATAAAGTGTTGGGAGACAGTCTTTATTATGATTGGTTATGAAAGGGGGGTTGATAGTTTGAATTCCCAAATTCTCATTCTATCTAGATCACTGGGTATGTATATGACTCTGGAAGGTTCTTTGTAGCCTCATTTTATAATAAAAACAAGCGAATGAAATAGTAATTGCCAGATATAATAATAGGCTGATTGAAACATGACAGAACATCATATTAAAAACTTGCCTACAACAAAAAAGTTTGGATTGTTTGCATAGTTTAGAAGCCCATAGTTCTCTCTGAATTTGGACATGGTTGGATATAACAATACCTGATTCCCTCTCTCATGGCATGGCTGTGGTATTTTCAATAGAGAGGCATGATTCCTTTCTCATAACTACAGTACACTCTCTTTCCAACACAATTCAAGATTCAAATCCAGTAGGGAGAAGCAAGTTTCTGCGAGGACTCTAAGAGTCCCTTGGTCTAAACAGTCCAGAGCCAACCACCAAAGCCCAAGAAACATCTTGAATGCCCGAGTCCATACTTACCTGTTGACATGCTGTGTCTATGGAAGTACTGGTGCACTCTGTCTCCACTCCCTTCTCCTTTTGTTCCAAACCTAGGCTTCTGGCTTCTGGGTCACAGGTTTACCTCATTATTGCCTTGCCTGATATCACAGTTTACACTTCAAAAATACTGAATTATTTGTTACTGTTGCACAACACCCCCAGACCTATTCTGTGCCTTTGGTCATGCCTGGAATCCCATCTTCAAACTAGAATATTAATTGCTTTTCTTCATAACTCCTGCTTATCCTTCAAAGACTCACTTTAGGTGAACTGTCCTCAAAATCTCTTATGAGGCTCAGTATCCTTTCTCTGTGCATTAGATGTATGTTAGTTTTATAATTTAAAACATTATTTTAAGAACTTGTGTGTCTGTTACTTCCAGAAACCTATGACATAGCCAAGGATAAGAACTATATAGTATTCACAGCTATATTTCAAGAGTCTACAGCTGTTGTCACAAAATATACACCTGTTGTTTTGAAACCCCATTTCATCATGTGCATTCTTGTGTTATAATTGCTATCCACATTATTCTCAAAGTACTTATTCCATGTCTTATCTGACTTTATAGTATTAGCATCTAGCTTATAGCCTGAGACACTGTCAGTACCAATTAAATATTTGTTTAAATGCATGAATGCTTGAAATGCTTTCTTTGGTAGAGAACATAGATATATAAAAAAGCATGTGGGGTGTTAACATTTGAAAGCAATATAGGGAAGAACTTAAGTGTGAAACTCTTTCAAAATTGAATCACCCAGAATAGTGGTACTTGCTTTTGTTTACTTAAGAATCTCTATGCTCAAAGTTATAGCCCCACTTATTTCTAAGGTATCCAGCATCATTGTTTTTTTAAAAAAAATCTTGATCAAAAGTTTCAAACACAAACTTAAATAGCAAAATATGATAGAATACCAGATGGCAATTTTTTTTCAAACTTCTTGTTTCAGTATCATAGGATTCCATCTAAAGCAGCAAGTATTTTCCCTGAGTTTAGAAGATTTGTAGCATAAAACCATAGATTTCTAAAATTTGGTGTATGTATAATTTATATTACTACTTCAGAAGAAACTCTGCTACAATTATGGATGTAGGATATTCCTCATTAATATTTTATGTTTTTTCTTAATATCTTACTGTTTCATATTAATTGTGTGAAACCAGAAAAGTTACTAAAAAGCTCTTTTGTACCACTAAAAATATGGAGGCTGAAAGTTAACTTCCAATAATTTGATTATGAAATTGGAACTGAACCCAGTTTGATTCTTATTTAGGTTATGGGTCAGCAAACATTTTCTGCATAGGACCATATATAAATATTAAATGTTTCACCTCTCAAGAGGCAAAATCGAAATAGTGTCTATATGCTTAGATAACAAGAGAAAACAAATTGCCATCATTTTTAAAAAACTATTTGAAAGTATGAAAAACATTCTTAGCTCACAATCTACATTTTGGATTTGGTGCACAGCCATACATTTGCTGAGTTCTGTTCTAGATGTTACATTATTCATGGTATTAGTTTGCTAAGGTTGTTATAAACAAAGTGCTACATATTGGGTGGCTTAAGCAACAGAAGCTTTTTGTCCCACACTTCTGGATGCTGGAAGTCAGAAATTCTGGTATTGATAGGGTTGTTTCCTTCTGAGGCCTATGAGGAAAATAATTTGTTCCAGGACACTTTTCTTGCCTTGTAGATGACAGGTTTTCTTTTTTTCTCTATGTCGTCATATTGTCTTTCCCTGTTTCTATGTCCGTATTTCTCCTTTTTTGTAATACCAGTCATGTTGGATTAGAATCTACCCTAATGGGCTCACTTCAGCTTGATGAGATGTGTAAAGAACTCACCTCCAAGTCAGGTCACATGCCGAAGTGCTGGGAATTAGGATTTCAGTGTACAAACTTGGGGTAGTGTATCATTCAACCCATAACCTTCTCACTCCCACTGTCAGAAGTTCAAGTAATAATTATGAGAGTTGCACCTCACTTTTTCCATTATTCTAATTTAAAGCCATAGCTTCTCTCACCAACCCTGCACCACAATAATAGCATATCGAATGATACTGAGGCAGTGGAAAGATTACCCTCTGAGACCTGTTGCCTCCACCTTACAAAACACTCAGACAGTAACATGCAGTAGTTGCCAGTCATCTACCTAGCAATAAGGCAGTGATGTTTAGAAAAATCAAATGATAAGGAAAAATACTAATTTTGAACATATGCCTGACAAATATTTTGTCTTTTTTAAAACATCTTAACTCTGATTCCCTAAATAGATCAAGAAGATTCCTACACAAATAACACCCACCTGTGTCCAAGCAGCACTCAACACTGACTGTAGGATGAAGCCGTCACCTGAAATCCCCAGCTGTGAACATGTTTTGATGTTAGGAATTGTCAAGCCTTCTGTAACTAGAACTGTCACAGCTTGCAGAATTGATGTGCCACAGAGTCTCACATCCAGGGCACAAGAATTCTGAAGATGTCTTTTTATTATTTTTAAATGAAAAGACAGTGCACAGTTCTTAGGTATATAGACTTAGATGTATAGCTTAGTTACCTGAAACTGCCGTTGGAAGATTTAGCTCACAGCTAACATTGTTGAAAGAAGAGTGCTTTAAAACAAAGCCTAATATTACCTCTCAATTTTATTAGTCTGCCCTTGATCCATCCTTTATTTTCATGACTGATAACATTCTTATCAGTAAGTAGAAGCTTCACATTTTGGCATTTTTCATTCCATATTGATATCCACTTCATAATCCCAAACCTACTTTAATAGGACTTTTATAAAGAATATATATATATTATATATATATAATGACATACAAAAAACATGTTATACAGTGCCAGGCACAATTCTTTTGTTTTCATAAAAGAAAGTGGTAGAAAGTAGTTAATCTTTGAAAACTCTTACTTCTTATTATGGTTTAAATATAAGGTGTTCCTCCAAAGCTGGTGTGTGAGACAATACAAGAACAAGAACTTCAGAGATGAAATGATCATATTATGAGAGGAATAACCTAAATTAATGGTTTAACCAACTGACATGGATTACTGGGAGGTAACTATAGGGTATGACTAGAGGAGGTAGGACACTGGGGGCATGACTTTGGAGCATAGATTTTTGTCCCTGGTGACCAGAGTTCTCTCTCTGCTTCCTGACTGCCATGTCCTGAGCTGCTTTCCTCCACCATGAGGTTCTGCTTCATCTCAAGCCCAGAGCAATGGAGTCAGCCATCTATGGACTGAGAACTCTGAAGCCATGAATGAAATAAACTTTTTCTCCTCTAATTGTTTTTGTCAGGTCTTTTGCTCCCAGCAATGAAAAAGCTAACTAAAACACTCCTTTATAGCCCATGCCTATAATCCCAATGGCTTGGGTGGATGAGGCAGGAGGATCATGAGTTCAAAGCCATCCTCAGCAAAAGCGAGGTGTTAAGCAACTCAGTGAGATCCTATCTCTAAATAAAATACAAAATAGGGCTGAGGATGTGGCTCAGTGGTCGAGTGCCCCTGAGTTCAATCCCTGGTAACCCCCCTGACCCACAAAAAAAACTTTACAAAATAAAGGGGAGAGGAGTATGAGGTTTCTTTAATTAGAGACTGCCTAGAAACCAGCACTCATCTTATATCTATAATGGAACTGTCTGTAAAGAGACTGTGGTAGAAGTGGTTAGGTCATCCTGCCCATAAGAGGAAGTTCCAGACATTCCTTGCATGGTAAGAGATAGCTACTCCCTTCCCTACATAGGGCAACCCAGAAAGAAAGGTGACTTTTTGTATTTTATTTAGAGACAGGATCTCAATGAGTTAGTTGCTTAGCACCTCGCTGAATTGCTGAGGCTGGCTTTGAACTCATGATCCTCTGGCCTCTACCTCCTCAACTGCTGGGATTACAGGCATGGGCCACTGTGCTCGGCGCCAAAAAGGTGATTTTATTTGCTGAAATAACTACAAGATAAATTCTGTGACAAATGCTTTATGTTCAAAGCAGAGGATACTGTGTTCTGCCTTTTGCAAACGAGGCAACTGAAGCATGGAGAATAAATATGCTCCTCATACTAAATGTGTTTTGTTCATATTTTAATATCTTATAAACCAGCTCTCCTCCTTCCACCCATTCTGTTGACAATAGAATCTCAAGTTGTAGCCACATGGATATTCTTGAACCTGACATTTCAGATCAGAATAGTTTGAGAAAAGGGTGTAGTCAATATATTTTTAAAACTTAAAAGTTTCTCTCTCATAGCAGGTATTTATGTGATGTGGGTCAATACATAAAGTATAAAAAGTACAAAGGGCCAGTAGAAAGCAGAAAATAGAGGATCACATTCCTTAACAAGGGAACCACAGGAGCAGGGCAAGCATCCTTCTCTCATTTTCTAAAGATCAATAGAAACCCTTTGTAAAGATTAAGTTGTCTGTGTGATATAGAGAGTGAGCCTTAAATTAACTTTTCAGTGTTTTGTATCTTAAAACCTGTTTTAAAATAAATTTCACCTACATAAATGTTCCCTGGATTAATGGCTTAATCACCGCACTTTGAAGAGATTCTTTTCTTACCATTTTTATTCCATTGTTATTGTAATGACAGGAACTCATTAACCCAGTGGGTGTCGGTATTGATTATGATTGTCAGATTTTTCTTTTTCACATTGTAGTTGAGTTTCTACCTAAAATAAATTATAACTCTTGATTGGTTGCTGCATTTCTCCAAGATATCTGACCAACTACTAATGGTGAGGTAATGGTGTTCAAATTGATACTCATGGTCACAGGGGACTCTATACCTTTGCTCCCACTCTGATGCTGTGTTTTTCAGAATACAAGTGTTCGTGTAGTCATCAATACAGAATTAATCATGAAAGTCAAGTGCACGCTGCAGGTAAAATCAGCACCATCTAATTATCTCAACTTGTTTGTCTTATGACTATTTAGCTGAGCCCATCCATCTGATAACAAATAGGCTAATTCAAAATTCTATCAACTGCAAGCAATTTAGGAATTGTAATGTGGACTCTGGTGTGTTTTAGAGATTTTTATCCATGTCACAAGCTAGCAGTTAGGAAGAAAAAGGGCAGTAAGACAGGAAAGAGTGAAGCTAGCACATTATCTTTTAGGAGAAAAACATATCAGGCTGTTTGGGTCCTTATTTAATGTGTATGAACAATACTCAGTTACTTATATTGTTATAATAATATGTCTAATATCTTATGAATTCTATGGTATTTACAGGAAATTAGGAGAGAGTGAGGTTGTTTTTTCAGACTCATAGGATCATTTCCTGAAGGCATTTCTACTAGTAAGAGTTAATGGACAACTTGTGTCTTTATTCTCCTCAATATTTATCTCCTCAATATTCTTTCTACATGGAAATGAAATGAGGTTTCTCCTTTTTCTGAGAGAAGGAAAAAGGGCATAAGGTTGCCAGTTGTCCCCTGGAAGTCTAGAGTCCTCACTCCCAAGTCCTCCATAGTCACCTCTCCCTTTCCTTTTGGAAGCCAAGCTTTGTATTTCTGCCTCTGCCCACATCACAAAGATAATCTTTTTTTTTTCTAAAATTCCATACTTTCTAAAGACACCATTGTTACTTAGATCATACCCCAGGTGCTTTTTAATATATTGCATTCCCTGTGGTATGTGTGTTCTCAAAAATAAATATATATGGGCTAATTAATTATTTTAACTTAATTATTTTACCAAAATAATGACCTGTTTTGAAAATATTTGTGGACATATTTCCAAAAAAAGCTTCTTCAGAGCAGTTAAGCAGTTTTCCATAGTAAGTGTTAGCTTGAGGGTTGCAAGTTATATGTTGCATATTTTAATGTTTTGTTTTATTTTTTTTTAATTTAATTTTATTTATTTTTTATTGGTTATTCAAAACATTACAAAGATTGCAGAATCACATCGGTTACACATCCACATTTTTACATAATACCATAATAGTAACTGTTGTATTCTGCTACCTAATGTTTTGTTTTAGACAAGCTGTGTGTGATTAGTCTCTTGTTAAACAAAAATAACAGGCAATATAACTCTCCTACAGTTAGCATTTTTCTAAAAAATATGTAACTGACTAATTGAGTTGTCATATGGATCAGATTTTTAAGACAAAAAGTTATTCCTGTTATTCGTATGCCCACCAATACATAGTTCTATCAGTCTTTTTAAAGCTCACTTTTCATACCTCCCACAAACCTGAAATCCTTACACTAGACATCTTAGGATTCAAAATTCACTGTTAGCTAAATAATTGCCTCTGTTAGTCCCTCCTCCTTTTCCTCCTCCTCTTTCTTCTTAGTTGTTGTTACTAGGGATTAAACATAGGGGCACTTTATCACTGAGCTATATCCCAAGTACTCTTTTATTTTTTATTTTGAGATACAATCTCACTAAGTTGCTGAGCCCTAAATTGTTGAGGCTGGCCTCAAACTTGCAATTCTTCTATACCTTTCCAATCCTGGGCCTGGAGGGGTTAAATGTCTATTTTCACTCCCTGGCTCTTCCCTAAAATCTGCCTGTGCTGAAGCCCCTACTGTCACTTTAGACCATGCCACCCCTTTTCATTAGGGTCACTCCAGGAACCTCAGTACTTTCTCCCTAGCCTATGCATGGTTTAATTCCTGTGGTCGCTCTCAAAGTTCACCTTGTCATAATTCATTATGGCATCTTCATTCCCATACACCTTCACATAGCCTAGCTTCTCAGGACACCCATGTTCTTGCCCCCCTTTCTACCTCAGCCACATTCTCCCACTGCCACACCCGAGAAATTGTCATACTAAAATCTCCATCCTCTTCACTCGGTTTTGACTCTCTGGCTTTCTAACTTCGTCTCTTTTTCTAGTTTGCTCCTGTTATCATCCGCAATCCAAAAAATATCGTCTGACCAGTACCCTAGCTGTTGCCTCATTTCTTCTTGTACAAGTTAGATTGTATGATCCATCACAAGAATTCAAAATTGCCTTCATGGATACTCTTACTCATCCACTCCTTTCTCCCTTTGCTTATTTTACTACCCAAACCTCAACTTCATGAATCTCAACATCTTCCTCTTCTCTGTTCCTTCTTGGATGAATGTTTCTGGGTAAAATTTACAACAGCACTCGAACTGATTTCATACTAAGTTGATGACAAGTAATCTCAAGTGAATAACTAGTGTGTCCCCAAATCCCCAAATTTCCCTGGCTACCACTCTTCCTTTCTCTTAACAGGTAATTTGGAACTCTTTCTCTTCAAACTTCTCACTCCTCCTTCCCATTCTCAGTTAGCATACTTACCATTTCCCTGATGAAATAGAAACAATCCAAATATGTCTCATCACCCAACTACCTCCCTGTTTACACCTTATACTTGGTAGGAGTTACTGTGGACACACTGTCTCAGCTTCTATATGAGGCTTATCACGCCAGTTAAGTGCTGGATCCCATCCCATTTCTGTGCTTAGTCAAAGCACAATTTATATGTAAGATGTTCTGCATCCCCCCAAAAATATTTTGGGGTCCTCTAGGTCACTTCCATCAATACATTGAAGTTTCACTTTCACTATAAACAAAATAAAATAAACACTAAAGCTTCCCCCCTTTTCATTTTATATTGTCCTCAAGCCACTACTCTCTTTCTCTGCTCTCCTTTACACTAAAGCTCTTGAAACTTTTTTTTTTAATTCTCTTGTTGATACCAATTCCTCTCTTCTTTTGCTCTTGAGTCCACTCCATTCAGTCTATTATTAGTCACTCTTCCAAACCTGTTATTTAGATAATTAGCAATGGCATTCGTTGCTAAATCCAGTGATTAATTCTCATTGCTCATCAGATATATTTATAAGCACTATTTAATGTGATCAATGACTTTAGTTTTCTGAGACTCTTTTTTTTTAATTTTCAATTTTGAATTTATTTTATTTTGGCCCCTTGGGAAATCACTTATGATATTTGAATAAGAAAGTTAAATGATCAAAGTTCACTTGAGCATAGACCAAGAACTAGAGAACAGACCTGCAAAAGGAATTTTAATTGCCAAAGAGATGGGTTCTAATCAACATGAGCACAATAGTGGCCATGTAAAGGGAAAGGAAGGAAGGTATAGACCATTTGTATTTTTATAATTTAGAAATACTTATAATTGATTTGATATCAAGGTGAGAGTAATGAAAGTTCTTATTTTTAGTAATAAGAAATGACTATCTAATATCAGTAGCTTACAATACCAAGCACTTATTGGTTCACAATACATGGCACAACTGTGCTTTTGCTGCTGTGACTTGACTTCACTCCTCCCTTCATTACTAGGCCCAGACTAAAGGGGACATCTCTGTCTGGGATATCTCTTCTTGAGACAGAGGGGGAAAGCAGAAGAGTCAGTAGAAACTTGCACTGACCCTTAAAGGTTGTCACAAAGCGCTCGCATTCCATTGGCCGAAAAGTACGTCACCTGGTCAAGGTCAAAATCAGTGTGATAGACCTGTATAATCATGTAAGAGGAAGATGGGTGGAATACTTGTGAATAGCAGTACAGTTCCTTAGAGTGGCAGTTCTCTGTGGTTTCTGTCTCTTAGAGTGATTGTGAGTGTGATGGGCAGAACAAGAGCTCTAGAAGAAAGGATGAGATTGTGAAGAAGGACAACAGGTTCCATAAGAAACATGTTGTGTATGGCATGAACGTCCAGGAGATGTCAGGAAGACATTTGAAATAGAAACAGGGACTTAGGGTAAAGGTTAGCTGAGGATTTTGAATAGATCCAAGAACAGATCATTTAGCAATGCTTATGTTTTTGCAAAGGTGGTTAATAAGATGTAAATATAGGAAATTGTAGTTAGTTCATGAGTACAAATGTTGAGTAAAATATAATGTGATAAAAACATGCAGTGTGATCTACTGTTAAGTTATCTAGACTTATTCAGCAATGGGTTCCAAGTTGTATGGATTCATCAAAGAGATAATAGGCATAATCTCAGGGCTCCAAGAAGTGGGCTTACTTTCTTGCCTAGCCATTTTGTACCTTTTAGGTAAGATGAAGCAAATTATTTAATTTTTATCTTCAAGTCTATTTCCTTCTCTGCAAAATTAGTAAACAATAGCATTTATCCTTTCAACAATTCAGTAAGGATAAATGCTATTATTAAAATGAGATAATGCCTAAAAAATGCTCAGAGAGTTCCTGGTTCATTTTAAATCCAATTGGTAAAAGTAGTATTTGCTAACAATTATATAAAAGAAAACATTACTTCTGATTTGTTTACTTTTGCTTTAAGTCTAAGCTTTTTTTGAAGCACATGGTCTTTATTTAATGGTGTTAAAAAATTCTACAGACAACAAAGAATGTCTGGGATGTACATTATTAGCCAATTATAGGAAAATGCAAATAAGATTAAATTCAATTTTAGAATGTATGCAATACTTTATTAATAACATATTCATTTCTAGATTCATTATGTCCAAATGCTCAGTTCTTGATTCTTGTAAGAATATGGCTGGCAACATGCCTATGTATTGCTACTGGTAATATTAGACTAGTTAAATTATGAAAGGCTATTTGGACCATATTAATTCTATTTACCTTCCACCTCTTAAAATTTTATGCTCAATAAGGAATCACATGGTAATGAACATTGTTTTTAAAAGGATTAATTATTGCAGAGGAACCATTCCATTTGGTATGAAGAAATAAATGAAGACACACTGTGGAAGTTGCCTAGAATTTGGAACCTGGAAAGAAATATCTATTCAACTGCCAGCAGTTCTGCAGCCCATTTGTGGCCCAGATTCACTATGCATTTGGTCCTTTCCTCTATTTCCATTTCTTTCTATTGAGAAATGTCATTGTCTGCATGTTGGGACTCCAGTGGTTTTACTGGCCATTCTTCATACTAGTTAAAAAATAACAAAAAATAAAAAAAACTTAGGGGCTAGGGATATGGCTCAAGTAGTAGCATACTCACCTGGCATGCGTGAGGCACTGGATTCGATCCTCAGCATCACATAAAAATAAAATAAAGATATTGTGTCCACCTAAAAAGCTAAAAATAAAATAAAATAAATATTAAAAAAACTTCAATGAAGATTTTCCTTGTGACTTCAACACTTTTTCCTACTTTTGAATTAACTGTCTATAACATCTTAAAAGCTGACAATGAAACAATTTGAATTCTAAAGCCTATAGCCCATATTGCTCTTTTATGTTACCTTGTGGTTTTCCCGTCAAGTGGTATTTGTTGTTTGTTTTCTTTAAGCATCACCATCCATTTATTAGGCTGCAGGGCTAATAAAAACCCAGACTTCCATATGAGGCTTACAGATGTTGTTGAATTATAAAAATTAGCTTCAGGTCTGGCAGTGATTTTCTAAAAATAGTTCTGTTCATCTCACTAAAATTGAGGATTTCTTTGCTAAGCTGCCAAGACACATAAATCTTCTAGGAGAACTGATTTTGTAACAGACCTTGACATGTATGAGCTAATTCTAGAAATCAGACTTCTAGAAGAAAACCAACAGCCTCAGAGAGGATTAACAATTATGTTGGTGTCCATATGTGTGTTCAGTTCTGTATGGCACAGAGAAGTTTGGAAGACACTTGACATGTTAGGAAGGAACCCAAAAGTACATGGATGTTACCAAAATAACTTCCTGAGAGTTGCAATGCAAAGGAAAAATGGGTGAGAAGTGAGTGGCAATCTGAAGAGAATTTCATGCTCAATTTTATGTTGTTTGACTTTTAAAAAATCTGATCACTGCCATGTTAGTGGGTGTTTAACATAGTAATGGTCAAGGTAACTAGCATTGTAAAATGCAAGGTCTCTTCTTATCTTTTTCTAGAAATAATAATTCATAAAATTCTAGTAGTAAAGTGAATTCTTTTTTTAAAAAAATTTTTTATATACATATGCCATGAATGCTTTAGGATTAACATGTCCTGCTAATGATTTTTACATGTAATTAAAGATATGTTTATTCTAGTTTTATACATAAATTCCTATTTTAGTAAGTTTTTTTCATTGCTGTGACCCAAAGACCTGACAAGAACAATTGGAGGAGAAAAAGTTTATTTTGGCTCATGGTTTCAGAGATTTCAGTCCATAGATGGCCCACTCCATAGTTCTGGGTCTGACGTGAGGCAGAACATCATGGCAGAAGGGCGTGGCAGAGGAAAGCAGCCCAGAACATGGACACCAGGAAGCAGAGAGCTCTGGACCAGGAACAAAATATAAATCCGGAAGGCACACCCCCCAGTGATACACCTCTTCCTCTAGCCACACCCTACCGGCCTATAGTTCCCACCCAGTTAGTTCATATCAGTGGATTAATCCTCTGATTAGACTACAACTCCTCATAATCTAATCATTTGGCCTCTGAATGTTTTTGCATTGTGTCTCACCTGAGCTTTGGGAGACACTACAGATACAAACCATAACAACCTCTAATAGATTAATATTCAGTTATGCATCAAAATGATTATTATAAACTGTTGTGTTTTTTTTTTCCTGAAAGCAATATAACATCACACAAAGCTTTTTTTTGAATATATATTTTTTTAGTTGTACACAATGTTTATTTTATTTATTTGTTTTTATGTGGTGCTGAGGATGGAACTCAGGGCTTCACATGTGCTAGGCGAGTGCTCTACTGCTGAGCCACAACCCCAGCCCCCCCCACCCCACCCCCGCAGAAAGCTTTTGTTAAATAAAAAGGCCCCACCTCACTTCCAAACAGAAATGATTTTAACATTTTTTTTCCTTTTTTCTTTCTTCATATACATATTTGTTTTGACTAGTATAAAAAATACAAATTGTATTCATTTTTATATTTCTTAACATGGAAAGGTTTTTATGATTGTAGTTAGCAACAACTTTATTGTTTTAATTATATAATTCATACAATACATAAATTACATTAAAATCAGTTGACAGATCTGAAATGCACATAAAGCAATCAGTTTCAAATAGGCAGATCATAAACAAAATATAGCAGGTTTAAATATAAAACGATTCTATAATTATCTTTTCTTTCCAAGTATCTTTCCTACAAAGAATAAAACACTATTATCATAGAATGTGTAAAGAATTATTATTTCAAACAATCAGCTAGGTGGACAAAGAAGGAAGGCATACATTAGTTTTCAACTTCTTTCACTTTCATTTTTCAGCAGTTTTTTGAGACATACTATCAATCATATAAACTCAGAGGTAATGCTAATAATGTCCTCATTAGAAGAGAAAATGTAAAGATTTTTATCTGACTTCTTCCTTCTTTTTTGTTCTCTTCTCAAGAGGGAAGCCCAGGAAGCAATTACAATAGGAAACTTCCAATCCCAGGTGCTGCTACTCTTGTGACTATTACAGTAATATAGGTCTTGCTTTTCTTAGGCCACAACTCCACATGTTTACAGGGGTCCCCAGAGAATTTGAGGATATGCTGCCCACTCAAAATCTGAGAGCATAAACTGGGGAAAAGCTGTGTATCCCCCATCCCTGCACGGTGGGATCAAAAACAGACATATTATACTAGCAGAGGTGGGATCTGGAAAGATACCAAATATTTATGCATGCTAAAACCCAGAAATATCTCTGCTTATCAGTATTTAGATTAGTAGTCTTAGCCTTTGACCTTTCAGAAAGAACTCTGCAGTTCATCGTCATAGCTGCTCATTGATATCTTGGCACTGGGGATTATGGTTAGATTCTGTCCTCTACATGTTGTGAGACCAGGATCATAGGCATGTGTGTATTATGCATTCTTCTTACAAATATGACTAGTCAAATAGTTTATTTTGGGTATTTAGTCAACTAATTTACTGTCCTTCCCCACTATTATCATCACCCAAGCCCCAATAAAAACAACAGAATTTAATACATTTATAAATTCAAATTTCTTCCCTCTGTAATTTTAATTCAGGCAGTGAAAATAAGTTAATATAGGGGAGACAAATCAGGAAGAAATAAATGCTAACCTATATGGTGAGGGTATGATTATTAAGGAAGAATTCACATGACCATGATAACATATTTTTAAAAACATTCCATTTTAACATGAAAAGAAGACACTTTAGAGATATGAAAAATTGTGATATATATGTATAATAAGAATTGTAATACATTTATTTAAAAAAAAGAAAAAGAAATAGATAAAAGAAAGAAAGAAAGAAAGAAAGAAAGAAAGAAAGAAAGAAAGAAAGAAAGAAACAAGGCACTTTGCTTTGGTTAAAGAAGCAAACTAGTATATCTGATTTGCCCCTAGATCCCTTAAGTACTTAAGGGATACAGTGTACTTCCCACAATACTTCAAATACGTATACTTCCCAAAGTTACATGGTATTTGACTTTCCAGAGATTTTCTTTTCTTATTTTTAAGAGGTAATAAAGTTAACTTATCTTGCTGTGTCTGCACAGCGAATGAACAACTGACCGATAGCAGGCTGTGAGCCAGCTGAGAAAATAAAAGTCTAAAGAAATATTAAGAAATAAAGACAAAAGACTTGAAAATGGTTGAATAGTAGGATTTAGTGGGTGACCATCTGTGATAGAGGCTGGATTTAACAAAGAAGAAAAGCCCATGTCTTTTATTTTATAGGCAAACACATCAAAGTGTTTCAGTGTGAAAAACTTCTTGAGGTAAACAGAAGAAAGTTTGAGAAAAACATGGTTGGGGATTAACAGATTATGTTCATCTCTTCTACCTCTGGGCATCAGGGATTTGAAATCAAGACTTTTTGAACTGGTGAATTTCATGATAAGCACAGAATCTCTCCCATCAACAGGAGTCATCTTGCAAATAGGTGATATCCTGGTACCCTTGTACCACAGGGTTCCCAAAAGCAGTGCATCGCTATCGAGGCTTTCACATAGTTCAAAGCAATGATTTATCAACTGCCCAAACATATTTCAGTTATTTTTGTTAGCTTAGATGATGAAATTTAGGCTTGCCATTATGAAAGATTTTTATTTTTTTTAAATCAAGTTTGGATGCATGAGTAACTTAAGGTCAAAAGTAGAAATTAGGGCCATGCCATTGTATGGAAATACTAAGCATTTGACAGACAGTTGGTTCCCTTCTCCTTCTTCAGTATATGTAGACTGATACCCATGATTGTCAGTGACATCTGTCCTTCTTGATAGTACTTCTTTAGCCATACACTTAACCCTTAAAGAATCAATGTGCATCCTAGTCTTCCAGGTTATCCATCCAATCTCACCTTCCATTCTTCACACAGCCCATCTGAAAAATCATGCATGCACTGATATCTCTCTTTAACCCCTCTATTTGCCTTTACTCTCCTTTCTCCATGTATTCAAAATTACCTTTCTCAAACTCAGGTTTGAGCTCTTATTCTTCTCTGTGCTATCTGGCATTTATATTATCTTGTTTGCTTATTTTATCAATTCACCTCTATCACCATTTTGCAAAGTTAGAATCTTTATGCAGATTTATCTATCTTGTGTATGCACTATCCTATGCATCAACTGTTTGCTACTGTACTTTATATACAGCTTCCTCCCCCCAAAATATTTTGAAAGTCAACTTAAGTTTATAATATTCTTATAACCATACTTCTTCCATCTCACTGCTTCAAGTTAATGTGTATAGTGTAACACTAAGCAATGGAAAATTCAAAGATGTCAAGAAATGTATCCAAGTGTCTAATTTAAGATTGTCTGAATTTAAAATCTCTGCTGCTAACACTAACTACATTGCCTGAATATGTCTGTGATAACTCACCCTAGGAATTTGCCTTAAATGATTCCAATTTGCTAAATTAAAATAAAGTATCTTTGGACTATTTCCCCAGTGATCATGGTACTGTAGACATTAAATAAAGCTTTGTTGTTAATATATTATGAACCCTGTTGCAAAGTAACCCTGAACACTGCTTTTATAGGTTCTGCTCTAAGTTGCTACCCATATATTTTTAGTTTCTCCAGAACAAAAACTGCTAGAGTTGACACATCACACAACTGTCTTTATGACCTATCTTTAAAGTGATAAAAATGCTACTATAATAGTTGCTCTCATATTTCTAAAATTCTCTGGCTGCAGAGATAAAAGTCAAAAAGATGTGAAAATTCCATAACAGTCTTTTCATGGGTTCTATCCTTTCACTTCCAAACTCACAATATGTTGAAGTGAAAGATGGATAGTATTTTGTAAAGCATCAGAGCTATGTCTATGCTCCATGCATATGTGAATATGTCCAAACAAAAAACTTTAGCTTTTTACTCAACTAATATGTTGGTAAATTAGGTAATGTAACTCAAAAGTGTGAAATTTACATTTTAAAATTCCTTTTTGAAATATATCTACTTGCTAATTTGACAACTTAATGAAGATAGTACTTATTTAAGATATGTGTTTAAGAATATAAAAAAATACCTACTAATTTTTATTGATACATCTAGATTAAAAACTCAATTGACTATAGTAATACGAACAATCTTATTTTGTAAACTTAAATTTGACTTTAGAATAAGATTATAATGGCACTATTGACCATGTCTTGCTAAAATGCAAATCTGATTAATATGAACAATTTTAAACTATAGAAAAGTGGAAGTTCAGGAGCTAACTCTATAATAAACCTTCATTGTTTAGTGTTTGGTTGGCCAAAAATGCAAAACAAATGTTAACTGCAAATAATATATTGCTCAGATCTAGCATATAATAATTCTGTTAATGTGCTGCATGTCTTGTACAGTTTCTTCATTTCTTCCCCTTTTATTTCCATTTTAAAATCTAGAAGAAATTTGTAGAATCATAATTATATTCAGTTCATTTTTAAAAATATCATGTTATTACAAATTAGAGTTGTGGCAATTGAAAGAAAGAAAATGATAATTTAATTTTCCTAATTTTTTCAACCCATGGAATTCATTCATAATTCATTCAGCAAAATCCCAGACCTATTGTATAAACGCACTGAGCACACAATAGTGCATAAGACAATCCGGACATAGATTTCATATGGCTTAGATTGTTGCAGAATTTATTGAATTCTTGAGAAATGTATATATGTATATATAAGTCAAGGGTTATTTTAATTTTAATTGTAAATAGGTACCCCTGCAAAGTAGGAGGAAAACGAGGCAAGGAGAGATCAGCCCTATATATATAATTATTGATAAGTATTCATAGGGGACCAGAGTATATAAAATAATAGATCTTTAAATGTGTGCATTCACTTGGTATAGTAATATTTTTAACACTAAAAAGAAACTCATTTCACCCTTTGAAAGTACTATTTTCAAAATTGTTTGATCTGTTTTTAATTGATCTTAAAATTCTAAGGAGTTTCAGGTCAGGAGATGCAGACCTTTTGTTTCTCCCTGTTATAAGACACAGCAAGGTATTTACTTGACTTTCATATATCAAGTATTAGCTGGATGTTTGGTTAAACCCCCTGGAGAAATTTGCCAAGAAATATCTACTTTCTGAAATAATTTTTATTTGGTCAAACACTAGATGACCAGGTTTGTTTCTGTTGATCTTCATATAGACTGAGTAAACACATAATAAATCCCTGAAGAATGAATGAATAAATGAAAGATGAATGATTTAATGATAAGCAATAAATATGAATCACTGGGTGACATTTTCAAAATTCTGTGGCTAAATTTGTGACTGCACTCTGTGGAAACAAAAAGATTCTGGTATAGCTTTTATATAAGGAATTTTTACTCTCTTGTTATTCAACTGAAAATGAGCTAAAATTAAAGGTATCTGTTTTATGCATTCTTTATGCTTATTGAGGACAAAAGCTAATTTCACATATCCTTACATAATCATCTGTTAGTGAAGCGGACTTGAAATTTAGGACTTGCTCAAAATAACAGAGAGAGCATTTTAAGTTTGGGTTAGGAACTTCAAAGTACACTGAAATCTCACAGAATGTGAGGTTGTGATCAAAGTAATACAGCAAATTCCAGTATAATTTTTGGAAATAAAGCATTTATCATCACTATTGTATAAAAATTTTGTCAGTGCAGTGGAAAAGCTATAGGAACGAGAGGGATAAATTCTCTGCTTTAGTTTGGCAAAACAAAGGGACTCTAGGGATCAAAACAAAAACCTGAAGAATATTAAGCAGAGAATCAAACTCTTGAGAAAGACAGACATGAAACATATAAATTTCTTTTTCCTAGTAAGTGTTATTTCTTACCCAAAGTCATCATTAATATTACATTTAAGAGATATGTTGATTCCAAAGGACTGTTTTAGCAGAGACAAACAAGTCTTAAAAATGGTTTTATTTTTATTATTGCCTCCATTTTTAAGGATAATTTCTGAAGCATCAACTTAGACTATAATTGAAGAATTAGACATTTATGCCACGTGTCTCTTCATTTAGGAGTTTATATAAAATCACTGAAGGAAAAGTTGTTAAGTCTTTTGTCAGTTGAGAACTTCCTTTTAGCACATAGCTATGAAGTCTGCTTTTCCTTTATACCAAAAGCAATCTAGGAAATACTTATGTCAAATGACTGAGATTTACTATTATGTCCAGGTTGTCAAGTAATAGAATATGTATTTTTAATTGAAATGAGTCAACAATTGTAATAGTTTGATGCTTTAATGAGAAGAAAATAATTATCAGACAAAAAAATTATACTTGGTAAATTACAAGCAATTACTTAGAAGATAGCAAATTGCATATTTAAATATGGAGGATGATATTATATTAACATATATTAATATCCTAAGCCATTTAACCTTTTGAGGTCATAATTATAATACTTTGTAAACATGCAGTGATACATGTGTACCATTGTACTTATCCTAAAAGAAAAACAGGAAAATGATGAGCATTGAAGAAAGAATAAAGGTGATTTCAATTACCAAGTTATATATCTGAAGCAAACAACAACAAGCATTGTGCCATACACATCAAAAATATTTTAACAATATTTTTTGGTAGCTTAGTTGATATTTCATGTAATACATTACTTTGTCAGTATAATCCTCTAAGCAAAGCCTATGAGACCTCACTATCAGAATATCTGGCAAGTTATATAAGTACCTTATGAAGATATTTGAAAAATTGCTTAAAGTGATCTATCAACTGTTTCAGTCAATTCAGACTCAATGAGCAAGAGCAAAAGAGAGAAAAAAGGACAGAGAATATGAATAAATATGAACATAAGCACAATTGAAGTAGTGCTGATTTTTTATTCTACCTTCTACTCAAGGAACCCATGCCCCAGAGTGAGTGCAGATGGCAGAGTTAAATTTGGCTTCTGTAGAGTGAGATAAGCAATGAATGATTCTAGAGTTTAAGATATGTTTCTTTCTTACATCCTGCCTCCTCAGTGTAAGATATAGACTTCATATAGAACTGATTTTTTTTTAAATTGCAGTATGTTCTAATGGGTCTGAATGAAATTATCTAGGGAATAAAGTATTGATAAAGAAAGGAAGATTTGTGGAAAGACTTTAACTTATAAATGCTAGATTTCCATCTTTGCCTCATTTGAATTTTTACTGGAACCCAACCAGTCTTTTGTGTATTGATATTTGAAGTGAAAAAACGTTACCAGATTGCTACAACTTTTTTCAATTATTTTCATAAGGGCAAGAAATGATCAGGAGGGTTAAGATTTTTTAGTGCTCCAAAAATGAAATATTTCAGTCTTATGTAAATCTACTTGTTAATTTCAACATATATTTGAACATATTTATAAAATTTTTGTAGACAACACTAAAAAAAATCTGTTCATAACTACCAGCAGGTAGATCACGTTCTAATGAAAAACAGGTAAGTAAAATAAGCAAAAACAATTTGGTGAGAGAAGTCCTGTAATGAGGATTATGAATGTTTGAATTGGATAGTCATAAAATACAGAGGGAGGTCATATTAGACACTGGGTGTTTGAAGATTTTTGAGGAAAGATGATTTCTAAAGACATGTAAGAGTTAGTCTGAAAAAATGTATATTTAGAGAAATGCAGTTAAGAATGTATGGATTCATAAAATTAGGAGAACATCTGAAGAAGTGCTAAGTGGCTCAATGTGACTCTGTAGGGAGGCAATGGGGAACTAGGTCAAGCCAGGCAAAAAAACAGAGTTTGATGAGTCTTTATACCATGATGAGATTTTTCAGAAATTATTGTGGCTCTTTGAAGTCTGCGTTGGCAACCCAGAGCAGAAGCAGAGATTCCAATTAGGATATTAGAGCAAGAGCCTACTGGGAAATGGTGAAACTAGTAGCAGTGGAGATGAAGAGATGCAGACGGAGATAATGCAGATCTGATTGAACTTGGTGAGCAGTTGGATATAGATTGAAATAAGGCAATATTTAGAGAAATATAAATTTTTTTTCTTGGGCAGATGCTTCCATAATAGTACTCCATAATAATAAAGTACATAATAGTACTTTATATCATCTCTAGATAATTTATAATATTTAATACAAGTAAATGCTTTGTAAATAATTGATATGCTATAATAGTTAGATGATAATGACAAGAGAAGAAGTCTATACATGATTAATACAGGTGCAGGTTTTTTTTCCCAAAAAATATTTTCAATGTACATTTGGTTGAATCTATGGATTCAGAACTCAGGAATATGAAGGGCTAAACATATACAAATTTATTGGCTACAGAGGTTAGTGGTAGCCCTAAAAAGAAGCCAGAGTATAAGAATGAATATAGAAGATGCCACAGGCTTAGAATGAACCCAACTAATAAAACCCATCTTCTGATTAAACATCTTGACTCATATCAGCCTGAGAAGAGTATTCAATATCTTGTATGCCTGAAGCTAAATCACATGGTAGTAGATTCAGTATTTGGTAAAGAGATAAAGTTTCAGTTCTCCAGGACAGTCTTATGAGTTGGTACCTCATAGGTAGGTCCAAACCAATTACCTGACGTCCCCTATGCTTATAAAATGAAACCTCATTCTCTCTCTAAGAGGAGCATGGAATAATTTCATAGATGTTAGAAAGTACCGGAAGGGGAGCTGCTTTTCCCTAAGTCTTTACATCTTTCTTTCTGGCAGGCTCTTCTGTTTGCCCTCACCAAATCCTGGGAAATTGATTTCTGCTCTCGTGAAATAAAAGCTCTTTATTTGAGAGGAAGGAATGGCTGCCCCATTTGTCAAAGTTCTTTTTGTTATTGGGTATCCAATCTCTTCTGTTTAGGTTCTGAACTTTTTCATCTCCTATAAATCCCCTAACTGCTGCTTGTACTAGGACTCAGTGACCTCTCTCGCTTGCTTTTCTTCTGCCCTGTTCATGCCCTAACTCTGGTCTGTCTGCCCAAGGTGTAAGAAGGTCCTGGGTAGCAATAACAATCTAGGGACTGAAATCCTTTTCTGACAAGGAGCACAAACTACATGGAAGTTACTAAACAGGGTTCAGAATGGAGACCAGCATGTGAGATGTAAAGCAGTGGCTAGGGAGCAGCTGGCCATGTGTTAGACCTGAAGATAGCTTAGCCAAGAATCAGCAATCAGACACTGATGGTGAAATGTCAGAAAACGAAGGCGCCTGGGTTGTGTCAGCTCAACCCACTTTTCAGACTTAATCTTGTTCCTCTGTTAAGACGATTTATGTGCTTTCTTGCATTTTTCTTTTCTTCCATATCCATGCATACAATATAAGGAGACAGCAGTAGGCTGTTTGTGCTAGAAAATATAAATGGCCGTTTCGAAATTGTGCCAGACAGGATCTGCTGCAAGTTTTCATTGTTACTGCTGCCATCTGTTGTTCTTCAGTAGGGGGATATGAATTTCTTGGCGAATGTCTCTCTAATTCTGAACTATCTTTCACCTTCTCCTAGACATATTCATTCAAGGGAGTGGCTTTTCAGAGGAGTATTCTTTACTAAGGCAATGTTCTAAATGTTTTAAAATGGAAGCATCTGGAATGTTTTATAATACAACATATTTTGTATCTTAGAGCAAAAAATATTTCTTCAGTGTTAGTATTTAACTCTTAAAAATAAACATGTTTTATTGCATTCTTACTGCTTGAATGTATGCTGTTTCAAGAAGATAAAGCAAAACAGATTTCTGTCTTCGACCTTGTTCACAGTCGAACATCCTGAGTTGTAGCTAAGTTGTTGAGCTTTATCTAAGCTCTTTTATTTCTATATAATGTTTCCCTTTTCATTCAACCTTAAAATTATAGTAATTTGGGCACTTCTGTTCTTCTGAAAGAGATAGCTAATGCCAAACGTATTTCAAACAAGAAGGAGGGTTTTCGAGAGGGAAGATAATTTAGCTGAGGCTTAATAGCAATGATTGCTATTAAGTAGGATGCCTGTAACTAAATGTTCAGATATCCAAACAATAGTCTGTGAATTCTCAAAACTGAACATTGTATGTTTTCTAAATTAAGATCAAAATTGTATCTCTATACTATCCTGATGACTTCTATATTCTTTGCTTTCCATATGATGCCATTCAGTAATGTTTTATAAATTAATAAATGAAAAAAACATGCTTGGTGATCATGGTTTAGAATAATAGATAATTTTTACAATTTTTGAGAAAGATTTTCAATGGCTTAAGTTCTTAATT
Organism: Callospermophilus lateralis; assembly: GCF_048772815.1. Taxonomy (NCBI): domain Eukaryota; kingdom Metazoa; phylum Chordata; class Mammalia; order Rodentia; family Sciuridae; genus Callospermophilus; species Callospermophilus lateralis. The sequence goes on from NC_135308.1 coordinate 128,203,007, forward strand.
AAGCATATATACACATGTATATATGTGTACATCATACATATATACATATATGTATGTATGTTTACATTATAAGTTATAGTTGGTCTTTAAAAAAAAACTCTCAGCATCAGTATAATTTTTAGAGTAGCATGATATTACTGTAAGAAAATTAACAGATACATCAGATACTACAGTTGCTGATCACTAAAAAAAGCCTACATATCATATATTAAGACTTTATAAATAAATCATAATAATAAATAAGAAAGGAAGCATCAATAAGTGGACTCTGAGGAATTCACCATCTATAAAATCAAAGAAAATAGAGTTTCTCACCTTACCACAGAATGCAATATAAAAAAATAAAAAGAGGATAAATCAATTAATATGTGCAAAATTCCCTGGGAGAAGATACTATAAGATAAAATTTTAAAAATTAATAGAGTTGTTTAAAGCATTTTTAAAATTTTACATAAAGATGTCATAAAAATAAGTGTAGAAACAGAATAGTTCCAGGAAATATTAAAACATTTTAACATATAAAAATAAATTACAGATTATTTGAAGTCCATTGCAAAACATGTTAAGGACATAGACAATTTATGGAATGAAAATAGCTAATAAAACAATGGAAAACTCATCCTCCCAATTTGGTAAATGTAACTTAAAACTACAATTAGCAATTATTTTCGCATGTTAAGTGTTTGTAAACTAAAGAAAATCATACTACCTGAGAGCATCCGGGGATTTTTAGATTGGTACTCTCATGCAGCTAGGCTGGCAGGATATAAAATGACCTGTGTTCTTCAGATGTTAAATTGTATCTGCTATGTTTCAGAGTTTCTGATATTTATGTTTCAAATGAATCATTGATTCTTCTAAGAATTTACTCTAGGAAAATAATCATGAACATAATTTAATATTATATGCAAAGATATTCATTGCATTATTTATAATAGAAAATTATAAAATATTTTGTATGTCTTAAAATACAAATGGTTATAGATTTATACTTTTATAAAAATATACTAGTGCATATGAAGTGATTGTATATTCATTTATAAATTATTTACAGCAACTTACAGTTGTTAAAATCATTATAATATAAAGTGAATGAATACTCTATATACACGTAGTATAATCAGATAGATCTCAACCAGGTAAATTTACATGAATATGTGTAAAACGTCCAAAAAATGACTGTGCATAAGTCCTTAAGTCTTTTATTACTGGCTAGAATTATAGATTATTTGCTTTGCCATTTTTATGTATTACTAGACTACTCAATTTTCAAGAATGAACATATATTGACTTTTGAAGCTGTATAAGTTATAAAAAGATATGAGATAGTAGTCCTTGTAGATCCTTGAATTAACTTTCATCTGTGTCATATATTCTTAGTTTATCACAAAGACTTTTAAATAAACTTTTGCATATTTCAACCATATAATATCATCATAAAAATGAGCATTGAAATAACCTTAATACACTACTATGATACTGTTCCAGTAATATGTTTAAATGAATTAATAACATTATTTTATCAGGCTTATTATTTCAGTTCATATAATAAAAAAGATGATTTTTCTCTGCCTCAGATATCATTAAAATATAAAAATATGCCTGACTGCATAAATCAATTTTAAACTAACATTATTTATTACATTTTATCAAGTCTACCTAGGGCTTCTTTTTATAAAGAATGAGGACTTTTCATTTTGTTTATCTGTCCCTATCTGATGCTACAATAGAATAACTGTAAATCTTCATCATTTGTTTTTTACTGAAAATAAAAGGAAATGAAAAGGTCAGTGCACAGTTTATTGATTGTTCTCCTTACACAGAATCCACATAGAATTAATGTTAGTCTATATTAATATTTCATAGATAAACTGAGAGCATTATGTACTAAAAAGAATGAAATGGGAAGACTTTAACTTTCTGTGTATTTGAATTTTGGGTTTACCAAGGACACTCTTAAACTATGGTACAGTAATCTCACTTAGGCTTCTAGTAATAGTACCAAGTAATAGTACCAAGTTCAAAGTTAACTCCAGATTAGGATTATGGTTTGAGTCCTCTTGATGGATTATTTCTTGCTTTTCCAATGGAAGAGGTTAATTAGAATCCTTTTTTCTCTTTCCCACATTCCCACCAAGAGCAAACACTACTGTGTTTACTTCAGAATGTATCTTGAAACTGCCTTCCTTAATTTACTTGTAATTCTTTATCAGAAACTGAAAATGTCACACTAGTCTGTTCCTTACAATCCCCACTTCCATTCTTACTTATCTCTAATATGTGCATGATACTAACACCCACACCAGGCTAACACATGCCTGTTCTCCCAGCAACTTGGGAGACTGAGGCAAGAGGATAACAGGTTCCAGGGCAGCTTTAGTAATTTAGTGAGACCCTGTCTCAAATTTTGAAAAAGGGCCAGGGATGTAGCTCAGCAATAAAGTAACATGGGTTCAGTCCTTAGTACTGTAAAATAATAATAAGTTTAATAATAAATAACAATAATAATAAAAACTTTTAAGTGTGCTTAGTTCATTTTACTGCCTAATTGTACTTGCATGAAACTCCAGTTCTTTACTGTTGTCCATAAAATTCTTCAAGGACTGGCCCTACTTACATTTTCCATCTTGAAATGTACACCTTTTCTGTTGTCTACTGCACTAGTCCCACTACTGCTCACTTGATTTTTGATCTGGGTTTTACACTTGATGTTTCCTCTTCTTGTATTGTTCTTTCCTCTCCCTCTTTCACAGAGGGCTTGTCTTCACCCTTTGTTCATCTACTTAATGCTATTTTTAAATGACCACCTCAATGAAACAGGTTTTTATTCATCCAGAGTCCTCGCTCACTCGCTCCCTCTGTCTCATTGATTTTCCTGTCACTTCTATCCCCTTTATTTTTACCATAATCCATAATTACTTAAACATTTGTTATTAGAATGAGTAAATGAATCACAGCTGATGGCTGTAGTTTGTGACTGTGCAAAACCAGATCATTAAAGAGATGCATTAAACCACAATCAAGGTGAGCAGGGAGACTGTGAGGGAGAAGCCACTGTCCTTGCCCTCAGTCACAATCTTAAGAATGAAACAGCTCTGTAAGCAGATAAATTACAGCATAATGGAAGCACAGTTGCAATGAACACAGATGTGGAAGAATTAAAATTTTCTTGGAAATCATGGAAGGATTCACAGAGGAAGTGATGTTTCAACTGGAGTCTGCACCAGTTGTTATCTCCATCCAGTTGAATAAATACTGAGCAGTGGCAGGAGGAAACACCTTCAAAGGTGGAAGAAATTTTATTTGAACCACAATAGAAATCATACAAATTTTAAAGGTTGAAATGTATTTATTTAACATAAGATCCTTTTGTTTATGACTAATTATTTGTACTTAGGATTATTCAGTTCAAAAATTCCTTCTAATGACCTAGTCTTTTTTTCATGGTAATAAAATATTTTTTTTCCAGGGAAATGCTGAATAAATCTTTCCTGAAATAACACTACATTGCTTTCTATCAATGACCCTGAAGTAATATAGAGTTTACACTTCAGTGGTTGCAATGCTCAAACTTGACAGGTGGTGTATTGTGTTTGCTGATAAAAAAAAAAATTTAAAAAGTAGTGTAGGATACAGTGGTTTTTGTGCTCATTTAGTTTTAAAGAGAAAATCATTTATTTAATATTTTGATACAAAAACTCAAAGTCTAGACAATTAATTCTCAGTATTTTTACTATTATTGCAAAGGTCATTATGTCTAAAAAATATTTTAGAAGATATGTGTGTCTCTTTATGGGTGTTAGTTAAGTAATACTGATAAACAATGGGGGAAAACCTATCCTGGAGTATATGATAGGATTCTTCAAACTGATGCCTTTATTTTGTTGTACAAATGTTATACACTTTTCTCTTAAAAACAAGAAGCACATCCATGAGTTTTTACAAAATTATTTCATAAATAGCTAATGTTACCTTATATTTTGTTTGATGAAGTGGTTATTTTTTATTTTAATAAATATTTAGCAAATATGATTAGAAAAATGATGAATTTGCTTAATAAATTTATCTTTTTGAGGTGCTCAAAAATGAAAATAAGAACATTTGATTTTAATTTTAGTACTCAGAGTAGGAATGGAGTAGGTAAGGAATTAGGACCTGGTTTAAGACCTGCCAATGAATCAATGGTGTCCAGAGGACTGAGATGTAGGCAGGCGCAGCATTCAGAAATATAAAGCAGTGCATAATATTCTACTCATGCTTGGTGATTTAAAATCCAATTAGGTAACTACTGTCAGCATTAAAAATCATGTGGGCAGGTGGTCATTTCTTATTGATTTATTAAAGTAAGTGCTTAGTGAATATCTATTGTGATCAAGGGTTTTGCACCCAGTATGTAAACATTTCCAACTTTCACGGATTGTCATATTGGTTGACAATAAAAGGGATAAAGTAATTAAGTATGTAGTATGTTGTATGATAGCAATTTCTAAGGGAAATGCTGTAGTAAGAAGATAGGGAGTATGTGGTGTATAGACAGGGAATCTTAATTTTCAAATAGGATGTCCATGAAAGACCATCTTGAGAAAGTTGTGTATCCACAGGGATCCTAATGAATGGGGAGGAGACACATGCTGATACCTGAAGGAAGAGCAAAATGCTGTTTACTTTACCTCAGGCTCTTGTTTCATATCTGTTTCAATAACATTTACCTAAGAATACTCAGGTGTTGACAAATATTATAACATCCATAGCCATGTTTTCTTTTCTAAATAACAATACAGTATATCACAGCATCAACAAAGTACAGAAACATGTTTATATAACTATGTCTTATTTTAATTTTTAGTAAAACAAAAAAAAATGCCCATTCAAAGGTTAGGACCTAGTAGGTACTTCTGTAGAAATCAAAAATGTCATGTGAGTAGAAACATTGTCATGGTTGTAATTGGATTAGTGTTGGAGCAGAGTACACCAGGAGGGAATCAGTAGTAAGCCTGTTCCTTGATTTCATTAATGAAAAAATTGAATAGAGTAGCAGATTGAGACTGAAGTTAGTGTTGAGTGTCTGAAGTATAGGAATGTTATTTTTAACAGAATTTCTCTTTTGTTCATGATTAAGTAGGACAGTTGACTCAGTGATATGAAATATCAAAAAGGCCGACTCGAATACCTGCCATATAAAGTGCTCCTACACCAAAAAATAGGAGTGTGCTAAAAGATTATTTCTCTACAATAGAATTTTTCTCTAGAGTGGCATTTTCCTCTGAAATCACCTTTAAGCCTGCAAAATTTTTATACCTTTATTTAATTAATATTTCACAATTCCTAATCATTAAAAAACAGAAAAAAATAAATAAGTTGAATCTATAACACACTTCTTTTCAAGCATGTTTGTCTCTAAGGGTGAATCCAGAGGTAAATGTGGGCTACAGAGCTAGAAATGCATCACCAGATAACTGAAATTAGCCCCACTGAGATACTGAACACCAACAATCTAAAAAAGCATGCTACAACAATCATTTTCTTTTTAGAATAGCTACTGATCTAGTGTATATTCAAATAGTAATCTGCCTAAATGTTTACTTTTTTTCCTTGACATTCTATAAAATTTGTACTCTTCTGTGTTGTAATCTATGCAGCAAGCCATGTGACCACCACCACAAACCTTCACTCCTTCACTCCTTATCACTGACCTTCACTAGGTGTCCTTAATTCTCTAGTTTTTCCTTTTTTAAATAAATCACATAAATAGAATTGTACAGTATATAGCATATTCAGTCTGCCTTCATTCACTTAACAAATTCGAAATTTAGCCAGGTTGTTGCATGCATCAGTGATTCATTCCTTTTAGTTGCTAAAAAAAAAATAATAATAATGCTGGGATGGGATGAAGATCTTTGTAAATAAATCTTAGTTCTCAAGTCTAAATATTTATTTAGAATAGACTCCAAGGTCAAATTTTCAAGTAGTTTTAAGACATTTGATAAGATATTGTGAAATAACCTCAAAACATTATACAAGATATGTTTCTACCAGTATCTCTATCATATGAGCCTTGGCAATATCAAGTAATACTGTAAACCCTTGGGATAATCTTTACTAATCCAATGGGTTAAAATTGCTATATCACCATTAGCATTTTTATTGTTGTGGTTAACTAACTGTACTCTGTATCTGTAGAAATATGGTTAAAAACTCATTATTTACTATGAGTGAGAAATTGGGTGGGTTATTTGACTTCTAGGAGTCTCAGTCTCCTCCTCTATCATCTGAAGATAACAGCAATGCTAAACTTGTTAGGTTGTTGTAAAAATTAATTCAGTTACTAGAAAATGCTCATAAATAATATCTAGTCACTAGTAAGAATCTGCATGTGTTAATTGTTTATTAGCTAGCACCTTTACCTATTAATGAAACTAAATTTATTCATATGATTTTGGAATTTTTGAAAGTTTTCTTTGTGCATACTATATTAATATTCTTTACCTTTTTTCTGTAGACACTTAGTATTATTCTTACTACTTGGAGCTCCAGACAGTAAGAATTTTAAATATTTTCTCTTGCATTTTAGGTGCAATAGAAACCTTTTATGCATTTTATCTTTCACTTTCAGATCACATTTCCAACAGAAAGTAAAACATGTTTTTTAAAGTCTAGTTGGTTTCTTTATGATGCTCTTCATTGCTTTTATTATTTGAAAATTCTTCCTTGTCTAGAGAAAAGAAATATATATATTTCCCAAGATAGTCTTCTACTTTTCATTCTGAAGTCATTTGGAATTTAATTTAAATTGTGATATAAATCTTCATTTTATATTTTCCCATACTATGAATTTTCTCAAGAACTTTCACTGAAAATCTAAATCAAGTTTTTTATTTGTTCTTCTGTTTCCTTGATATTATAGTATCCATTATTTCTTGAATTTTCTTTCTGGACTTAAATATTAAGACAGTGTTAATCATTACATGGGAAAAACATCTTTTTGTTAGTTATGAGTAAGAGACATTTATTCTAGATTGGACTCACATCCTCAGCCCTATTTTGTTTTTAATTTAGAGACAGGGTCTCACTGAGTTGCTTAGCATCTCACTTATGCTGAGGCTGGCTTTGAACTCATGATCCTCCTGCCTCAGCTTCCCGAGCTGCTGGAATTCCAGGCAGCATGCACCACTGCCCCAGCATCTTGATGATGCTTTAATATTTAAGTATATCAGAATGAACACACGCATTACCAAGAAAATGTAAAACTGTCTTTTTTTACAGTTGACATGAAAAAATTGCATGAAGAAATGACAAAGGAACTGATTTTAAAATGAGAGCTTCAATCCCTAGCACTAGCACCAAAAAAAGAGAAGAAAAAGAAAATAATATCAATTAGTGAATTCAACAAGAATGTATCATAGAAAGCCAAGATTCAAAATTCACTGGTATCTTACATACTAGCAATAAAAAGTTGAAACATGAAAATTTTAAATTTGTCATTTATGACAGATGACCAAAAAAACATGATATATTCAGGAATTATTACTGAAAGAAAATAAAGGTCAAAATACATGGAGAGATACTTCTTGTTTCCAGATTGAGCAACTCAAAATTATTAAGATATTAATATTTTTTTACTTGAATCTCTAGATTCATTGTAATACTAGTCAAACACCACCAGGCTTTCCATAGAAGCTGAGAAGCTGATTCTAAAATTGAAATGGAAATATAAAGGCCTAAATAGCTAAAGCAATTTTTCAAAAGAAGTTAAGTATAAATCTAGTTGATGTATATTACCAAATTTCAAGACATAATCTAAAGATACAGGGTCAAGAGAGTGTGATATTTATCAAAGAAGATGCACATGTAGATCATTGGAACAGAAGAGAGAATCTTGAAATAGACCCACACCTATATGATCAAATAGTTTTTAATGGTATATGTGCCAAGATAAAGAAAAGAATAATCCTTTCATCAAAAGATTTTGAATAAAATATGTATCTATACATTAGAAAACTTGTGTACTCCCATTTCAAATTTTATCATATACCTAAATGTAAAAGCTACAACTAAAATATAATTCTTCTAGAAACCATTGGAGAAAAATCTTTGCAACCTTAGGCAAGACAGTGATTTTGTAGGAAAAACTACATTGTGAACTATTAACAATTCTTCCACTTTATCAAAATTATACACTTCATTTTTCAGCCAGACTGAGAGAAAATATCTGCATTAGATGTATCTGAAAAGAATCTGTATACAAAATATGCAGAAAAATATTATGACTCAACAATAAGATAACCCAGTAAAAATTTTGAACATACATGTCACCAGAAAGTTATAAACACATAAACCATTGTTCAGCATCCTTAGTTATCAGGGAAATGCAAATTAACATCATAATGACATACAAGTAGATTGGCTAATATTACAAAAACTGACAGTACCAAGAATTGACAAGGCTATGGAACAACTAAAATTGTCTTAGGTTAAGAATGTGAAGTTAGGGGCTGGGGTGGTGGCTCAGCAATGGCGCCCTTGCCTAGAACATGTGGGGCACTAGGTTCAATCCTCAGCACCACATAGAAATAAATGAATAAAATAAAGGTATTGTGTCCAACTACAACTAAGAAAAATATTTTTAAAAAGAATGTGAAGTTATATGAACACTTTGGAAAAGAGTTTACATTTTCTTCCATTCACCCACCACCTGCACTTTTAGGTATTTACCCAAGAAACATGTCCATGCAAAGACTGGTGTGTGAATATTCTTAATAGCTTGATTCAGAGTATTTCAAAACAGGAAACAATACAATGCCTTAATGTAAGGTATGTGGATAAGATCCACAGAATTGAATTTATGGAGGGGTCATGAATTGTTAAGGGAAAATTTAGTCAAATATTCATTTCGGACTTGGCAGAGATGAAGAGTTGGCAGGGATGAAGAGCTGCCTTTTTATAGAGAATGTAGTCCACAATTCTTATCCTATCTTAATGCAATTAAAAATGAAAGGATGAAAAAATATTTTGATGAGATTTGAGAACTTAAAGCTAATTATGTTAATAATTTTTCAGTAAAAAATATTCTCTCTGAAGATTTTTTCAACTTAATTAACTATGCCATAACAAGCAGGATTAATTGCATCCCAACTAGGGAGAAATCCGATGTTTATAAAACCAAAGAAGAAACCAAAGTCAAGGTCATAAAACTTGAAGATTGGGAAAATAATGCTGTCATTAATCAAAATTTGTTCCTTCAAGTTTGCTTAGCAAAAAAAAAAAAAAAAAGCCAAACTCAAACAATTTTTTTCTTCAATACTGTGTTTATTATTGGACTTAATCCAATTTAAGATCACTTAATAGAAGCAGTGTTTTCAAACGCAAAACTGCTTTATTTATTTAACAAACATATCTTAGTCATCTGTTCAATAACAGACACTATGTTATATGCTAGGACTATAGAGATAAAGCAAGTTCCTTATTTTGAGTAATTTGTACTATAACCAAGAAGATAGAAAATGCACAAGAAAATGAATGATTATAACAGGTGGCAATGCTACTAATTAGCATAGTAGTTGGTCTTCTGGTCAGTGCTGTAATATTTCTATTAGGAAGAAATTTGTCAACTCTTCAAAGAAATAATATTGACTCTGTCTTGCCAATATTTACTCTCACTTCCATTATAACACCAATTCCTGTTATAATCATTCTTGAAACTGTTTTCCTCCCCAGTAAACATTGAGCTGTTCAAGGAGAGGAGCTTATGTTTATTGCTGACTAATAGGTTTTATGGAATGAGGGCCAAGTGTAGAAATGAGAATGTGGAATAAAATGGAGGCGTATTCCCCACCAAGCTGAATAATATTGAAGACTAAAGATCCTGATAATGGTGCTGAGAAGAAACAGAAGAGTAATGTACTAAGGCAGAAGGATTGGCAGGTAATGCCAATTAATGAAAAGGGAGAAGAATTTTTGAAGAGAAATGATATTAATTAAATAGAGTACATTTGAGATGTTGACAGCACATCCTTGAAAACCTGTCCAAATAAGGCAGAGAATGCTGATTTTGTATTCAGGAGAGCATTCTGGATTAGAGATGTGAATGTGGGTATCATAATCATGAAGGTGATGGTAAAATTGTGGAAGGTGGGCAATTCACAAGGAAGAATTTCTAAAATGTTTTAAGAAGATTGTTATGATTTGTATGTGAGGCATCTCCCAAAAGTTCACGTGTGACACAATACAAGATGGTTCTGAAGTGAAATGATTGGGTTGTGAGAGTCTTAACCCAATCAGTATATTAATCCCCAGTAGGGATTAACTGAGTGATAACTGAAGTGGTAGGGTGTAGCTAGAGGAAGTGGGAATTAGGGCATGGCTTTGGGTATATATTTGTATCTGTTAAGTAGAGTCTCTCTCTGCACTTCCTGATCACTATGTGAATTGTTTCCCTTCACCACACTCTTGCTACATGGTGTTCTGCCACACCTGGAGACCTGAGGAATAAAGTCAGTTGTCTGTGGATTGAGACCTCTGAAACCATGAGCCCTCAAATAAATTTCTCCTCCTCTATAATTGTTCTGGTCAGATCCTTTAGTCACAACAGCAAAAAAGCTGACTAAAACTAAGATAAGTTCAGAATACTGACAGATGTAAAGAAATCCCAAAGAAAAGGAAATAAGTAAAGGACTAGGAAGACTCAGGTGAAGCTAAGAGCCTAAATATAAATGCTTATCATTGACATATTTTAAGAAGGCAGGGCAGCATAGTGCTAACCAAGCTTTAGTGTCAGAATTCCTGGGTTCAGATCCCATCTCTGCCATCATTAGATCTTGACATGTGACTTAACTGACCTGAGCCTCTTCATCCTGAGATTTAAAATGAAGGTAATAATAATAATGCCTGCATTATAGAGTTTGGGGGAGATTATATAATATATTTAAAGGAGAGCAATCATTCAATTCATGGATGTTATTGAAATATTTTAAAGTAATTTGATGACAGTTTTAGTGAGAAAATCTTGGAATCAAGAGGAAGAAGGAGAGAAATTAAAACTGTGCCTTTGGAAGAGAATTACTTTCATATAAGTTAGAATTTCTGAGCAGTCCAGAGAAATTATCTGGAGTTAAGTAACTTAAATCTCTAAGCATTTGTTCGTTATAATTAATTGACTTTCTTGCTATCTTCTTAAATGTATGCTGTGGTTTGGGTATCATTTGACTGAAGCTCCCAGAGTCTCTGGGATGATTTCAGTCTTCACTGTGATGGTATAGAGGTAGTGGAACCTAGTGGAAAATGATTAGGTCACTGGAGTGGGCTATCGGAGGGAGAGATTAATGTAGTTCTCATGGGACTCCACCTAACCCCATGGTAACAAATTGTTATACAAAGAGTAAGCCTGGCCCCTGAGTCTCTCTGGCTTTCTTGATTGCCATGTGATCTCTTCCTCTGCACTCACCCACCCAGTAATATCATCTGCCATGTTGTGGTGTGGCCAGAATCCCTCACCAGTGCTAGACTGATGCCAGTACCTTGTTCTTGAATCCCCAGAACTATGAGCTAAATAAACCCCCTCCCTCCCTCCCTCCCTCCCTCCCTTCCTTCCTTCCTTCCTTCCTTCCTTCCTTCCTTCCTCCCTGCCTCTTTCCTTCCTTCCTTCCTTCCTTCCTTCCTTCCTTCCTTCCTCCCTGCCTCCTTCCTTCCTTCCTTTCTTCCTCCCTCCCTCCCTCCCTTCCTTCCTTCCTTCCTTCCTTCCTTCCTTCCTTCCTTCTTTCCTTCCTTCCTTGGATTGAACTCATAGACACTCAACTACTGAGCCCCATCTCCAGCCCTATTTTGTATTTTATTTAGAGACAGGGTCCCACTGAATTGATTAGCATCTCACCATTGCTGAGGCTGGCTTTGAACTTGTGATCCTCCTCCTCAGCCTCCCAAGCCACAACCCTTTTTCTTTGTAAAAGAATTTTGTTAAAGAAAAAGAAAAGGACTAAGACAATATGAATGAGTAAAACATACATTTGAATTAACACAGGATTAAGATTGATATAAAAGACTATTAAGGAGGAAGGAGAACTATTAATAGAGTACTGATTAAGCCTTCACTCAGGCTATCTTTTGGTTTCAACATCTTTGAATCCCATATCATTTAGTAAGCGATGAGTGGAGTTAAAAGAAAAAATAAAACTGGACACAAAAAGTAGAACACTCTAGTTTTAGAGTGCTGAAAACATAGAAGAGTATTGCCAAAAGTGAGATTTTGGAGTTTGAGATCTTAGAGGGAAAGCAGTTTGAGGAGCTAGAAGAATGTAAGATAGTATAAAGTGGTTCATGGAAATGATTCATTTTCATTCCACAAAACACTGAGATGGGAAAGTCAGAACTAGCAGATTAGCTGTGTAACTCTAAAAAGGTCAAATATAAGACCTTAACCCCATGAATTTATTGGTTTTATTCAATTACAACAAACTAAATTTGAAATTTGTTCTTTTATTATGTTTATTAAGATAATTATGTTTCAGTTTTCTATTGAGTGAAAATTTTTGACTCATTTTGGAATCATTCATGTATGTAATTTTAACCACAAAGGTATATTGTGTTCATTTGAGACATTAAATGTTTTTTAAGCAAATACAAAGTACATGCTATGATTACAGTAGTAGTTGTAGCATTTAACTTCATATTAATTGATGCAGGATTTATATCAGTAAAAAGCTATTAGTAGAAATTTTGATGTCTAGCTTTCTACCAGAAAAATAGTCACTAAAAATGCTCATTAGAAATTTTACATTTCTGTTTAATTCCACTCTGAATATAGAACATAGGATGACAGATATTTCTTAAAAATTCGTGTTAAGTATGAGAGATTACCTCAGTAACTGCCTTTCGCTTAATCTCAACAAAATTCTGGACTTTTGTTCAACACTGAAATGTTATGCATTTCCCTCACCAGTAGTGATTCAAAGAAAAAAAAAACCTCATAATTCTGAGCTCAGGAAACATATATATTGGTTAATGGTTCATTCTTTTTATAAAACAATATGCTAAATCCAGTCCAAGAGGTACACATGTGTGTCATGACAGTATAGAAGAGGCACCTAAGTCTTTCTGAGAGAGTAAGCATCTTCCTAGAAGACAAGCCCCTGAACTGAGGCATGCAGCTAAGTGTGGCTTGGTCAGAGAGCCGACGGGGACAGATCTTCAAAGCAGAAGTGATTGGAAGCACACACAGTCCCAAGTCTTAGTGCAGAACACAAGACAGAGGATGTAAAATCTAAGCTAAAGAAGCAGACTGAGACCACATGGAAGCCTTGTTTGGACAAGACTTGTCCGTCCGTCCGTCCGTCCCTCCCTCCCTTCCTTCCTTCCTTCGTCTTAATCTTTTATTAAGTTTGAGCAGTCAGTTAAGAGATTTTTCTAGGTACTCCTTACCCTCATGCATCAGGGCCTTTCCCAAGAACAACATCTTCCACCAGAGTGATATGTTTGTTATAATTAATGAACCTTCATGAACACATCCTTATTTCCCCAATTCGAAAGTTTACACTAGTATTTGCTCTGAATACTGTATGTCCTATGAGTTTGGAAAAATGTGTATGGATATGTATCAGCCATTTTGGTATAACACAGGAATAGTCTTGTTACCTTACAAATCTTTCATGTTTCACCTCTTTATCCTTCTCTCTCAACCCCTGAAAGCCCCTGCTTCATATATAATATATATATAGATATATAGATATAGATATCTATCTATCTATCTATCTATCTATCTATCTATCTTATCTCCATAGTCTGCCTTTTCCAGAATATTATGTTTGGAAGTATAGTATGTAGCCTTTTCAGATTGGCTTACTTCACTTAGTAACATGCATTTAAGTTTCCTCTGTGTCTTTTTGTATTTGGATACATGATTTCTTTTGAATGCTGAATAATATTCCTTCGCCCGGTTATCTAATGAAGGACTTCTTGGTTGCTTACAAGTTTTGGCAATTGTGAATAAAGCTACTATAAATGTCTTTGTTCAGGTTTTGTGTGGATGTGAATTTTTATCTCATCTGAAATACCAAAGAGTGCAGTTGCTGGATCATACAGTGTAGATACGTTTATTTTTATAAGAAGCTATCCAAATGTCTTTTTTCTTCCTGCCAACAGTGAATAGGGGTTTTAGTATTTCACATCCTCATCAGCATTTGGCCATCATTTTCTGTATTTTAGCCATCCTAGGTATATAGGTAACTATTGTTTTAATTTGCAATTCCTAATAACACAGTCTTTAGTATCTCTTCATATGCTCATATGCTCATACACATCTGTGTATCATTTTAACTGAGGTGTCTGTTAAGTTTTGGCCCATTTTAATTGACTTGTTTGTATTGTTGAGTTTTTGAGACTCTTTATGTCTTTGGAGTAGCAATACTTTATTAAATATGTATTTTGTAAATATTTCTTCCAGTCTGTGGCTTATCTTCTCATTAACTTGATATCTTTCTTGTTAATGAGCCTGAGTTTTATTTTACACTAGTGGTTATCCAAGTGCATATTTATTTTTTTATAATTGATATGCACATATTCCTGTGAGAAGGTATTATGTGAATTACTTAATACATAAAAACATTAAAAAAATATAATAAAGAAATGAATGATGTTTTATGAATTATGAATGTATTGATTGAGGTTCTTAATTGCAAAATACAGAATTTGCTTTGGAATTACATCATGTTAGAAGGCTCTTTGGATTTGGGGGCTGATTGGAGAACTGGGCTCTTAGAAAACCATACACCTTGACTCTGCTACCAGTGGGTACCTCTGACTCTTAGAATAAGAGGCCAGATATCTGCCAGTGCTAATGGGGAAGAACTGAATGACTCTTCCAGCTGATGGAAAAGACTCAAACAATTCTGCTACCTTGTTCACTAGAGATGGTTTTTCTCCTTTGTGATTCTGTGGGCATAAATGGTAGATAGAACCTATGCTGCTGTCTGTCGGGAGTCTGGAAGTGTGAATTCCTTTATATTCTACTTTGGGATCTTATGGCTCCAGATGTGAGAAACTATCAAAATAAAATATACAGAAGGTATTCCACAGATGACAGATATTTGCTGTAGTGATAGAAAATACATTTTTGCTGACATTGAAAAATAATTGTTATTGATAATAATCTCATTTATTTATGAATATTTTAGCAATCATGAGGTGTTATAAAATCTCAAGCAAAATACATACGCAAGGAAGGGTTATCATTAGTGATAGTGCTATAAATTCAGTTTTTCTTGATAATTAGTTTTTTGGTCAGTATCGTGTGATCTGAATACATCACTATTATTTTTAACTTATCGTGTAGCTCAAAAATACATTCATCACTCCTTTGGGGTTTTGCTCATGCTTTCCTTATGAGTACACTCTTCAGTGTTGGATTATTTACAGGATATCTACAGCAACCTGTCCGTTTCATGAGACTATCTTTTCCCTATATATTATTTCTGAGTCTAATATGCAAAGATTCATTTAACATAGCACAGATAAGTGATAATATTTCATAATTGATTGAGAGCCAGTCAGTAAACAAAGGGACTATGTTTCACCCCCTGGCAGAGCAGAGTTCCCACTCTCCTTCAGGTGACTCTGCTCATCCTACATTATTTCTGTACCATCTAACACACTGATTAAGTGAAGGAGTCTGTTAGCCTACACAGAAGTATTAATATAGTCCGGATAATTCTTGGTTAGATGAAAAAAAATAGGCTCAGAATTCCAGATATTTCTCTTATACCAAAGGTGGATTTTGTCATGCACCCTGTGAAGCAAATATATTTTATTTGAGAATCTAGGGCTTGGGAAAGGAGACATGTTGAGAGAGTAGCAGGGTAGTGTCATGGCCAGATGTGAATTTTTAATCACTGTCCCAGATTTATCAGTTGAGGTTGTACTAGAAAAGACCAAAAGCAGGAAAGTTAGAAAGGAGGATATTGTATATTATTCAGAATTCTGACGACATGATTGAATGAATCTCAATATTTAAGGGTTGGTGAGTGATTAGAAGGAGATACTAGGGTAGGAAAAAAGAATGAAAAATGACCTTCTGGTTTATGACTAAAATACAGGGTTTTTTAAAAAATTTTTACAACAAAGGTTGAATGAATCATGCCTTATAATTTCTGGTTGTTTTTTTAGGGAGAAAAAGAAAAGCCAGTTGAATATTATTCTTTCCTGATATTGTGCAATACTTGTATCAGTGTTTTCATTAATTCCACAAGTTCCCCTGGAACTTGGATCTACTGTAGACACTGGTTCTTTCTAAATTTCAGATAAGATTTTTCACAGGTAGGCACTCAATTTCCATGATTTTCCCAAAGTGGGAAATAAGTAATATTTCATGGTAAGATTAAAAAAAAAGATTGCCTTCCTAATACCTGATCAACGTATTATGAAAATGTAATGGCTTGCCCTGTGTGTCCTGGGTTGAACTCATTACTACTGTATGTCTTGCTTTTAGCTGGGATGACAGCAGTTCTGTGAGCAGTGGCCTGAGTGACACCCTGGATAACATCAGCACTGATGACCTGAACACCACGTCTTCAGTCAGCTCTTATTCCAACATCACTGTCCCTTCCAGAAAGAACACTCAGGTAGGAGTCACCCTCTTTCTTTTACCACTGTTTCTGCTACTTTCTTCCCCAAAATTATTTTGTATTAGATTAAGCTGTAGCACAGCCTCCTACCCTGAAATAATTGCATTAACTGATTAAGCCAGAGCTGAGAAGGATTCATTTTGCTTCCCTGGTCCCCAGAGTGTCTTTATCTTAGTCTTTGCTAGAGCTACAGCCTGAGGATTTGCAACAATGTGCACCTCAGCCTAATTTTGATCATAGAAAGCAGCTTACATATATGTATTTCCAATTTTTATCATTTAACCTAGAAAGACCTATGTTGTCATGTGTTTCCTATTAATATTGATATATTTGTTCCAAACAGCCAACCTTTGGATAGTGCTTGATTAATTTTATTTTGATCCCTGAAATGAATTACTAGTTCTCATGTACTAATGGCAAGTCAAGAATGGACATTAAATAATTAAGTTTTATCTTGTCTTACCTTTCCTTGTTACATTTGACACAGAAAATTCCTTCCTTTCTGGAGTGTTTAATTAGGTTTTTCTGCACATATTTATCCTGACATTCTCTAATCTGTGCAAGTGAGAATTATGTGGCTAAAATTAATGAAACCTAAATGAAGACATAGATAAAAATAGAATCATCTCAGGAATCCTTTTGAAGACGTATAAATCAGTGCAGCTTTTTTTAAACCAGTTATCTGGGAGAGCATCTCCAGTGCCTAATTCACTTTATAGATTTTTCTGCACAGAGTTTTTCTGAAATATTTTTCTTCATAGCTGAAGACGGATTCGGAGAAACGTTCCACAGCAGATGAGACCTGGGACAGTCCCGAAGAGCTGAAAAAAACAGAAGAGGATTTTGACAGTCATGGCGATGGAGGTAGCAAGTGGAAGAGTAGCTCCTCAGGACTTCCTGAGGACCCCGAGAAGACCGGCCAGAAAGCGTCCCTGTCTGTTTCTCAAACGGGTTCCTGGAGGAGAGGCACATCCGCCCAGGGAGGGACTCCAGCCAGACAGAAAGCTGGGACAAGTGCACTCAAGACTCCTGGTAGGCTCGGCACTTGGCAGCTGTTTCATAAAAGTGCTTTAATTTATTGTTTCAATTCAGTCTTATTTTCTTTAAAAATAGCTCTCTTTTAAAATCAGATTCTTCTCCATATACTTAAAAAACATTTTAACTAAATTTCACACACTTTTTTCATCTAAGGTCACATGAATATGACCATCTAGGCATGCTTTAGAGACCTCCCTCACAGTTTGGAGATCTGGAGTGTCTTAGTGTGTTGTGATCACTTATGGCCATGGAGAAATAAAATAAGGCTACTAAATCAACAGTGCACCTCCATCTGTTCTAACTTCATTAGGAAAATTTATAATATTTATGTTAGTTATGCCACTGAGCTTCATCACAAACTCTGAGGGACATAAGTAGTCATACTAATTTAATGGGTTAGGATGCTGGATATTTAAGATCCTGTTTGGGATTAGACTTTTTAAAAGAAAAGAGTAAAAGAATTCTGAAAGAACGCACCTTTTCCTTCTTTTTTTTTTTTTTAACTCTCTGTCCCCCTTAACTTTTTTTAAGCAGTTATTTAACTTTTATTAAACAGAGCCACCTGAAGTATGGATGTTACAGGTCATCCAGATATAATCATTTCAATGTATTATATTTTATTTCTCTAATATTTTGCTTGATCAGGTAAAGTGTTATCCTTTTAAAGCGTGAGAATTGCAAGACATGAGATATTAACAGATAGCATTAGTACTTGTTTTCATTTTATCTCCTCCATCTCTGATCACATTTCCTCTGACAGCTAAAAATTTTTTTGTGCTTACACACTCAGTCCTCCCAATACATTAGATTGTACTCCAAGATCTAAAGTAGTTCACATTTAGGAGCTGAAGTAATATAAAGAAACATTCACATTTTATACATTACTTTAGGAAGAGGCATGACACCAAAATATGCAGACCCATATTTGTGTATTTCTCATTAATTAGGGAAAACCGATGATGCCAAAGCTTCTGAGAAAGGGAAAACTCCCCTGAAAGGATCCTCCCTACAAAGGTCTCCTTCAGATGCAGGGAAAAGCAGTGGAGATGAGGGGAAAAAGCCCCCCTCAGGCATTGGAAGATCCACTGCCACCAGCTCATTTGGATTTAAGAAACCAAGTGGAGTAGGGTCTTCTACTATGATCACTAGCAGCGGAGCGACGATAACAAGCGGCTCAGCAACACTGGGCAAAATCCCCAAATCTGCCGCCATTGGTGGGAAGTCAAATGCAGGGAGGAAAACCAGTTTGGATGGTTCACAGAATCAAGATGACGTTGTGCTGCATGTGAGCTCCAAGACCACCCTACAGTACCGCAGCTTGCCTCGCCCTTCAAAGTCCAGCACCAGTGGTATTCCTGGACGAGGTGGCCACAGGTCCAGTACCAGCAGTATTGACTCCAATGTCAGCAGCAAGTCAGCTGGTGCCACCACCTCAAAACTAAGAGAACCAACTAAGATTGGGTCGGGGCGCTCAAGCCCTGTCACTGTCAACCAAACAGACAAGGAGAAAGAAAAAGTAGCAGTCTCAGATTCAGAGAGTGTTTCTTTGTCAGGTTCCCCTAAATCCAGCCCCACCTCTGCCAGTGCCTGTGGCACTCAAGGGCTCAGGCAGCCAGGATCCAAGTATCCAGATATTGCTTCACCTACATTTCGAAGGTAAGGATATATAAAATGATGCATAAAAAGTATAGGATGTACATGTCACATACATATACTATATACAAACATTTATATATATGTGTGTGTGTGTGTGTATATATATATATATCCCAAATACACATTTTCTAAGATGCATATATCTTAGAATCTTGCAAAAGATTAAACTCTTTCCAAAGAGTTCTAAGAATCTGATCGTATACATAGGTAGCAAAAAAGTGGTGCTCCTTTTGAGAAATGGTCAAACTTTGCAATTGCATTATCATTGTGGGTATTAGTAATACAAACAGCATATGTAAGAGAATTGAAATCAGATGGCAATACTCAGGGATAATGATTAAAACAAAGTAATAGCTTGTAAAATTTCAGTAGAGTTTCATCAATCAAAGCAGTCAGTCTTTATGACTATCAGCATTGACTTCCAATGTTTTGTGATATGGCTGGTTCTTAATGAGTCGATGGTCATAATATAGATGATACTGTGTTCTTATTACAGATTACATAGGGAAAATTCATACAGTACCATATCTTGACATACTAAAGAAAATTAAGGTATGATATGATTGGCAAGGTTTGAAAACATTTGGAATTTTGATATAGGATGACAGGCTATTTTCTAGCTCTTCATCAGCTTTCTTTGTCAGGACTCTGGTAAGCATATGATTGGTTTCTGCAACAATATGATCTCTGGTATCAAATAGGTGAAGTTCTCAGAAATATAACTGTTTCTAAATAACCTAAGTGGCAGGAAAATAAATATAGTTAAAAATTTGAAACAAATAAGCTCTACCTATCTGGGTCTGCTTTCTCATCTGTGAAATTATAGAGCATAACTTACAGTTCATTACCTCAGTACTTTTAATGTTGCTTTTATTCTGCTAACTAAACCAAGGCCTTTGATATTTTGGAAATAATTGGTCTTAAAACATTTAGCAATCTTTGATATTTTTTTAAATTCTAGAAAGTTCAATTCTCAATATAAATATTAATCCTGAAGAACTGGCATTTTGAAAGGTTGATCCTCATTGGAAAGAATAAATTACAGCTTATAGCAAGAGTAAATATTTGCATTGCTTAAGGAAAAGCAAATAGTGCCCTCCTGTGGCCCATTACCTATGAAACAATTTCTCATATTCGTCATAAAATATTTCACTGTAGAAAATATGGATTTCATTGCAAACTTAATCCGTAATCATTATGCCATTACTTCATATCACTTTATTTCCATATTTACATAAATTTGATTATATCATCTGCTTCATTTACAAAACTAAAATGTTTTCTAAACTAAACTCCAATATTTAATTTAGCACCAACTGTGTTTCATGTCTATTATAAATATGCATTTGAAGAGCCCTGGCAACTGACACGAAACCCTTTGGCCTTTCCAGGGGAAAATATGGACAAACTCACATATTGCCAACAATGTCCAATATCGTTTCTGACCAACTATTCCCTGACAGGCACCCAGGCCACCAGATATTCAGTGCAACTTCCTAGACCTTGCCTTAAGCATTCCTTTTAGATACTGAATAAACTGTCAAAAAGAAAAAAGAAAAAAATTCATTTAAGTGTTCTATATCGAATGCGTAGAAGTTGTTTCATTATAATGGTTCTGTAAATAGGTAACCTCAAGAATGATCAGAATATTTGCATGAAAGATTCTTATGATCGCTTAAATTGTGAAAGCCCAGAACTTTCATGCTTGGTCTTTGTTTTGCCTGCTTCCTCCTTGCCCCGGGTAGCAACCCAGAGCTGACTTAACCCTCACCATGAGGATATGAGAGATTTTGAGTACTCAGTTAATAAAACAACCAAGCCTATAAAGTTCTTTAACATAGAGACAAGATGTGCTTGGTAGCTCAGTACACCACAGCACACTTGGCTCTTGTGCACTGTAACCCTAAATATTAAATGTGGATATTAGTTTCTTGGAACAACTGAAGTTGTTATTTGTTTTTCTTTTAGGTTGTTTGGTGCCAAGGCAGGTGGCAAATCTGCCTCTGCACCTAATACGGAGGGTGTGAAATCCTCCTCAGTAATGCCCAGCCCTAGTACCACATTAGCGCGACAAGGCAGTCTGGAATCACCGTCGTCTGGTACGGGCAGCATGGGCAGTGCTGGAGGGCTAAGTGGCAGCAGCAGCCCACTCTTCAATAAACCCTCAGACTTAACTACAGATGTTATAAGCTTAAGTCACTCCTTGGCCTCCAGTCCAGCATCGGTTCACTCTTTCACATCAGGTGGTCTTGTGTGGGCTGCCAATATGAGCAGTTCCTCTGCCGGCAGCAAGGACACTCCGAGTTACCAGTCCATGACTAGCCTCCATACGAGCTCTGAGTCCATTGACCTGCCCCTCAGCCATCATGGCTCTCTGTCTGGACTGACCACAGGCACTCACGAGGTTCAGAGCCTGCTCATGAGAACGGGTAGTGTGAGATCTACTCTCTCAGAAAGGTGAGCTTTCCTGAAAGCATTGCTGAAGTCTCACCCCTTTCTCCCTGCACCGTGCCTAACTCCCCATGTGAGTGACGTTTGTGCAAAGCAATACAAGATTGAAAGACATAGTATTGATGAGACTTAGCCTTTTCTTTTATACGAAATTTGCAGAGAAATAACACCATTAAGGGTAGGGTGGCTAGATAATTAAGTTTCTCAATATGAATGCGCACATTTATAGCCAGCAGGCAATGTGAACATTTAAAGCATGTATTTATATATTGAGCGATGTCTTCTCAAGACATTTTAATGATTTGGCTTGAGCTCCATGATAACATAAGCTCCTTATGATAATTTAAACATTTTTAAAGACCAAATTTAAATGAATTCTATAATCATGCTCTAAGCAATATGTTAAATTGGTTTTATTTGTGCTTCTACATGAAAAAAATAGCAAACTGATCACTGGGGAATCCTAGGAATTGGAGGGGAAAAAAGTCAGTTGTCAGCCCTGAATTCTTAAAGAAAATTATATACAGTGCTATTTGTAAATAACACTCTTAAAAATTGATCCTCGTCCAAGTATTTCCATTGGTTCAATAATTTCTAACTTAAAATAGAGAATATAATGCAGCATCTCTGACTAATACACTTACCAGAAGGTGTCAATGTTGAACAAAATGATTCTAGAATCCTACTGACCACCCCCAAAATCCTAAAATAATTGATAATGATTCTTACTCCTGGGAAAATTTCTTTAAAAAATTCTTAAAACTGCCACTTTTCCCCTACTTGTTTCTTGGCACACATAAAGCTTTCACAAATAGTCTTGGCCACATGTGTTAATGTACTATTTGGGTAACACTCTGGTCATTGAAAATTTTTGATACATTTTCCTTTGGTTTTGCTACTGTAAACAGCATATACAACCAGTGTTTGATTTTTTCATCAAAGAAGTTAGGCTTCTGAAAACATTGCAGATTCTAGTTTCAGAACTTCTAAGGTAAATGGGCATCATAACAGGTCATTTATAAAACTTCTAAAAATTAAGTCAAATTATAAATTTTCATAGCCAATTTTAATGAATGTATCATAGGTTATAAGTCAGATGTGGGGAATCCAAATAGCAAGTTGACAGCCAGATCAAGCATACTACAAATAGGTTATTATGTATTAGCTAGAACTACCCTCCAAAAAACAGATTATTTTTAAATTATGAAGGTAACTACAGCAAGTTGGCCATCAACCTCCTTCCTCAGCATTCGGATGTTAAACACACAAAAAAATATAGTCAAGTAATTAATTGTAACCCAGTAACCCTCAAATCAAAATCACATGTTAAGATTGATGAGTTTTATAGCTATAAGTGAGATACAGTTTTGACATTTTAGTCTGATCTATATTTTAGCTGAGTACAATATGAAGTTTCACTATAGAAATATACAAATATATAGTTACTTATTCATTTTAAGCAAATCTTTTTTTAATGGTTGATTAATCTTGGAAATAGGCTAGTTTTACAAATGGGAATTCCATAATATTAAGCAAACCAAATAAAGATTTTTTTCCAAAATATACTGTGAACAAATATTTAATAAATGAATGCTTTACCTTTGAGTCTTAAAAATGCATTCACGGACATTAAGCCACATAAAATAAATGTTAATACCTTCATAGGTATAGTATATAAGAGATATTAATTAGTTCCAGCAAATTAATGGATGGAAATAATTTTTTGATATAAAACATTCTGCATTTTCTTAGGAATGAAACTGCAAGCAATAGCAGTTTAACCCTTTAAAATGCATGTAAAGAAGTTTTTGATCTGTGGAGAAGAAATTGGATGCAGTTCATGGTTCTGACTTAATTGGACAGCAGCATGTAGAGAATGCTAAGGAAATAATAGAGCCATATCTGACAGAAAGTGTGTTAAAGTGTAAATATTTAAAGGAAATTAATTAGAGATATACAATAGAGAAATCTGTAAGTTTATGACAATAGTTTGATTTTCATATTCTATATTTATATTAAGTCAGTGGGTTTTCATACAGATTTTAATTTTAGTTTAAATTCTTTTTCCTTAAAATTGGTGAAATAAATAAATAATAAATAAATGAATAATAAAACACACATTTTTTTTTTATAACTTTCCCTCTGTAGCAATTCTAGATCACTGGTAGCCTTTGTGCCATAATAGTCCCATTTGTTTTTTGTATTTTTTCAGACCTAATCAGACTCTAAATAAAATAGTAACCAACTATGCAAATTTCTGACTCATTATTGAATGTCAAATCTGACAACCATGCTCTAGTCTTTCTGCACAACTATGGACTTTCGGCAAACTACCTTGATGGAACCCCTACTCATTGCAACTCCTTACCTGGCCCTCCCTGGCATACGAGTTGGCAACCACTGAGGGTTTACAGAAAGTCTACATAATAAAATCCGTAACATCCATATTTGAATGGAGAGTTCTACCTAAAGCTTTAAATTACTTTGATAAATTTAAATTTTTTTCTAATTTTTTTATTAAATTGCCTTGTGATATATACACATAATTTTTATACAACTGTTTCACATTGTCAAAGAATATCTATTTTTAAATCTTCCCTGCAGCATTAAACTTTAATTTGCACACATGAAACAGATGATCTTTAAAATAGCTTATGTGACCACATAAATACGTTAGCATAATGTAGTTCATATTTGGAGATTTCTCATATTTGTTCAATATGATTCTTTTTGTTTGTTTATTCATACTACTAAGAACATGTCTATAGTCAAGATGTATCCTGGAACAGTCCTCTGCATAGTGTAGTAATTACCATAAGTGGACATTCCCAATAAATAATGTTAAAGTTGTGTGAAGCCTTCAGATGCTATCTGCGACAATGCTAATGGAGTATACGTTGAAGAAAACATTTTAGCTTTGATTTTGAGTGATTAAGTAAATGTCTTTTCATTCATGTTTTGTCATCCCCATTATGCATATCCTGTGTATTTAATTTTGATCATTTGAGGATTTAAAAGAAAGAGCTATAATTTTGCAAATTCAATTAATTTATCTCTCTGCTGTCCATATGCCAGAGATGATAGCAGAATCCTTAGACTTGTCCCACTTTGTTGTTGACACCCTCTTTTCCTCTGTTTTCACAGGCCATTTCTCATTTAATCTAGGCACATCTTTTCATCCCCTCTTATGACCAGTTGAAAATACTTTTAAAAAGAGATGATAAATTTTATAGTTCTTTAAATACTCAATTGATGATTTCTAAAAAATAGTAATGCTTAAATTCATTAAAATATTTAAATACATAATATCAGAAACATTGTTTTAAGGAAATGCTCATTATTAGTCTTTTTCTCTTATATGTAAATGGGAAATACTTAATACCTCTGCTTTTATTAAAAATAATGTGAAGACAAAAGATGATTTTAAGTGGTGCTTTTCATCCTTTCTGACCACTGGAACTTGTCACTTTAACTTTAGGCACATCTATCTCATTGCCACCTCTACGGTTCCCCTGCAGGAGAGGTCATAGCAAAAGTCTAGTTAGTTGCAAAGAAAAGGGAAAGATACCACAGTGTTAGGGCAATTATGCCAACATATGATTTAATCTACTAATAATACTGTCACTATATTACCATTGATGGTATGGGGTTGGAAAGGAACATTGGGAGAAGTAGACATTTTGTCACCCTCTGTTGGCCTTTTTCAGTCAGTTAAACTTTGATATATATGTGTTACCAGTTATTTTGTGTAGTTTGGAGAATCATTTTTTGTTGGTTGTATAATTTGGAAGTTTTGTTTACATTATGTCCTTAGGGGTTTTCTTTGTTTTAACAGCATGCAGCTTGACAGAAATACACTACCCAAAAAGGGACTAAGGTATATATTTATCTCAGCACAATTGCTTCCTTTTTCTGTTGTTATGTTAACTTTGTGTGCTGTCTCTCTTCCTCTCTATTTCTTTGTTTGCAACGTAGCACCTGACATTGAGGGTGAAATCACTTGTAATCTCAATCTTTTCTCTGGTCCAGAGAGTTGGTGAGATGGCCCTTAGGAAGAGATACTAGTAGAGATTGAGATGGTGCCTCAAAGTAATTTCAGTATAATTACCACTATTTTGAAGTAATATGAGTTCTCAAAGCACTTGTCCCAAGCCTTGGTTTTGGTGGGCAGCAACTTTTATAGAATACAGAACTTACTCCTCCAAATATTTATAAAATGACTTCCCTAACTTCTACATCTTGGAGGCATATGCTTGCAAAACCTCAAAACCCATCTAGTCTGCACATGTGGCCAGTAATGATGAAAGATTGAAGGATGCTGTAATTTGAATCAAAAGAAAATGTATTTTCATCATCACAGGACAAGTACTACAACGAAGGTATCGATTTTGGAATAAAACCTCAAAAGTCTTAATTTCTATTTTTCCCAGGTTCAGATACATTTAAATCTGAATTAATTTAATACAGTTTAAGAATCTCAAAATAATTATTCAGTTTATAATAAAAACTAAAGTGAAATTTTAATTTATTGCCATATTTTACTGCATACGGTTTCCTGAGGAGGAGACATAGAATAAACTAGTAGTGGAGGTGTAGAACTATGAGCAGGATAAATCAATTGCTCTTTGGTACTAAGAATTTAATTATTCTGGTGAAACAGTGAGTACTGGCCAAACTAGGTCTTCCCCATTATGTTTTTTTCTCTCAAATTTGTTAGCAATAGCAAATGCCTGACAATATCATATTTCAATATTATGTTCTAGAAATTTATTTTCCAATAAAGTGAGCACATTTCTTTCCTTTCTTTTTAATCCAGACATGATTATCAAGTGGCATTTTAACCAAATAACTACTACTCCTTTTTTAAAAAGATGGGCATTAGTTTGTGTCCCATTTCATGCCTTTCTGTGACCATCACTTCCCTTCCCTTGCTTCTGCCTACCACTGTCCACCATTTTTAGTCTCTGTCTTCACCCTCTCACATCCTTCTAAGCACTGCGCTTTTGGGTTCTCCTCAGTTAACTTGGCTGTCTGCTCATTGATTTTCAACTTCATATCTCACAGAAGCATAATTTTCTTCTCAAATGCCTTTATTTTTTTTTCCTGTGGGATTCAAACAGATGGTGTCAAATCATCTGGAAGAACTGAGCAATTCTAATTAGATCCAATCTGTTTGAGATTGTTGTTCAGTCTGAATAGTATGCTCCTCTCAATTGTTTTCCTGTCCTGGTATTGCCTTGCCCTTGTAGATGTGCTGAAGTATCTTAGCTGTGCTGTTTTGCAGATATACCCCATCATCTCGGCAGGCCAACCAAGAAGAAGGCAAAGAGTGGCTGCGTTCTCATTCCACCGGAGGGCTGCAGGATACTGGCAACCAGTCACCTCTGGTCTCCCCTTCTGCCATGTCATCTTCTGCTACAGGAAAATACCACTTTTCTAACTTGGGTAAAATATTCTACCACATAACTGTGTTTTGTTCCTCTTATGATTCACTCTCACAGGAGCCCTGGTATCTCTCCATAAAAAAAATTATTTGCATGGTAATGGTAATTTACTGTTCCCAGACTATGTCATTTATTGTTCATGACAAATGCTTTACATGGATAATACTGTTATGATTTAGCAGCCTATGCTCCAGAGGCTCAGAGAGGTAATTTGACTTGAAAACAATTCCACTATTAGTAATGGGCAGAGGTGGGCATCAATCCCAGAACCTGGTCTCTGTGGGGAGATAACTCAGGTGGTAGAATGCTTTTTTTGCATGCACAAGGCCCTGGGTTCAATTCCCAGCACCACACACACACACACACACACACACACACACACACAAAAAAAAAAAATATTTCAGAACCTGGCCTCAAACCCAAGAACCTTTCCATTATGTCTTAGAATCCTCTTTAAAACCATTATTAAAGCATATCCTTATTTTTGTTTAAAATGTTAAAAATCCTTATAAAAAAGATAACAGTTTTATGGAGAAATAGAAAAATAGAAATAATTAAAGAGAAAAAATATATAATCACATGACTGAAAGATAACTTCTATGAACATTTTTGAAGTTCAGCTTGCAAAGACATCATAGAAAACACAGGAAAGAGTGACAAAACAAATAAGTTGAAATAATGCCAGTTATCATTTAATAGATCCAATGACTTTAAAAATGTACTTCTTTTACAAAGTTGAATATGAAGTAGTCACACTGTTTGTTCTCTTTTCAATTGAAAAAAAAATTTCTAATCATGTCCACGTACATAGTCCACATTCTTCAATAATTTTGACTTTTCAACTTTTCAGTCCAGTTAGAACTAAAGCCTTTTTCATTTCTAATTTTCCCCACTATACCAAATAGGTATTTTTAACAATTAAAAGAAATTATTTTGGTATTGATTTCATTCGAGCTAATGAATTCTTAACAACACCAAGTTTGGATTGCTAAATCTACACAGCAATGAGACTATTTACTTTTTTATTTTTATTTTTTGCCTTATACTGTCAAAACATTTGAATCATTTTGAACTTTGTCTACATTTAATTAGGTATAATTCACAAAATATTTATAAAACATAGCAAATGTGAAAAAAAACATACAAAAACCTAACATATTAACTCTAAAAAATTAATTGAAAAATATTTTTCAATATTTTGGGACCTCAAAATATGAAACAAAATCTAATTTCATGGAATATCTAAAAACAATCCCAAATCAACCCAAATGCTGTAGACTTACTTAGTACCTTATATCCCCTATCAACTTTTTCATTGATTAACATTAGTTTGATTAGTTGACTGTACATCATTTCCCCACTATTATTATTATTATTATTAAATTCATTTCTTCTATTATTTTCTAAAGAAATAAAAAAAACTTACAATATATACCTGAACTTTGTCTACATTTAATTAGGTATAATTCACAAAATAGCAACTGCACGATTTAATGTGAAGGAGATTCACAGTTTAGGTTTTAGAGAGACTCATGTACAACTATGACATTTGAATCAATGTCTTACCAAAAATGTCAAATATTTGCACAGAGATCAGTTTATTCCAAATTGAACTTAACATGTCAGCTAAAGCCAATATTTTTAAACAAATGTGATAAAAATTGATGTATGTCACACTTGAGAATACTTTTCATTACATAGTGTTCAAAGATTTAAAGCACAATATGAAATGTAAATTATACTTCTACTGATAACAGGCCCTTTTGATAGAACTTTAATGCCTACTTATCAAATATGTCCCTTATTTTTTATTGCTATAGAAACCAAGCCTACCTTCTTGATTCTCCTAATACTTTTCCAGCTACAATTCTTTTTCTGCAAGGGCTCATCTTAATGCGGTTTTATCATTTTAGTAAAAACTAGGTCACTTTTGAAAGTGAAAACGACTATGTTAATCATTGTTCCAGGCTTTAAGCATAAACCCTGCCCAATGTACTTCATCCACATTTACTCCTCATCTTTATGTAATTACAGAGTTTTTTATTTAGACATCTTTCTCATCCTAAACACAATTTCTATGTCCTCATCCTTAACTTTAATTTTTACCCTTTCAATCAACATTTCTTTCACTTCTAGATCTTTTTGAGCTTTAAAATTAAACCACATCCATGTCCTAGGCTATGTAGCTACATCCAATCTGCCGTAAGCTCTCTTTTTTCACACTTCTTCATCTCCTTTAGTGCAAAATCTCAGTGTAAACGACAGGTTTATTAAAAAAAAAAACACCATCCACCCTTCATATTGTACACTTTTCAGTAGATCAAAACTTATAATTTTTATTTTTAAAAATTTGAAAGTATTATATTTCTCTCTCTTTGGGGGCATTACTCTTGCTGAAACTTTAACTCTGGACAATTTCAGTGGATTTCAAAATGATCTTACTGCCTCTTCTCTCCTATCCCTCAACATTTTCACCCATTGAGATATATGGAGGAAGACCTTCCTATTCATGTCAGTGCATTCCCCATGGCCTACTCACATTTTATAAGCATATGTGGCTTCAGATTAGGTATCCCCTGTTCTCTATGCTGGCAAATTACAAAGAAAAAAAATAAAGCTAATTATCAAAACATGAAAATAACGAGTTTTGATGATATTTCCAGATCACCTGGACTTCTATTTATTTGGCAAAAATATGGGTTATTATTAAAATATAACCATAAATTAAAGTTACCTTATTATTAAATTCTTAAAACTACATAAAATTTAACTATTGAACTTGAATAGGTATAGTATTTCCTGCAGCTACTTTGGACATCACCTGTTTTCAGTGAGATCATTATCTTTTCTGAATGATCTGTAATATACATGATTATAACTAACATTCAAGAGTTGGAATACTCTTATTTTGAAAAACGTGTTAGTATATAAAGGTTTTTATAAATATTACTATAAAAATCATGTATAACAAATATTAGAAATTTAAGAACACTGAATTTATGTCATTGTCAGTAGATTACTATGAGCTACAGCTAAAGTAAACTATGGTTTGTGTGTAGTTCCTTACATGCTAGGTTTAACAGCATCTACTTCCACTTAAGAAGTAATATCAGATATAACTTATGTAAACAAAATAAGTCTGGGGATGAAACAGCATTTTGAATCGTTCACAGTTATTATGAGGTATCTCATAACCTGGTGAATGGTGACGTGCCTATGAATGATGAGTATTGCTTAGATTCATTGTTCACCTTGCTGCAAGGGTTACCCTGCAGAAGCATTGATATCAGCCTGTCACTTCCCAGTTCTATATATTAGATGATTTCTTTGCACACAGAGTAATTGTTAAGCACCTTGTATTGGAGCAGATTCTGTGCTTCTGCTCTCAAGGGTCACTTCACCTTATAACACTCCTCTGTTACCCTCTCTGAAAATGCCCTTCACCCCATTCCAAATGAACTGTTTCTTCTATATTTATGGAAGTACAGAAGCTCACCATTGAGACACACATCTGGTTCAGTCATTCATTTAATATGTACATTTTCATGACATCTCTAGCTTCTGCTCTAAACTCACCAATGACAGAAACTGTGTGAATCTAGAAATATTTTTGATATACTTACTTTAAAAGATCACATAAAAATTTCCTGAATCTTCAATTACTGGTCTTAGTTGTATATCCAGATTTCACAAACTAAGTTAGGATTATAATCCATATGGCATCACTTTTCTCATTTAAAACAATATCAAAAACTCATTGGTAAATGTCTAGCAAAGGTACTTGGAGGTATTTTCTGCCTTGTTCTCCACAAATCACCACAAATAAATACATAATTTTAATAAAAACTATGACTACACATTCAATTTAAGACAGGCCAGTAGACTTCTTTTCCCTTACATACATCTACATCTATTTTTCTCCTATTTGGAAAGTTTTATGTGTCTTCTGGCTTTGAATGAATCTTAGAAGCCACTTATTCTACCTTTATTTTATTTATTTATTAAGGAAGAAACTGAAAGGTTGAGATGGGGATATTTGAAGTGGATAGAAAGTATAACAACTACAATTCCTTTACCACTTTCTGTCCCATTTACAAAAATTCTCTTTGTCTTTGTTACTTTTGCCTTCTGTTATGTAACTCTTCTTGGTATATTTTGCATATAAACTTTTTACCTTTCAATCACCTTCCCTAGAGGCTACTCTTGAAATCAGGGACCATATCATATTTTATCTTTCTATTCAAATTTAGCATGAAAACAAAATAAAGAAGGGCTGCCCATGATATTACCTTAAATGAATATTCTTAAATACTATGAGTATATTTCCAGTAGAAACATTATCAAAAGTCTTTGTAAATCCAATTATGCCCTTTAAAGCCCACTATAAGCCCCATTAATGAGTCACTTTGAATGAGTAATGCATTAGGTTTTGAAATGATCCAGATATATGTGATGATCCAAGTTATATATCTACCTTGATATAGAAATAAAGTCAGCATACCATAGAGGGAACTGAACATCCATGCTGCCAAGTTATGGAAACCTGTGTCCACCAACAAATGAATGGATAAAGAAATATGGTCCATATATACAATGGAGTCAATCGTTTGATGGAAAATGGATGGAACTAGAGATGATCATGTTAGGTGAAATAAGCCCAAACCAGAAAGACAAGCTATCACAAGTTTCCTCTCATGTAGAATTTGGAGGGGAAAAAACAAGATGAATACAGGAGGAAGAGAATTAGTGGAGAGGAATGGAATGGGGAAGGAGGGACATTAAGATGGGTAATGGGATGAAAATGCTCAAAATGCTATTTGCATGTGTGAATGAAACCCACCATTCTGTGTAATTAATATGCATTAATGAAAAATCAGTAATAGAAAAATTCTCAAAAATAGCATGTCTTCAGAATAAAAACCATCATGTAAAAAAAAAAAAAAAAAGAAAAGGAAGACACTTCTCTTGGATACCTCTGTAATCATTTTGGTAACAATTATGCAAAGCCAAACTGTGAACAAAATGGCCTTCTAGCCTCTAGATACATATATTAAAGTAATGCATTTGTAGATAAGTTGAAAGCATTTATTTCACAAGCCTTAATTCATAATGTATGTAGTCCCACCATAGAGTGATTTACACAAATCCAGGTACCTTAAACATTAACTAACATTCATCCCAGTGACTCTGGAAGCTGAGACAGGAGGATATTGAGTTCAAAGCCACCCTCAGCAATGGCGAGGCACTATGCAACTCAGTGAGACTCTGTCTCTAAATAAAATACAAAAATAGGCTGGGGATGTGGCTCAGTGGTCAAGTACCCCTGAGTTCAATCCCGGGTACACCACAAAAAAAAAAAAAAAAAAAAAGGTTAACATTCAAATTTTGAATATCCTAGTGCCTGTTAACTGTGACCATACTGAACTAGAATTCATGTCTAAAGGAATATACCTGAAAATAGGTCTGTTCTCTTGTTCTTTCTCTTCCTCTCTCTCCCTCAACTTCCCTCCTTCTCCATTTCCATTTCTTCTTCCAATATATTATAAATTTTAGAAATCCATAGTTTCTTCTTTATTATGTTTTTCACATGTACACATAGATTTCATTCATAGTCCTGTGTTTTCTTTTACTTTAATTCATACTATCTCTATCAGAGGGTTGGTCTGTGTGATGATTCGGTTAATGACTATGAAATGTCAAGCACAGTACCTGGAAAACAGGAGGTATACCCCTTGAATTACTTCTGGGTACACTCTTCCAAATTTACCTTATTGTGAGAGCCATTAATTATATTAAGAAGTGTGAAGCCTGCTTGAAAGAAGAAAATATAGGAAGTTCTGAAATACCAGATCAACTCTAAGTCTTTGGCATGCATTTTCCAAGGTTCTGAGAGGACTCAGCTGTTTCCTTCATAGCTTAAGAAGTTCAGAAGTTTCCTCATATATCAGTAATAAACTTGCTTTTCTTTAAAAAAAAAATGTTTCTCAATTTGTCTGCTATAATTTTTTTCCATATTTCAAAACTCTATTTCAAATGTCCCATACATTAAATCAATCACATCTTTCTTTAAATTAATGATTCTCATTTGGCCTACATTGTTGAAAACCACTAGCACCAGATGGCAACAGACCATTGAAAATAAATTCTTAAATAAATATTTTCTATTAAAAATAAATTCTTATTTATAAGAAATAAACTTCTTACATTACAGACTTAAGATACTTCCTTGGAAACAAAATCTATTTGTGATTTTTGAGAGTCTCATTGTGGTATTCTCTTCTTAGACTCAGTACAAAAAAGTTTTTCTATGATTCACATCATGACAGGTTTACAGATACCATGTACATTACATTATATTTCATATAAAGGAAAAGTTTATTTTATTCATCCTCTTTATAACCCAATTTTCATAATAATGGAAGTACCAACCATGAACTTACATAAATTCATAACTCAGAATGACTGAAAGAAAGCTTTTGTCTAGAAGTATCTAAAATTTCTTCTTGGTAAATGTATATTTTTTTATATTTTACTTTCTTTTCTATTTTGCTTTTCCCAGTAAATTGGTGGTTTTTCTCTAAAATGAAGCCTGTAGACTATAGAAAACAATCTTTTTTTTCATAACCGTGTGCAGAAAATAACATGTTACTGTATTTCTAGTGTGGACAGTAGAGGTGAGTTGGTGGTTTTGTTTACTGTTGCCTGACAAACTGACATACTGCCTGCCATAAAATTTCCAGAGGAAAAGAGTGACTCTGGTGATAGTGATTGGCAATTCAGAGACAGACTCTTGGCCTGCTTTAATAGGAACACCCTATAAATTCATGTTTCTCTAAGAATTGGGATGAATTCTCACTTTTTTTTCAACTTTCTATTTTCATCATTCAAGCCCTGGAGTAATAGTCTGCATATGCTTTCTTTTTCAGTGAGTCCAACCAATCTGTCTCAGTTTAACCTTCCTGGGCCCAGCATGATGCGCTCCAATAGCATCCCAGCCCAGGACTCTTCCTTTGATCTCTATGATGACTCCCAGCTTTGTGGGAGCGCCACTTCTCTGGAGGAAAGGCCACGGGCCATCAGTCATTCAGGATCATTCAGAGACAGCATGGAAGAAGGTAAGCTTAGGGATAGGGAAGATGAAGATACGACTTTTACTTAACTGTTAGAGAAAAACTGTCCCATTGCCCACAGCACAAAGATTCCTGAAGAAGTAAACTGAGTAAGTGGAATCCTCACTTAAACCCTAGAGCTGAAAGTTTTGTTCTGCAGGATCTTCTCTACATTATGAATTTATATATATGCCAGAATTTGTTTAGACTAATACTTGGCTGTAAAACAATTTACAATAAATCCAATGTTCTCTTATAGAAATATGCAAAATTTTAGAGACTGTTACCCAGATGTGTCAAATATTAGAGCAAATATTTTGTTTGACATCTCAGTTTACAAGCCATAAAGATACACAAGCCAGAATAATTATCTTACAGACTATCATATGTTGTTGACTTTCATTCTCAGAAACTTCCTCTGGTGTTAGTATTTTACCATTTCATTTTAGAATTCCTACTGTACTATATTTGCTTTATATCAGTTTTTTTTTCTTTTACCAATTGGCAATAAAATTCACACTATCCTAAAATGTCTTTTTAGCTATATGTATTATGTGATATTCCCTGTAAATCTTTTAAAACTCAGTAAACATAATAGCTATTTAAGTGTATATATTTTCCTAAACTGTATGACCTCAAAAACCAAACTTAATGAAAGATGTGTTTCTTTTATTTAATGAACGATTTTTAAATTATCTATAAATTAAACATGTGAGATACATATTATAATATATTAGCTATGGTTAAAATAAAACCAAATATAGAAATTCAGACTGATAAGAATGAAAGCAACCATCCTCGTCTTAATAGTTATGCATAAAAGGAAAACTTCAGTCTCAAAACATAGCAAGGTTTAAACATCTAACCATCAATTTATTTATTGTTTGAATTGGGCTAGTTTCTTAACTTCATTAGTCCTAATTTCTGCTTCTGTAATTCTGTCCCAGGGAATTTCTTATTTAAAACGTCTTCTGACTACTAAAGTTTTAGGCAGTTAAGAGAACTGTCTTATATTTTTCAGGTCATCATTGTACATTTTATATGCTGGCACTAAATCAATTAACAATATTTACATCTACCTTTTAGGATATTAACCAAACTACTGAGTTCACTGTGGCAAACAGTGAATTATATATACCCTGGTGAAATCAGCTGATTCCACTGTGTAGTAGACGAACTATAAGTAATCTGACCTGTAAGGGCATTATTTCTCTGAAATGGATATGTCATTCTCTCACACATAGACCTTTCATAATACTTTAAAAACAATTTGCTTAGCATACAGTTCATGTCCTAGAGTGCCTCACTTACAAATAGAATGATGTTTTTATGCTGGGAAATTCCAGCCTTGCATTAGGAAGCTTAATTGAATTGCTAAAAGCCAGCTTGAATAGATGAGATGGATTTTTGATACTCATGCATTGGACACTGAACTATTATTATTATTTGATTGTGATCTAGAATTAATAAATTATTGAACTAGAAGAGAAGTATTTTATTGACATCTTTCCCAGTGTGCATGCTAACAGATGAAGAGACTAAGCTATAAACTATAAGGTCACACACCTATAAATAATACGTGCATTATTTCCTAACTCATTGTCCATCTTCCTTCTGATACACCAGGCCAGTATTCTTAGTTTGTAAATGAGTCATGTAAATGAATCAGAAGTTGAAAGAATGTGTTTTGAAAAAGAATAATTGATTTAAAGACTAATATTTTGTATATCTCATAGAATGATAAGATTACCCAAGTTAGAATTCTGGTGGTGTTCTTTATTCTTCTTTTGACTCTATATATTTTAAATTAACTTCCTATAAATTCTTATAGTACCAAAGCATTGATAGTAATAACACGTATGTTGCTCTGTTGTGATTATTTTTAATGTTTTCTTTCTAATTCTCTTGGGGCACCTATCATTGTTTCGTATTCATTTTGTAGTCCCAAGATCTAGCAGGGCCTATCACACTGTGTGTGCTCGACTAATGTTTATTTAAGAAATAAGTTAGAAGAAATAACTACATTATCCCATCATAAAAAAGGGGATTTTTGCAAATCATATTAAGTTCAATTTTATCCGCCTTTTGGATTGAATACATTGGAAATACAAAAGACAAAAGTAGACTTTGATTGTTTAAGATGGCATTTTGATAAATAAAAAACAGCATATAATTTCCATTCTTATTTTTTATGAGATATCACCTTGAAATAAGAAGTATTTATATATAACTAAAATTTTTAAAGAAACCACAAATCTAAATTTAAAAAACATAGATTAATTTATTATAACTGATTATTGAAATAGCTACTTGGAAAAAAAATGCTTATATACCTGAAAGTATATGAAGAAAATTTCTGAAAATAGATCTTTGTTGGATAAAATGAAATTAAATGAATAAACACAAAGTATTTTTAAAATTTTTAAAAGCTTATGAATTTTTTTTTAGTTTTATGATTTTCTATTTACTATATGAGAATTTATACTTTTCATATTTTGTAAAACATGCTTTTAATGCTCATGCTTGTCAACTTCTTTCTATAAATTGGTGAATGAGATACTTTAGGGAAGAGTATGGGATCTTTTCATGTCTCAACATCTTGACCTCCAAAATATTATTACAGACTATGTTGGTCCGTTTTTCACACTGTGACCAAACTGCCTGACAATAACTTATGGGCTCACAGTTTCAAAGATTTAGTCCATAATCAGCCAACCCCATTGCTCTGAATCTAAGGCAAGGCAGAACATCATAGCAGATGGGCATGATGGAGGAAAGCTTCTCAGATCATGGCAGCTAGGAAACAGAGTGTGGGGCAGGAAGGAGCCAGAGACAGATATAGTCCAAGGTCATGTCCTCAGTGACCTACTTCCTCCAACCAAGCCCTACTTGCCTACAATTACCACCCAGTGGTCCATTCAGATTAGTAATGCACTAAGGGGCTTAATCTACTGAAAATTATAGCTCTCATAATCTCATCTTTTCATCTCTGAGGATTATTATATTGCTTAACATACAAACTCATAGGGGAATATTTAGATCCAAATCATATACAAACTTGTTCTCAGAATCTTACAGCTAGCTGTTAATATTATTTCCCTAGCCACCTGTTCTTTACTTTTTTAGTTAATGCCTAGGATTTATGAGTAGACATGAGTATTTTAATTCTGTTGTTCTTGTTTTCTCTAGTTCATGGCTCTTCGTTATCATTGGTTTCCAGCACTTCTTCTCTTTACTCTACAGTAAGTATTAAATGAGAATAAAAAGCTTCTGCCTGTGCCATGCATAGATGATTAAGTAGATTGACATTTACACAGAAGTGGTGTGGCCACATAAAGGCATACTCTAAGCCACTCTATACCCGTTAAGCTGGCAAGTACTCCATCACTCCCTCTGTGACCCACTAGTATGTATTTTCACTTGATTCATTATAATCAATGAGTGGATGTAAAACTGAATTTTATACAGTCCCTTGGGGTATGACAGGGAGTCCCTGAAACCATGAACTATGATTTATCATATTTTCATAATGTTTGTTTTCCTTAGTTTGATTCTCTGACTCATGAATTAATTGTTCTATGGTATTTTTTCAACTTTTTTTGTTTTAAGTTCATTTTTTTTGTAAAGACTGTTCTGAAAGAACTAGAGTTTTTTTTAAGTGTGATTTAAAATAACTTTTTTAAAAAATATTTTTGCTGCTAAGGATCCAACCCAGGTCCTCCTGCATGGGAAATACACACTTTCCCCTTGAACTGTGCCCCCAGCCAAAAAAAACTGTTTCTTAGAAGAGAAAAGCCAGTGTTTCAAATTCTTTTCCCAGTGTGTGAAATTATAGTTCACTTTTGCCAAAATGAGTTTTCTGTCCATTAAATATAATTTTATCTTTAAAAATGCCTACAGGAAGTTATATTTTATAAGAAGCTTCCTTTATGCCCAGGTAACAGGCAGGATATTAAAGCAGTTTCCTAAATCTCTATGAGACTTGAGTGCTATGAGTAATTCTTAATCCTGTGTTGAAAGGTTTACAAAAGTCTGTAGCCTTTTACTCCCACTGAGCAATTAAGTGTTAAGGACAATATGGATTTTTTCACTTATTTTCATTAGGCTTAAATGTTAAAGCCTTTTGTTTATAAATTAATCATGCATATTTATTGCTTTAAAAAAGACATTCACAATCATCCATCAATGCAGACATTATTTTTCTTATTTCTCCTTTTAATGATTAAAATTGCCATTAAGTTCTCTAAATGAAGATATGTAGACTAATGAATAAAGAAATAATAAATGTGAAAGTATATTTTAAAAACACATTTAATATGTTAAGATTTATTTCTCCTATTGATCTAATATTGTTACTCATTTATGATATGTATTATGACTTAAATCACTATAATTTCAATCTCTATATAAAAGCAAAAGATGGCGCATAGTTATAATCATAATTTAAATAAATGCGATAACAATATGTGGATAAAAATTCCTTTATGAAGCTGAGAAAGAAGAAAAAGAGCATGTGTTTAAGGAATAATAGATAATGCATTAGTCCACATTCCACTAATTAGACCAGAGTCCACTAAAATTTTCTGTGTTAATAAAAATGTCCCCTGTCTGCACTGGCTAATACTAGCAGTGGGTTGCTATTGGTTATTTTAAATGTGTCTAGTGTGTGTGACAGAGGAACTGTATTGTTTATTTTAGTTAATCTAAATTTAAATAGGTACATAAACCTG
This sequence comes from Callospermophilus lateralis, assembly GCF_048772815.1. Taxonomy (NCBI): domain Eukaryota; kingdom Metazoa; phylum Chordata; class Mammalia; order Rodentia; family Sciuridae; genus Callospermophilus; species Callospermophilus lateralis. Next base: position 128,242,042 of record NC_135308.1, read on the forward strand.
GTGACTGAGATTGAATAGTTCAAGTTTATAGGGAACAAAGGGGATAAATTTAAAAATTAAAGAAGGGTGAATAAAGGGAGGTTGGTTGGACCAATGCACACCATATTTATGTGTGGAAATATCACACTGAAACTAATTACTGTGTAAATATATGTTAAAAATGAAAAATAATAAATGTTTTTAAATATAGGAAAATAGGAGTAGGATGTCTAAATCATGAAAACAATTAGGAAGTATTGGTGAAAAGTACTGTATTAAAAATATAATGTGAACAGGAACAGACAGTAAAATAAAGAGCCTATAAATAAGTATAGGCTAACATTTAAGTGTTAAGGACAATAGGGATTTTTTCACTTATTTTCATTAAGCTTAAATGTTAAATCGATTTGAACATTTAGAACTGAAGTAGACCCTGTGTTTAGCATAGAATGAATGGGTTAGATGATCAAGCTATGAGACAAAGTGATATTATTAGTCAATTATTAAATTAGCTGTATTGGAAATGATGGAAATTTAAAATGTATTAGAAATGATGGAACCTACATATTTGAATTGACTAATTATAGTAAAATAATTCAAAAAATGCATATTTGAGGGCAATTCAGGTTGGGGGGCAGATAAGGAGGAGTCACTCTCTTTCCATTCCCCACAGTCATGTACTAGGATTAAACTGGCATTAAAATATCTGTGAAAGTGTTTTTTAAACCATGAAATGAAACAGCAATTAATTATTATTATTTACGCCTTCATACGTTTTTGGATAAAGATTTAGTTGATTTGCCTTCTTATCTGGTTGGATCAGTAATTACTGTGTGACATCAGGCAAGTTGCCCAATTTCTTTGAATTACACCTATAAAATAAAATGTGAAAACATCAGCCAAATCTACTCCATCTGTCCCATGGGATTTCTGCAAACTGTTTAGAAATCACAGACCCAATCTGATCTGCCAAGGAGTTTGGAAACTTTAGAGTTTATATTTGTTTTTAAATCTAAGCCAGCACTGTGAAATCTGGAACATTCCCCCTAAAATCTACACTTGAAAATCCTTTTCCAAATAACTGGAATATCTAGCAACACATCCTCCATGTTTCTAGTAGTCACCGTGGTTGGTGGCACATGCTCTCAGGCAAGCCACAACCTCCACCACCTCCTCTTCTTGACACTCAAGCTAAGTTTGGGTTGCTAGTTGTCATTGTGCTGTTGCATTATTCATAGGAGAGAAATGCTCCTCGCTTTCTATATCTCTATTAGAAAATGGAAAATAAAAGATAACCTAGGAAGGTTGTGTGATTTCTTAAAAAATATTTAGAATCTCTTTTCATTCTCTATTATGTATGTATGTGTGTAGTATATATACATACACACATACAAACAGCTATCCATCCATCCTGTTAGGTATTTAAATTCATGATCCATGAGAAGATGTTTTTTGATTGATATTATATTAGATCTTTATTGGAGCTGTTAGTGTTTTTATTTACTGTATATTAAATTTTTACTGGAGCCATTCTGCACTTGGATTCAAATTTATACTTTTTTCATGAGAACAAGGATCCTGTTTGATTCCTTGAATAGCTCCTTAGCCTATTACCTAACACATGGATAACACTGAAGTGATGTTTCCATAAGTTTGAATGGATAAATAAATGGCCATATGATGGCTTACAGAATGAAGAGTCAACAGATATATTTTAATTTAGACAAGGTGTTTTATGTTGTTTACCATCCTTAAGGACATTAGTCTTGCATCAGAACCATCAATAAAATGTGGTAAGTACTCAAATTCCATCATTGTGTCATTAATCCCACTCCTAAACCACTGAAAGAAATATAATATTAAGATTCTAGCTCATTCCTTCAACTTGAGGGTCATACCTACCTACTATTAATAACCATAGAGTATGAAAGAGGGCAAGGATTAACAAAAATGATAGCTTTGAGAAATCAATAGTGAGAAAAGTCGTGCCCTGCAATGTATGTAGAATTAATAATGGTTATGTTTACTTTTAACATATGCAACTTTGGGGTATTTTAATAAAAAATGTGATGAGCATGTTTTTTATATTTTATTTTTTAATTTTTTTACATAGCTCTTGACATATCATATTTCATACATTTGATTCAAGTGGGTTATGAACTCCCATTTTTACCCCGTATACAAAAACGTGGATGTGTTACCGATGTAATTCTGTAATCTGTTTCTTATATTTTAAATGAAATATATTTCTTCAAATACATGAGATAGTTACAAACCTTTACCATTTTTATATAATTCTAACAAACCTAAAAACAATATAGACAAACTAACAAGAAACATATAACATACAAGGGAAACTTAAGTCATTTTTAATTGTGCTGTGTGCTTAAAGAAATGAAACACTTAAATTAAGAATCCTTGCTTAATTTTAATTCCAAAACCAAACTGTATATGAAGCCTTGAAATTATTAGAATTAAAAACTATCTTCACTTAAAATGCTGAACATGGGATGTAAAACGAAGGTTTATGTCACCATTGCTTTTCAAACAGTGTTTTCTTATAAAGGCTATTATGATTGTATATGTTAGCCACTTTATCACTTTATTATTTTATCACTTGAAATTTTTAAAGGTGGAGAAAATGCAGGAAAGACAAAACTCAGGTTAAAAGAGATCTTTATGCATGAAATGTATCCTGAGAGTTATTATTTTGTTTATTTTTATTATCTGGAGGAAAAGAATAATAAAACTTAAGATGTTTTGTATTGATTAATCAGGAAATATCCCAAAAATAGAAATAGTAGCTAAGAGATTATTTTTCAGCTTTGTTTCTGCTTACAGTAATGGATAGACTTACTGTTCAGGGATATTATGCATTCTCCAGCCTTTTCTAGAATGAGAAAGCTTTACCAATGTAATGGTGCACATAACTCATTTTCTGGTATTTTGCAGCCCAACATGAAGGGGGGAAAAAGCAGAGCTAGGAATTTTCTGTACTGAGATCAAAAACACCCTGCAAGTTCCTACAGAAGCACAACCAAAGACACTTTTATTGCCACCTTATCACTGAATGTTTTAGTGTCTTGATGACTTGCAGCCCAATAAGTTTAATTAAGGATTATTAGGGAAATAAAAAATAGAAATGAATAACCTTTATTTGCTGTGATTATCAGTAGAGGTCAGCATTTTCCCCCAACATTATTTGACATTCTTTATGATCTATAAGTCACAGAACAAAATTCTTATTCCTAAATCTTTGCTAAGGCTCTGTATAATTTAATGGAGTCCATTTTTTAAAATATGTATGAAAAAACAATATTACATTTTTATATGTACCCATCTTTTTAAAATATTTTTTTAGTTGTAGTTGAACATAATACCTTTATTTTATTAATTTATTTATTTTGTGTGTGTGTGTGTGTGTGTGTGTGTGTGTGTTGCTGAGGATCAAATCCAGAGCCTCGCACATGCTAGGCGAGCGCTCTGCTGCTGAGCCACAACCCCATCCCCTGTGCCTATCTTTTTTAGAGTATAATTTTATAATTATTTCATTTCTGTTGTTTTTGGTATAAATCTTAGCATTTTTTAAATTCTATCCTTTCTTTCAAGGTACATGACAAATCCAAGGGTTAAATTATCTATATTTTTAAATAACTAATATTACATATAAAGAAATATTCATTTTAAGTCTTATAGTATCCTGTTCTTACTCATTAATTGAATCATTGAATGTATTTTACTTGATCTTACATTAGATCATAAAGACATTTTAAATGCACAGTAATTTTTTAATTCATTTGTTCATGTGAAATGAATTGACACTAACTTTATTGTTAAATTTGTTTTTCTTATATCTTTTGCAGGCTGAAGAAAAGGCTCATTCAGAGGTAAAAAAAAAAAAAAAAAAAAAAAAAAAAAAACTTGAACATTTTTGTGTTTGACCATTTCTGTTTATGATGAAATGAGTGTTATTGCCACTAGAGGGCTCTGTGATACAATAACATAACTACAGAGAAACTGAGAAAAGCCAGCCAGCTAGCTGGGAATGGTCTTAGCTATTACCTCTTAAAAAGAAATAAAATGAAATGTTTAGAAGCAGATTTCCCTCTCATGTTATAGATTTAATCTTAGCTCATTAACCAATAAGTTGACTTTATTAGTAGATGCTCATTAAATCATGGATGAATGAATGAATTTGTAAAATATTTGATTAGTCTCTCTCCTGACCCCAAACTGTCTGTGAGACCATCTGCATGGATTAATGGACACACTGAGTCTGAGGCAGCAGTCCTCCCTGAAACAGACACTCACATCCCAGCCTAACTATTTTGTGCATTGACTATACTCCCTTTTTTCACTATTTTATATCTAGGGTAGTGTATTATTCTAATCAAATTTCACAAATGCATTCTTGGTTGCAGTCATGTACAAATCAAAGTGCAACCTGGAAAAACATTCTTTTTCTTAACTTATGTATGAATGTTGCCTAAGGAGAGCAGAAAGAGTTTAATTAGGACTTTATTTAAGGTGAGGTGATAATTTTTTGATAGGTTTGCATTGAAGCAATCACACCACAAAGAAAATAAAATAAATGTCTGGGCATCAGGCTTTGTAATGGAATGTCTTTCCTTTGAAGTCCTGTTTCATGAACTCTTAAAGAAGCATTTTGCTATATCCGAAATACTGAAAATTTATTGATTATACAATTCATTTTTACAACCTCTAAACCAAAGAGTGAATTTGATGTTTAAAAACCTAAACTGTTTTCTTTCCATCATGAGGACGTGGCAGTGTTTCTAATGTTATTATTACATAGCTACTGGTTATATCTTAAAGGAATTAGAATCATATAATGATAATAGACTATTAATTTGAGAAAGCCTCTTTCAGTCTGTATTGATCTGAAAATATGAAATGTTCTGCTTTTTGAAACTATTTATAGTCATCATCATGTACATCTGGGGTGTAGCTCCTTTGTAAAAATGCAAATAAAATGGAGTCTCTGCTTCTAGTGAAGAGATCTCCCTCCCTCCCTCCCTCCCTCCTTTACTACTACTACTACTACTACTCCTCCTCCTCCTCCTCCTCCTCCTCCTCCTCCTCCTCCTCCTCCTCCTCCTTCTTCTTCTTCTCTCTCTCTCTCTCTCTCTCTCTCTCTCTCTCTCTCTCTCTTTCTTTTTTCCTTGTTTAGAGACTTTAAATATTGACCACTATTTCTTTTTCACAAAATCTTTTGTTTGGGGGAGGGCAGGGTTGGGGTGGGAGAAGGACACTTAATGAACAATGTCCAGAATGTTCTTTCAAACTGAGACAGCATTCCAAAAGCCCAGTTCTAACAATAGGGAACTTATATTTTAAGAAATGAGAAACATCACAGTAGTATGTTTGGCATCTTAAGTAGCTGAATTCTCTTGAGTCCAGAAATAGACTTTCAGGACCTAGTTTATATGGTCTTAAATGTTTTGCCTTGATAATCACTCTTCAAATTTCCTGGCAACATGAGATATTTTGATTAGACTGCCAAAAATACTTATAAAGATTTTAAATATGATATGATATGCTTTCCATCATCCTTTATATCAGTTTTGTTAAATTGTTAAATAAAAAGGAAAACATTTTAGAATATTTAGTTTGTTGGTTCATCTATTTAGTTGTGTGATACCAGTCATTTCCCTCTTATTTTGAAGCCGCAGATATCTATAAAGCATTTCTTCTAGGAGTTAATAATACCTCATTAAATAAAATGCAATATAGTAAATATTTTAGAGGGCTTCTCTGTTAATCATTACAACTCCATCCCATAAAATTATTTTTAAATATGGACTCATTAAATGTTGAATTAAACCCAACTTTCAGGTACTACTATTCTATAGCTTTTGAGAACTTGCCAACCCTTAGAAAATAAAAATGTACACACAGAGAAAAATCCCTGAGATTTTCAGAAAAATAACATTATCTTTTGCTAAAAAAAGATGCAAACTTAATTTTAAAAATTTCTTCCTGAATTTTATTACCAAAATTTTTCAGAAGGGAAAAATATCCATGGAGAAAGTAAACTGCATCTTGAGCCCTTCAGGGTTGCAAGTGGAAGAAGTAAACATCCTTTGATTGCATATTTGAGTCCCAGTTTGCTCCTGTCTTTGTAAGTGACAGTTTAGTTACTGGGTAGATGGTATTCATAGTTTTAGGAATTAGTACTAATACAGTTGTGGTTAAATGAGTTAATATAGTATCTGCCTTCTTGGATAGAATTCATAGTTTTAAGTAACAATCCACTAACATATTGAATTATTTTTTTATCCATTTAGCAAATTCATAAACTACGGAGAGAGCTGGTTGCATCTCAAGAAAAAGTTGCTACCCTGACATCTCAACTTTCAGCAAATGTAAGTCACTTTTGATTTTTAAACATATCACCCCAGAATTGATTATAACAAAAGGGAGTAGGTCTGCTAACACACTTGCAAATTTTAAGCATCCAAAAATCACACAGATGCAAGGTACTGAATAGTGGGACTCATATAAAATTAAATTTTTCTGCCCACAAAGAAATAAAATGTAAATTCATGTAGAGGGGGATTCCCAATATGATTAAAATTTTGTTCCCCATAAGATTTCTAACAGTGGTATCAGGTATAAAGGTCACTTCTTGTTTCATATTTTTGTTACTCCCCATTCATAGGTTCCTCTCAAGCCTTAATATACTAAGGGTTGTTAGTGTTTGACTTAGGAAGATGCAATATTCCTATTCCCTGCCCCCTTCAGTTGCATTTATCGAACAATTAGTTAAGCATCCAATTAATTCTAAAAAAATAAATAAATTAGATCTGAAGATGGATAGCTGAGCTACATTGTACATGAGATATAGTTGTCTTGAAAAACCTTGGCAGCCTTCTCATGGTGGTATAAAAGGATACATTTCTACTGGCAGCCAAACAGCTTAGAATGGCAAAAATGATGACAGTGAAGACCGTCAATTATATTAATATTTATTGAATGTATTTCCATGTGCCAGAGAGTGCTCAGAGTAGCCGCAGAATAATAAAGGGGAACATACGGCATTGTGCCCAGTCCTAGGGAATGGTAGTTTTGGGAATAACAGCCAGGGGTACGGGAGCTCCTGCCATTTTGCCGTATGTCCTGCCACCCTCCCTCTATATTAGTTTGCTCACTTCTGCTCTGGAGCTCTGAGCTGCTCTCTGCCTCATCCCCCCACCTCTGCCCCATCCATGGGGACTTTCTGTTTCCTTAACAAAGCATGACATCAAAATCCAGCAGGTGCTTTAATAAGAAACATTTTGAGGATAGAAATTATTTTTGTAAAATAAATTCTAAAGGAAATGTCATTTCAATCACAGTGTATTCATTTTAGCATGATATATGAATTGAATTTATTTGTTCAATTTCTGGAGAATCATGTGAATTTGGGGACTCAATTTTTTTATTGGTTGGTTTTGGGGGATTTCTGAAAAATAAAAGCAGATTTTTAGAGACCTGTTTAGACATTATTAGAAGATAAGAGTATAATTTAAA